>NC_079561.1:462500-821250 GCF_015846415.1 Triplophysa dalaica
GTAGGTGTGTGTGTGCACGTGTGTGTGTGTGTATCTGTGTAAGATGTGGAGTGTGTGTGTGTGTGTGTGCGTGTGTGTGTAAGATGTGGAGTGTGTGTGTGTGTGTTTGTGTGTGTGTGCGCACGTGTGTGTGAGTGTGTGTGCGCATGTGTACGATGTGGAGTGTGTGTGAGTGTGTGTGCGCTCATGTGTGTGTGTTTGTGTATGTGTAAGATGTGGAGTGTGTGTGTGTGTGTGTGTGTGTGCGCATGTGTGTGTGTTTGTGTATGTGTAAGATGTGGAGTGTGTGTGAGTGTGTGTGTGTGTGCGCACCTGTGTGTGTTTGTGTATGTGTACGATGTGGAGTGTGTGTGAGTGTGTGTGCGCTCATGTGTGTGTGTTTGTGTATGTGTAAGATGTGGAGTGTGTGTGTGTGTGCGCATCTGTGTGTGTTTGTGTATGTGTAAGATGTGGAGTGTGTGTGTGCGTGTGTGAGACGTGGAGGGAGAGTGTGTTTCATTAAATGGTCAATATATCTTGTGTTTTCTGGATCATTTAAGCCACATTACAGTGCAGTGAAACTCTTTTAATTTCTAAAGTGCCTTTCAACAGCTTTACCTTCAGGCTGCAGGAGAAAACAGCAGCTGTAGCCAGACAGAAGCAAACACACACACATGGATACACTAATGGATGCTACACAATGTATTAGTGGAGAGTATTCTTACACAATGTGTTGTAAATGTGATGCTGGTGTGCCCGTCATGGATGCAAAGTGTTGCTGGGGGTTTTCCAGAGGGTCCAGTGTGGATACAATAAAATGTTGATAAAAAAAAAAGAATTACACATCAAGTATGCACTGACCTAAAGCTAAAGGAAGAACAATAACAAATATATGAACCAGTGTTCCAGGTACGGCTGAAGGTTCAGGTTTGGGGTTTTGGTCCTGTCAGGTGGCGAAGTGAATGAACACCGAACACTTGGGGGGGAATGAAAGGGCTTGAGACCTGCGAAGAAATCAGCGAATGACAAGTGAGGGTGTACAGGGAAAGGACAGGTGGGTGTGTCCGTGACGGGTAATACATCAAACATGAAGCCCCCATGACGTGACGTTCACTTCGCAACACGAGCTCTGCTGGAAATTCAATACATCACCGCTTCATCTGACACAATGAAATGAACAGAGCCCATGAGGTCTTTATCATATTTCAATATTTCAGTCATAGACAGAACTGAGATTAAACAAACAGCAAACTGAGGGTTTTGCTGAATTCTTCTGATTCCCAGAAGAACTTTTTCACCTGAGAAACTGAAGCTGAAAATCAAGAGTGGTGATCTCAAACAGTTTATTCCAAAACTAAAATATCTGAGCTTTACATCCACAAATCCCAGATTCTCTATGAAACAACAAGACCGTTGTTTGTCACTAACAAAAGAAAGCTTTTCATGATCAGAATACAGTGTGGAGATTGTTTAACTGGAGGTAATGTGTGAATGCAAATGTTTTGTGCGTACGATACGATTCTCTGAAAACACCATCTTGTTGTGTAAAGAACAGAGAAAAGTGAAATCATCCATCATGATGCGGTAAAAACAGCCTGCAGCGCAGAAACTGCAGCCATGCAGAGGGAAATATTTGCACAGGCCTACTGGGCCTCCTCGCATGTAAACGATCACACACAAATGTTTCAAAAATGTGCTCTTTTTATTAGATGAATTGCACCATTAAATAACATTATATAATGTGAAAATGCACCATTAATTTTCCCCAAAACAGACATAAACATGCTGCGGCGGCTGGTATCTGGTGTCTCAATCTCGGGTGTGTCCCACAGGGCCACATTTCACAGCCATTCTATCTATCCCATTATGCAAATAGACACAATTGAGAAGTGAAAGATCTATAAAGGCCTGTTTGGGGCTCATCGCTTTGAAATGTGAAAATAAATGACTTTCTAATTGTTTGGCCCGACACAGAGAAACGGACTAATCGAGCAAATAGCCCAGCGGTGGTGATTGTCAAATTTTGGTTGGCCGGCGGTGCTCCAAAAATAACACAAAAACACAAAAAACACAATAATCAGTGTGTGTGTGTATGTGTGTGTGGGGGGATTTATTTTTATATGTTAGTGGGGACCTAAACCTGAATACACACCAACTCATGGGGACTCGTGTCACTGTGGGGACCAAAATTGAGGTCCTCATGGGCACAAAAGCTTAGAAATTGTACAGAACGGTAATTTTTGAAAATCTAAAAATGCAAAATGTTTTCTACTATCTTTAGGTTTAGGTGTAGGAGATAAAATATACAGTTTGTACAGTATACAACTCAATACGCATATGGACTGTCCCCACGGAGATAACAATCATGTGTGCACGTGCGTGTGTGTGTGCATGTGCAAGCACGCGTGCGTGTGTGTGTGTAATCATTGGAAGACCATCCGATTTTAAAGACAGACTGTAGACAGAAGACAGGAAATTTGTTTGCTTCTGAAATCTGCTGTCTTCATTTATTTCCAAGCGAAACATTCAAGTCAAACCAATAAATCAATCATTTATTCATTTACAGTCATCTCAACATACTGTACATGTAAGCAACAAAACTCGTCCCGTCCCGAGGCAACCCCTAACCTTTCCCAAACACAACGCACACTCTCAGCATGACAAATGATTTCCAAAGGTTTGCCAATTCATCAATGCAGATCTGTGTAGGAGTTTCATTTCTTGCGCACTAGCGGCAGAGGAATAGCTAATTAATCCGTGCACGTTGTACGTGGAGGCGTGTCGTGTTTGCTGTTTATTTTTACGTGTTTTTTTCCTCCTTCACATGCAGCGCAGGTGAATAATTTGAATACAGCGGGAGGAGATTTTGACCCTAAACAGGAAAGTCTTGTTGAGGTTCTGATTTATTTTGGGAAGGTGACAATGGCATTAATTACGCCGCCGCAGGTGTAGGCCCTAATTTTTCTTCCCCATCCCAGCCTCAGTGTGCAAGACGTGACAACAACAGCGGCACGCTCACATTGTTGTGGGTGTGTTCAGGCAGACCCGCTGCATGTTTTTCTGGGTGGCTACAGAGCTTCTCACAGCTGAACATACACAAACATACTTCAAATCCCCTATGAACCTGTAAACACACAGAAGAAAAGCTTTTAAACGCACACATGCCTTTGTAATTCAACACAAAGATGACACTTCAGACCCATCAATTTAACATTTTTTATCATCTTTACTTAGACTTCCGATTGGGTTATAAAAGGTTCTTCAATGAATTTAGCTACATAAAGGTTCCCTTTCTTATTAATGTGTTCATTAATGATTATAAAGTCATTTACAAATGCATTAAAAAGCATTTTAACTATTTTAACTTGCATATTATAAATGTTTAATAAATGTATTTATTCATTATTTATTTGACTCGAAAGCAGATTCATTATTATCTTGATGTTCTTTGCAAAATATGCTGTCAGACGGGAGACTGAAGGGTGTTGTGATGTTTTTTTCTTATACCTGCTCACTATTTCTTTAGAATCTCCTTTGTATTCATGCAGTTAGAACTGCTTTATAATGCATTTGAAAATGACTTATTACTTTCATTAATGAACACATTTATAAATGCTTCATAGAGGGTATCATAATGTAAAGTGTTTAAGGTCCAAGTCTCTGTATTAATAAACCATTAACTATGACTTTCGCCTCAGTAAACTCTTAATTTCTTTCTTATTAATAGTTAGTAAGGTAGTTGTTAGGTTTAGGTATTAGGTAGGGTTAGTGAAGTAGAATATGGTCATGTTGAATATGCTTCATAAATACTAATAAACAGCCAATATTCTAAAAATAGGCATCTTATAAACAACTAGTTAATAGTGAAAAATTGGTCCCTATACTGACTTTTTTTTGTCAGTGCTGTTTTTTATGGATTTGTTCATATCCAAATAAGTATGAATCTTTATTATATTATATCATTATATATACAACGAAAAGCTCAGTGTCATTATATTCAGGTTCTGAAGTGAACACCCACATCACACCAATGCAGGTCAAAATCAGCCGTGGCAGGTTAAAGTTTGTCAAATCCCTTTTTCATACTAAATACAGCCAATCTGCACTTGTCTGGTTCACTTGATCACAACAAACAGCCGGTTCATTGGCAGACTCACCCCTAAATGCACTTCTGATGTAGACAAATAAGAATGAAAAGAAAGGAGTGAAATACTGGATCATTTAGCTTTCTTTAATAATAAGAACAGATTTAAATAGTCTATGTTGTGACTTTCTTCATTGTTCGGCTGGTAGTTCCAAATGGCTGGATCCTTTAAAATGTAAAAATTGGCTGGTGAGAGAAAAAGTCGACTTTAAACCCTGAACGCAGCTCATTAAAGCCCAAATGTTGTGGATTGGTGATGTGAAAAGGCACGCATGTGTGTGTCTTCTTTTGACAGCTCTTACCCAGGGATTTTAGTGTGATGCTCTCATTCACAGACGCTGGTAATAAATTATCACCTCTGCGTTCTTGCATAAGCAGCTGACAGTGAGAGACAAGACCCAGCATGTTCCCCTCAGCTCTTTTTAAAGTATTTGAAGCGTTAATAGTTTTGCCTCCTACACGTTTCTTTACTATCGGCTGCGCTTAGAGATAAGTTTGAAACATAAAGTTTCCCGCAAAATCTCAGATCGTTTGGAGGCTCTGGGTTCTCAGATGCTACACCGGCAGAACCCTCTGGAGAACCCTCATGAGTTCTCAAGTGGCTTTAACGTAGAGTTCAAGAGCGTCTAATGGGGCGACTGACAGCTCTTACAGGAACCTTCTCCAGAGACTTCTGCTGGTGTGGCATGTGAAGAACTCCAAGCAGTGCCCCGAGATTCTTTTGGTTTTTACAAGAGTTCACTATAGTTATTACTACCACATCTCGCTCAAACACCGCCCTCTCGTATCATAACTTCCACTCGACGGAAGACGCTCACCAGCACAGTTTCTTCAGCGGTGGGCTTCTTGAATTGTGATCTCAAACATTTCTCAATACATTCCTTGAACCAAAAGAACATGAGCAACATGTCGGACAAAAGTGATAATAAGATGCAACATCACTGATAAATAGAGAAGTCCTTTTCTTCACAGTTCTTTTCTTAAGAAGCACAGTCTCGGGCTCTTCGCACACAAGACAGCGAGTCTCATTATGGGGTGAATTAGCGCCCCGCGTCGGCCTGATTACCCCCCCGGTGAGCGGACACACAGAGAACAGAGAACCGCCGGCCCGTCCTGTTCCTCCTCTCCCCAGTGTTGTCTCTTCATCATCTGACAGCTCCCTCATTTCTCCATTACAAATTGCCGCCGGCTTCCCCGGGCATGCATCATGGTGCGAGGAGCCAGCCTCAATAGCACGGCTCGGGCCTGTTCATTTATTACCGAGTTTGTTTGCACTCTTATCTGCGGCCTTGCCTGGCCGGACCATCCATCACACACACACACACACACATCTGCCCGTCCAACCCCCCCACACCATCTCTGTCTCTCTCTCCTCTCAGTGTCTCTCTGCATTACACAGCCATCTGTCTGCCCGCGCGACTCCACCTCCTGAATTCTCATGCTTTGTGTTTCCTTTTTTTATAGATCTAATGGGTTTATTTAGTCTTCTCCGGTAAAGTGTATCAAAGACACTTCAGCCTACAATGGAATTGAGGTCTTTTGTTGAAATGATATATTTTACTAAAGAGTATCTAATGAGGCTTCAATGACATGCAGAATATTCACTTGATGTTTGTAGAACTATTACATGTTTTATTCTTTGTCTTCTGTTTAACATCATGTGTTCTCGGTGAATTCTTAAATCACAATACCATGCAGGCCACACATTCCATGTGTTCTGTTACATACAGTATGTGTACAGTGGCCTATATACAGCCACAGAAAATTAAGTGACCCTTTCAAAGAAATAATGTGAACACTTTTTATGATTAATAGGTCTCTGTTTAGATAGAATTATCATTTGTGTATCATTCTGTGAACAGTATTTCTCCCATATTTAAAACAAACATATTTGCATTTATTTGCAGAAAATGAAAACAGGTGAAAATAACAGAAAGTTGCTGTGTATTTCTTTCAGGCCTTAAATACTGCAAAGAAAGCAAGTTCAGATTCACCGTTCCATATACGGGACACCTGAGTTTGCGTCAATATTGTACATGTAATTTTGTAATCGAATCATGACAAACTGTATATCATTGGAAAGGTCTAAGACTCTAGAATACAGATGTCTTTGGTGTTTTTTTAAATAATTTATGTAGGGAGAGTAATTGATTCCTTTTTATAAAGAGTGTGCTTAGATTTTTTTGTTATCCTTTTGCGACCCGTATTTTTTTATGTATTTTTAATCAAAGAAAAACATGAACTCTTTATTTTATTTTTCACAATAAACCCTATTAACATGCCTTAAAAAATGTTTGTGTGTGTGTGATTTTTTTGCAATAATAAGCTACCTTTCTGTGTTTCAAACAAGACCAATCAATAAGTCTGTATTCCAAAGAATTTATGAGTTACCGCCATTTTAGTTCCAACATGCGTTTTCATGCGTAGGCTCAAAAAGGGCTCTGACAGTTAATAGCAACACAACAATCATATTTCTACATTTATTTAGAAAACATTCTTAAAAAATGTATGTGATAACCTGGATTTTTCTTCCAGTTTTCATGTCTCTTGTCATGCTGTCACTCTTTCACATTGCTGTTGGATGACTTTATGTCACTCCTGAGGTTTGATTTTGTTGAAATTCAACAGACACTGGACTGGAAGGACCACAATACCTCTAAAAATGCTGATTTGAAAAAAAATAGATTTTTTTCCACGGCAGCATATATTTCAGAATAACATCTCTTTACTTCTACTAAAAAATGTGTAAAGCTGCTTTGCAGAAACAAACACAGCTCAGTCACACTCGTGGTCTGGTCTCCATACGGGTGACTGGTTATGTGTTGATCCTGGTTCCTACAGTCCCTGTGATCATCTTCTGATCCTCTGTGTCGGCCTCGTCCTGTCTTCAGCTCTCATTCTCTGGTGTGGACCTGGTGTGGACCTTCTTCTCCATGACATGCTCATCGGTTTATCTTCATTGACTGGTTCCTCTGAGGTATCAGTATCAGTACTCACCTGATGCTCTATATCTGTATGGATGAACTTATTAAATATCAACTGTGCATCTCTTCTCTGAATACACATAGTGTTGCAGTGAGTTCTTTAGATATTTGTCTGGTACTTAGTGTTTACAATCGGCTCAAAATACCAAGACTGACAGATGAGACTGAGGTCTGGTGCACAGAGACGACCCAGGTGTGTTTGAGTTTACAAGATGGATGCAAGTCCAGAGCTCGCTTGCAACAGTTCTTAGCCTCCAGCCATCATGGACGCCTCTCCAGTGGTCCCAAGTCCGGTGGTCCCGAGGTATAAATAATTTATTATCACTGGCCACATTACCGCAAAAACTCAGGTGTTCGTGCGATTTTCGCCCGCTCGCTCACACTCACACACCACGTGGCACAAACTTTCGAGTCCGTTCGCTATAAACGGAAATGAGATTCGCAAGAAAGAAGTCCTTCAATCAACAGCATTTTAAAGACGATAACATGACAATCATTGAAATGAAACATTTGAACAATGTCCTGTGGTGTGGTAACCGTGGTATAAGCAGAATAATTGACTCCAGTCTGTTCAATTATTCCAAAGTTCAAGCAGACCTGAGGTGTCACATTACCACTGACGGATATACCTAAGGTGTTCACATTAAGTGTTTTACAATCTATCTGTTTTAACTTACATTTTCCCATCAAAAGTGTGGTGGAGAAAAACTAGGAGCATCTCCCCTCACACAGACGGGGAACAAAGGCAAAATCCATGAAGAGCAGTTCTGTGCTTTATGGCCGTCCTGAGAGCTTTCACTAGAGTCCAGCGATCTGCTCGGATCCTCAGACGGCGAGTGCCAATGGATGAAGGATCTGCCTTCCAATTCACTTGTTATTGTGCTGTCCAGGTGACAAGTATACCTATAGAGTAAGTATTTATTTCAGGAATGTTTTCTTCCATTTTTCTGTCATGATGAATGTTACTTTTATAAATCCGTCGGCGAGGCTTTTAAACCATAAACAATATTTCTTGGGCTGAAGATTCCTTGTGCAGCACTCTTGAGGAACCTTGAGATTTCCTGGCCGTGATTTAATAGCTCATAATTCTTGAGAGGTAATCCTTCTTCCCTTTTTCTTTTTTCAGCCGCTACGCGCCCCTCTGCCCACTGGATGGCCTGTAAACTGAGGGCATTGGAAAAATATTACCCACAATTCCTCATTAGCGTTTTAAACAGGAGCACAAATACAGTCTACTGATGTTTTTGAACAACCCCAACAATTACATTTCAGTGTGAACCAGTAAAAAAACGTTTATGCGTGGATCACGTGGCCTGTTGTTATACAGTGTGTTGGCACTTTTGTTTAATCGATCAGAGTTTTCACCTGATAGACGTTTGCTGTGGTGCCTTTAGATGTTCCACACAAAATGACCATCAGAAGACAAAAGACGGAGTCACTTTTTTGTGTATATTTCCATCATGACAGAAGTTGGCTAACTCTGAAAACTGTAGCATAAGCACAGAAACACAGAAACACAGAAACATGAAAGAGACCACCACACACGTGTGCTCACACAGACGCAATCCAGCTGATTTGAGCCCTGTTTAGACTGACAATAAACACATCCAGTAGTGGTGGTGGTGGGTCATTAAGCTGATATCACTAATTGTGTTTTCTTTCTCTTTGTGTGTAATCCTAAACCTCTCACTGCAGTCTCCATTAATAATGCATGAATTAATTAAACTCTTCACAGGATTTCTCCACATTGAACCGACGAGATAAAACGCATCCTATTTCTCACTTGTTGGCATTTCTTTCTTCTTCTCTCCATTCTCTAAATTGTATGGTTTCCATGTTGTGCCAATAACAGGATTAATTCCACAAAAGATCAAGCGTATTGATTGTTACCTTCAATGGTATTTCATTTTTTGGGTTCTAATGACCTCTGACAAGGAAATGTACACTTGGCATTCATCATACTTGCTGTGAATATAATGTTTTTTTTTTTATCAAATTTGCAATAATGCACATGTTTAATGTTTTTCTCTACTGTTTGTTTCTTCACTGGCTGCTCCCAAATGTATTTACTGTACAATTTTAGATTGTTGCCATGAAGCTTTAAAGCGTTACAGAAATAAAAATCAATTTAATTAATTTTAGCTCCTTCCTAAAAGTTGATAACATAAACCGTTGTTATGGAAATAGATTCAATCTTTTTCAAACAGTAAAACAAACCTTTTAATGATTCATCTTGCACTCACGTGTGTTCATGATTTTTTAATAGAGGCTTCACATGAAAATGATCTGAAGTTGTCAGTATAGAGTGAGAAACCCTTTCTTTAAAAACCAGGGGTCGAAAGCTCTTTTTTTTCATTTGTTATGTGGGTCAATGACGTGACATGTATTTTTTGTGTCCAAATTCATTATTTTCCTAAAAAGAATTTGAATAAATACATGTCATATATCAAATGGATCTACAATATGTCCTTTATAAGAAACCCTTTTCATTTTATTGAAATTCAATAGATTTTTTGAGTTTTGGTGTTTGAAAGACCAAAAATGTCAGGTGGTGCGACCGTCCGAACATACAAACAGAGAACAAAACTGAGAAATAAATGTTAATTTTCTCAATAAAATTCTTAATAAAATATTTTGGCATGATTTTATGTTAAATTTCTTATATATGAGGGGAAAAATACTCAGTGCTAAATACATTAAATCTATATTATTTTAAATTAATATATGGTCGCACCACCTGACATTTTCTGGGTGGTAAAATCAGAAATCTTGTTTAATAATGAATTAATGCTCCCTAAAATGCTGTAAAACCAATATAAATCAACACAATACATTTTTTTGGACATAAAAATACATTTTCAAACTGTTTTGCTTAAAATATTTTTTTTTCTTCTTGAAAATCTTATTTGTCATTGACCCATGTTTATTGGGACGTATATATATAAAAAGTGTGTTAAAAAGTTTTTCATTTGTGATCCACATTTGTTTTGTTTCTAGTTGTGCTGTGTTTCTTCTCACACTGTCTGTCTAACAGGTTCCGCAGTGTCACCTGACGTCTCTTACAGCTCATTATGGAGGTTATTTAACCTGTGATCACCAGCAGAGTTAAAGACAGGAGCTGTTCCTCTGTTTCAAAGCTGTTGGTTTCAAGGGCTCAACGGTCACCAAAAATGGTTATGATACCAATGGACTCTACTGGTGTGTAGGGGTTCGTTTTCAAAGTTGTTTCTAAGTAAATATACTTCTCCTTTAGTGAAACAAACTGCAGTTTGGGGCTATTGTTCTCTTTATGTGGCCATCAAAAGAGATCCAAGTTGTAAAAAGAGTAACCAACTATAATACCAGTGAGATCTTAACCCAGAGCATGTGGCCGCTGAATTTATCTGTTTTCTTTATAAAATTGCTATCTGTTAATATGGCCAAGGGTTAAGTGATGTTCTCATTCACTGCCTGAATTGTGTTTGTTAACATGCTATGAAAGGAAAGTAAGGGGATGGCTTTATTTTTGTTTTGCTACGGCTATTTTTTCTCCTGTTTATTTAGTAAGCAAGTGAGTTAGAGGCAGTTTTTGTTTTTTTCTCCTTTTTGGCTAGGTAGAGGGACTCTAATACCCCGAGGAAGAACTATTTTTGGTTTGTTACTTTGTGGCTATCTCCCTTCACAAGTGTCTGCCCATAGACTTGTAGAATAAACTTTTACGTTTAAATTTCATACTTATGTGTTGTGTGATATCTTGGGACCTCTCTCTCTCTCTCTCCCCATCCCTTAACCCTTGACTAAGGGAAGACGTAACACACTGCAGAAAGAAACCTAAAATACTCTGGTCATTTTGGTCATACAAATAAGACCAATAAATCATTCCAGACTGTTTTGAGAATACGAGGCATACTTCAAGGAATGTGTTTAAGCAATCGGGAAAAACTATAATACAAATAACTGAACTGAAACTTGTGTAAATCTAATATTGATATGTTGCACATATGTAGCGTTACTTCATACCCCAACACCGGCCACATGAGAAGATTATTAGATATCATGAAAAGTTGCTTTGAGATATTTTATTAGCTCATTTATCAAGACACGTGTGCAATTTGATTTGTTATCTGTAGTCTGAGCTCATAATCAGAAATATTTATATATGAAAAGATTATTTTCAGGTACCCAGATAGGATGTTATTAGTTTTAGTCGGCTGTTGGTTGGTGAGTAACGGACCTAGACATTTCACGATTGGCCAATCAGAATCAAGTATTTTACATTGCTGTGTAATAAATAATACTTAACAGTAAATACTATTCTTTATAACGATTAAAACTAACAATTATTTTAGTGAGTTAAATAATTCAGCTTTATGAATGATATTGTAATTATTGAAGAATTTCAGTGTTTGTTACCTTGTTAAGTGACAATAATTTGGCATTTACATCTACTCATTAAGGGGGGCACGGTGGCTTAGTGGTTAGCACGTTCGCCTCACACCTCCAGGGTTGGAGGTTCGATTCCCGCTTCCGACTTGTGTGTGTGGAGTTTGCATGTTCTCCCCGTGCCTCGGGGGTTTCCTCCGGGTACTCCGGTTTCCTCCCCTGGTCCAAAGACATGCATGGTAGGTTGATTGGCATCTCTGGAAAAATTGTCCGTAGGGTGTGAGTGCGTGAGTGAATGAGTGAATGTGTGAATGTGTGTGCCCTGCGATGGGTTGGCACTCCATCCAGGGTGTATCCTGCCTTGATGCCCAAAGACTCCTGAGATAGGCGCAGGCTCCCCGTGACCCGAGGTAGTTCGGATAAGCGGTAGAAAATGGATGGATGGATCTACTCATTAATTTTCAGAATCTATTTTGCTGTTGTGAAATAACAAGAATACTTTTGTATCCTCGGACTCCTCCGTCAGTCCAGCGGTCAGATGAAATATAAAAGATATGATACAGTACAAGAGTAAAGGAATGACTGGTTAAGAGACTACATTGTGAAAAGCTTCACCCTACACTGTGGAACATTCACCTGTAGATGTGTGTTGTATGTGTCAGCTCAGCCCATTCGCACCAATTGCGTATAAATAACACGCGCTGTGCATTACCGTATAATACAGATGGCAAATTGCGATTTCGCGCGCATAAATACGCCTTTTTTTGCGTGCATATGATACGCCAATTAGCGTGTTTGCATATTAAACAGCAATTTGTCTCATTACCCTGTCCCCTAACCCAAACCCTAAACCTAATGTTAGCGTCCGTGCATATTATAACCTCTACCCTAACCCAAACCCTAAACCTAACCTTATTATTTTAATTATTTCAGTGTTTCCTCTTCATGTACGTTTTAAAATGGCTGCTCTCCACCCAGGTACAAGCAAACATTGGCGTATCATATGCACGCAAAATCGCAAGTTGGCGTACGTATTAGACGATAATGCAACAGTGTGTTATTTATACAAAATTGGGTGCGATCAGGTTGGTCAGCTTCAGCAGAGACCGTCACCCCAAAGCTAGCGGACCTAAACCACAAACCTGTCATTTCAATTTTATAGGGTCTTTTCCAAAACACCCCAGTTATCGGCAGGCACATGTAGGGCACCGTTACTACAATGAAATGGCATGGTGCCATAACCCTGCATGTGTGTTAAACACTCGTCTCTCACCTTCCTCTCTCTCTCTCTCTCTCTCGCTCGCCTACAGTATCAACCCCTCTAATGAACTGAAAGGTCAGAGCACTAATAAAACTATTAGCAGAAATGAAACTCCCCAATGTGTTAATGCACTTTTAATTCCTGTTAGCAAATTTCATCCCCCAGCAGTTTGCCTCATGCTAATGAGAAATAAAATACAGCGTGCGCAAAGGGGAAAGGGATTTCAGGCGCCGGTTGCGACAGGGGACAGTCCGATAACTCTCTTGCCGATGCGCTGGCGTGCCGTGATGTGGGATGTTATTCACGGGCTGAGGCCCGGTTCCATCCTCTTGAATCTGTCGGGTTAATTAAAGAGCAAATCTCCATCTGTTCTCGTTCAAATGGCCCATCTCGCTTCCTCAGACACCCACCGGCATCTCCTCTGTTTTATCTGCTCTTCTCTCTTGTTTTATTTCAACTTTTTTGTTTTGGATGCCACTTCACTTACATGTCTTTCGTTCTGCAGCAACAGCACATTTGAAAAAGACACAGATTTGAAAAATATCAATGTTTATCAGGCTGAAGCTAACAGTATCTCAGATGTGTTCAACAGCGTCCCTCTAAGAGAAGCACACGTAATGCAAGCAGCAAGGCAAATGTACGGTGTGGATATGTGATCGTCAACACCAATGAGCGGCAACACCGCAAACACAGAACTGAGGTAAAGGTACACCTGGTTTGCTCTTGTGGCATTGTATATTTATTTACATTTATATTTTTATTAATTGGCAACAATTGATCAAGATTAACAATGAATCTAAACCTTATTTTAAATGTACAGTATATACATTTATTTTCATGTTTGTTGTTCCTAAAATTGATCCTTAAATATGGTAACACATTAAGTCTGATGAAAAAGATCAGGGGCATCTCAAGACCCCTTTTACTGGGAAACATGCCCCAGTATAAGTCTGCTGTGCCCCAGTATACATTTCTTGAGTTTTAACAATTATGTTTATTTGTACTTGACTTGTTTACATTGATAATTGCGGAAAAAACTCATTTGTATGCAACATAGTAACCTAATTCACCATTGTAAAAGCGAGGCAGTGGCGCATATTAACCGTTCCAAAAACACAAACTCGCAGCCTAATTTCAGGCAGAAATCCATGACCGAGCACATCTGTGTGTTTCCTTAACACAACTGCAGCATGCTCGCAAGCACGCATGCACACACTCACACACAGACAAGCACATGCACACGCACACACACATCACACAGACAAGCACACGCGCACACACACACACACACACACACAGTGAAAGCTCACATTAAAGATAAAGGGGAGAGAAACACAGGTCAAATATTAAACACATTATAAATTCCTATATGCAATATTAATTATGTAAAACTTTAAAATTCTAATTCGAAAAGCTTTGTCGAGCCTGTAAATTGCATGGTTGCTTAGAAAAACATTTGTGTTTTTGTACTTTCAGAAATTAAATTAAGATGTAATTTATTAGCTCTAGTTTAGGACATTACATAAAAAGTTGTCAGTACCTATGGCTGAGATAATTATGTGGTGTAATAAACATTACAGTTTAATGCAGCACAGTCGGTTCAAAAAATGCTGTGAAACCAGAATATATTGTGTTTTAAAGATAATGTATATACAATATGTTAGTTGGAGGTGTACAATGACTAGTTTTTAAAATATTGTAAATTCTTGAAAATATGTAATGATTGATTGATTGTGTAATGAATGCAGATCTGCAAGAAAAATGTCTCTCTGCTTTCATCATATCCATACAGTGCATGCATACATGATAATAAAGTTTGTTAAGTATGTTAAAATACATAAATATTTTTAAATACATAAATGTATCCCTTCCCTAGTATTGTTCAACTGTAGGAATAGTGGCTTAAGTGAGGAAAGTTTGTGTAATGCACTTTATTTCACAAGTGTAAATGTAACAGCCTGTGCTCCAGTAGAGCAAAACCGCTACACAAGAGCTTATTGTTCAAACCACATTTTCTGATTGGATCTCTGTATTTACGAGTTGATCAATGCAATGCAATCATGCTCTCGTGTGTATGCTATACTGTATATTTAATCCTTCATTGTGTTCTGTGATTTCTTTATTTTCTTTTTAAAGGGATTCTTCAAGCAAAAATAAAAATTCTGTCATCAGATCTCGACACCCATTGACTCCTATAGTTGGAAAATTAATTTTATCGTTTTTTTTGTTCTGTTGAACACAAAAGAAGAAATTTTGATGAATGTAGGACAGGAAACACTACTGGGCCACTTTTGACTAACATTGTACTTTTCCAACATGGGAGTAACAATGAAAATTGTAAAAAGCGCTACATAAATAAAGTTAAGTTGACTTGAGGAGTCAATGGGGGGCAAAACTTGTTTGGTTATAATCATTCTTTCAAATATCTTTCTCTGTGTTCATCAGAACATAGACATGTATGCACATTTGGAAAAACTTGAAGGTGAGGAAATGATGACACAATTTTCACTTTTGGGGGAAGTATCACTTTTTTGAACCAATGTAAACAAGCACTACATACAGTATGTAGAAATAATTTTGAGATTTGAGTGATTTGATATTGGTTTAAAATATCAGTTTATTTGTTTCACAAAATTATCAGGTTGTTTCAGAAGTCTTTAAAGACACTGCTGCAGTCACGTGGACTACATTTATCTTTTCAGTGCTTGGACGTTTTGCACCTGATCAATACTACTGTACAGGGAATAAACAACTCAAAGAATTTTGAGCGTAAACACGTAAAGTGTGGAATCAAAGTCATGTGATTTTGTCTGCAGTGAGGCGCAGGTGTGACTTCTCTCACCAGTGTGTGAGTGTGTGGGAATGAGAAATATCAAATCTGAAGTGAACCAAAAAGACAGGCTTTGCTCTGTTGATGGTATGGATGTGTGCAGGGTTAAAAGATCACCCCATTAAAATGATTCACAAGTATGTTATTCAACAAGTGCACACACAAACTTCTTTACAATATCACAATTGAATATACAACAGATGTCAATTGTAATTTCATGTTTGAACTTTCTACAAGACACATAAACAACTGAAATAAACTCCCTCACTATGACTAGATTTGTTGAGCCCAAACTCTTTGTTAAATAAACGCTCCGCATCCCTACCATCGCCAGTAGATCAACTGTTCCATGTTTTTCTTCAAACTAAATCCTTCAAGTGTCGTATTATGGTGAATTATGAACTGCAACTTGTTTTGATTATCTGGTCAGAAGATTCCAAACATATTCAGTATAAAATCATTGGAACGCTCTGTCCACTCCGTAACAAACAAGCAACTCCAATGAAAAGATTAATTCAGAGGACAGTGTTCACAATACATACATGTGTTTTCTTATGGTTCTAACATGATTCCACATGACAAAAGTCTTGAGACTAACAGCATGAGAGATGCAGACACAGTATTAGACCTGTGAGATAATCCTATAAGACCTACAACAAAAATCTGTATTCACCTCATCAATTACTACAGATTCCCACATGTGGCCAAGCAACTGACTTCTGAAATGTTGTATCAGCTCAGCCGATCTGACACAACATGACATAGGAACACAATACAAGAACTATCATTTGGTCATGTGTCTTGATGGTTGAGTTATGGAATAACATACACCAAGATAACTTGAAAAACAGAAAAAAATAACATTTTGAGGTTTTGTGGCTTTCATGTATACGGGACAGATCCTCACAAGCACTCTCTTGTTCTAGTCTATAAGAAAAAAATTGGTAAAAAATCAATGAAAGACTATGAATAAAAAAAAAGCACCAGTAATAAGAACTTAATATTCAGTGGGAGGGGCGGACACACTCTATTACCAAACTGTGCCTTTTAATCAATAAAACGATAAAAGATATTTTAATCAAAGGCATGTGTCCTTGTTTGCGTAATGCCTTTCCAGTACACACCTAATCTTTAAGCAAGTGAGAGTGATGCATAATGCACTCCCAGAGCGCCACTCATCCGTGGAAATTGCCAAAGCGGACAGTCAGCAGAAACATAGACTCGTCCAAGTGCTCGGAGCTAAAGCGTGTGCCTGCCGCTAAATTGGATTAGGACATTTATATGAAAGCAAATTGCATCCTGTAAACTGGAATAATAATGCCCCCCCCATTTCCACATAGACACATCACCACCGCTGCCTATTAGAACAAATAGCGCAGGCTATTTGTCCAACACGCTAACATCCGCTGGCTTTGATGTAAGCGGTGAAATAACATTAGCGTGGTAACAGGATCCACACTCTCACGGACCAGTTGGACAGATTTCAGGTTAATGAGCTGGAGGCCCGAGGTGGATCGAGTTCCAGTCTACCGGGTTAAACGGCTGTTGACATAGGCTGAGAAGACGGACCCGAGCCCGGGAGACTAGCCTAGCGCCACTCACTCGACCGCCGGCATCGTTGCGGCCAGCGTGATTGTTTTGTTGGGTTTAAATGCGTGCATTAAGTGAAATTCATCTCCCGTCGACTCGCTGAGGTGGACTGCTCACCGTCTGAGGTATACACAGCAGGTGTTTTGAAAGAACATATCCGATTAGCAACAAACAGCTTGGCCAGGCTGATGAAACCTTGTTGAAATTACATTGAGGTCTACTTAAAAGCAAGGCCATTATAAAAATAGTCTGTTGCAACTGACCTGCATAAAAGCATTGTTTCCTATCATAGATGGCATTATGTATATAATCGTGTTTTTATGCAGTCCTTCTTCCGTAACGCTACCTGCATCCTGGATTTGACTCAATCACTCGACTTCTCCTTAAAATGTTTGTTTAAAACGGCCGCTGATGACTTTGACGTGTTCTCTCCCTCACTCGTTCCAATGAATTGTTGTATTAATATTCCAAAAAAGGAACAGCTCTCCATTACAGTAATATAAAGAACAAGAATCAAAGGACAAGAAAATAAATAAATAAAGGAAAGGAAAATCTGAACTGGTAAGAAAAATGTTATCATACTGTAACAAATCTCAATAAAATGGAAGGAAGGAGGCGGGAACCGGCAAACATTTAAACATTTAATAAATTAATATAACAGCCGGAACAAAACATGAACATAAATATAAATACAAACATAACATAAGTTCGGGCCCGGTCCTCTCTCTTCGACGGTCCGGTCGCTCGTTCCTTTTATGCTCCCATCTCCTACGTGATTCGAGCCCGGTGTGCGCACAGCTGGCGCTAATTCACAATTACTCACCGGACTCGAACCACGGTCTCGCCCCGCCTACTCTACTACATACCCCCATCACCCCTCACAGGCCGGGGGGTACCCCCGCGACTGTGCAAGCTCCCTCCCCCTCCCTCGGGGGGGTGGGGTGGGGGGTATGCAGCGACGAGACGAGACAACGGAGACGGGAGCCCTCGGAGCGACCGGAAAGAGAGAGGGGAGAGAGGAAAAAAAAAAAATCCGCCCCCTGGCGGCCGGCGGTGGCTCCTCCTTTATCCGGGAGTCGGGGCGGGTTCCCCGTCCCCTGTTCCTCCCCCTTGGGCGGACGGACGCAGGCTCCGGCCTCTGGCAGGCGGTGGCTCACCCGGCACTTCCGCCCCCTGCTCCTCCCCCTCGGGGGACGGACACAGGCTCCGGCCTCTGGCGGACGGCGGCAACCCCCCCGCTCCCACTTGGACGAAAGCCACCCCACCTCGACCCTTGGGCGCGGCAGCAAAGGTCGCCGTTCCACCAAAGTTTTGACGGCGAACTCTCCGGCACCGCGAGGCCACTCGGCGGCGAGGACTCTCCGACAGCATGTCTCTCCTTCCTCCCGGGTTTCGGCACCAATGTAACAAATATCAATAAAATGGAAGGAAGGAGGCGGGAACCGGCAAACATTTAAACATTTAATAAAGTAATATAACAGGCCCCTCACGGACGACCGCCGGCGAACAAAACATAATATAAATACAAACATAACATAAGTTCGGGCCCGGTCCTCTCTCTTCGACGGTCCGGTCGCTCGTTCCTTTTATGCTCCCATTTCCTACGTGATTCGAGCCCGGTGTGCGCACAGCTGGCGCTAATTCACAATTACTCACCGGACTCGAACCACGGTCTCGCCCCGCCTACTCTACTACACATACATTTTGAAAAAATTGTTAATCAAAAAATTTAAGAGATTTAGGAGAAAAAAAATGTGAATAAAAAACGTACAATGCAAAATGCTTAGGGGACCCCCAAAGAGTTTTGACACAATTCAAACACTGCTGCCACCTTCACTTTGTCCACCGCCTGAGACTCCAGACATTATTATTATTAAAGTAGTTAGGCTGTCATGTCTGTTTAATTATGTGGTACATTGCGGGTCGTAATCTAAAGCAAAACAGATGAAGTGAAATAACAACGGCTCCCCTGTAGCTCGTCATCGATGACGTCATTTTGTCCGCTTTGAATGTGAAGTGTCATTGGCTTTCGTGACAGATTGTGTCATGGCATTTGAAGGAGCTCTGACTGTGTGCGTTGTATTCACGGATATCTTCATACAAAGTTATTTTATGACTTCAATTCAGAAGGCTTGCAATGCAAGTAGTTTGTAATATACCTGTGACTGTACTTTCACTCGTGTGTTGTGATTTTGTATTGATGAGAAGTGTTAAATGCATAAAAAGTAAACAACCTTAAGCAATGGAATAGCCTGCACTTCAATACACGTAACCGTAGGTCGTAATAGGCTGCTGATGCTCGAGGGCACTCATCCTGGAGATGGAACTGGTGGTAGTAATAAGGTGCTTATACAAACAACCTTTTTGGAGGACAATCTTATGACTTATTACAATAACAAAATATTAACACATTCAATAGATCCATTAATTACGGTAAAAACTTACATGTTAAAATTTTAACTTTATATGTAATAATGTCCAGTCAAAATATATGTTTCACAATTTCTCGTTTGGTGTCATTTCTCATTCAAATTTGATGTGTGATTAATTTATTATTAGTTAGAGTAATTAATCGTCGCATCATGTAATTAATTAAATTTTTAACAACCAAATCACTTTACAGGCCAAATTACAATGTGAACAGTACTTGTGTGGTGATGCTATTGAATTAAACCAGCAGAAATATGTAGAAATGGAAAAGATAGAAAAGCGTTAATTAATCGACTTTCAACAGTGCTGCACAGATTAGAAAATGTGACTAAAACTTACCAGATGTGTTTCTTAACACACCTTGTGCTCAGTCATTCTACTCTTCTGTAGATTCTAGACCAACATCTGCTGCATTGAGGAATCTGCCTTTCTTCTGAGTCTTCATGTTTGCGCATGTGTTGCAGCAAATGTTGCATTCACTAACATGCAGAAATAACGGACTGCAAGAAAGAGATGGAGACGCAAACACAGCTATTCTAATAGTGATTCATGCTTTTCGTCAGCCTGTTTGACAGATCAGGTTCGATCCTCTGCTCAGTGCACTGTAACGCGATCACTGCCAACATTATCATAACAGCATGTTCCTGGTGTTTGGGTTCTGACATATTGATCTGCCTGCTACTGAGGAGACATGATAGATTGGGCTCCCGGAGCAAAGTCGAATAAACCAAGTGCTCCAAAAAGCGGGAATACAGGAAAGCTCTTATGTAATAAAAGCTGTAAAAGGCCTAAGTGAAGTTCTTTTATCCCAGTGAGAAACTCACAAATCTCAGCGAGAGATAGATGATTTGCAAATGTATATATTTACTTAAGTCATTCCTGTTTCTCTCTTCTCAGTTACACAGTATGTACAGCAGAGCCTAAAGGAAACACAAAGTTGTGACACACTCTTCTCAGCTCATGCAAAGGAAGTCATGGCTGTAAAATGACATGAATAAATCATAAAGGTGATGCCGGTGTATTCACGCGTTTGAAATTTCAAAAAATTGACCCTTGAAATGACTCTTGATCAATGTGTGCCTGAGACTTTCCAGGTGAACCTGCAGGTCGGCTCGGGATCCTCCTTCCCCAAAAGCTTGCCCTAGAAGCCCTCCCAGGAGGCGGCGCACAGGGCGTAGAGCCAGTCCGAGCTGCTGGAGCACCAGAAGAAGACGGCAGCCGGCGGAGGTGATGGGACTGCATTGTTCCGTAAGGCGGCTGACAGAAGTTGATTTAGCACCGGAGAGGCTCGGGGAGTCAGGGTCAGGAGAAGAGTGCCACAGGCTGGGCCTCCAACTCTCCACCCATAAGATGGTAGTATGAATCATTTCTGACCCGGACCTGACCCAGGCCTGGTAGCCCCTATATCCCCTTTTCCACCGACATGCACATGACAAATCTGGTGTTTATTTACTCTGGGAAAAAAATGGAGGAGACCAGCAGGGTGGCAGTGGAAAAAGTCCTGAAAATCAATACAGGAGTTACAGAGACATGCCCCCAATGAGAGTTTTTCATAAGGTTTAAGAGAGGCCCCAAACGCTCGTGGAGATTCTCAAGATGTCTGCTTTGGATTTATTGGATTTATAAAGATCCCACATGAATATTCCAATTATGGCAGCAATGAGATCAAAAGACACCTGCAGTAATGAGCGCTATTGTTGGATGTTAAACTGTTAGCAAACAAAAGACAGAGACTTCAATTAAAGGTGCAGTTTGTAAAAACTACCGCTAGATGTTGCACGATCAAACAACAACAATGCTGTAGCTTGATGACGCAGTCTTCAACTCCATCGCTGACGACCATCAATCAGAAGGGAACGAGAAATCATGTTATCGGATGAGGTAAAGTAATACATTTTTATAAATGTTGCGAATAATTGTGGTCCATAAATAAGTGAGTGCTCAAAACAAGTGAGTGGCTTGATAGACATTTACATTTACTTATTTAGCAGATGCTTTATCCAAAGCGACTAACAAAGAGTTTAGGGAGCAATAAGCGATATGTCATACAGGAGCAATCATACAGTAGGTGCCAATACAAAAATACTGGTTTCAACAAAAGCTAGACCACTACCTGTTTTTTTTTTTGTCAAGTATTCACGGAAGAAATGGGTTAGGTTTCTCCATAAGGGCGGTAACAAAGAGATACGCGGATATAACACTATTGACAGGCGACTGCACATTCTAGTGTCACTGTTTAGAATGGAGATTTTTTTCACGAGTTACAAGTATTTGAGGTATTGTAAGTACTCAGCTTAACAAAATATATAACACTAGACTAGTGGTTTTTGGATATTTTACTTCAAAATTGTTACAAACTGCACCTTTAACTGAGCTGCGATGTCCAACATTATTCTGTATCATCTCAAATATCGACATCGCTTTCTTCTTTTAGGACAAATGGACAACAGGAAATATCCTAATTCAAAAATAATAATAGTAATAATAATAATAATAATAGCAATAAAATAGTTGATATAGTTGAAAAAGTTTCAAAGCAGAGCATTATTTCAATTTTGTGGCACAGTTGATCATCAAATATAAGTCATGTCAGTTTAAAAGAAAAGAGACATATGAAGAAAAAGGACACGAGGCCAGTGTGATGGGTGGTGGTATTAATCTTCCCGTTTGACCATCAAGAGCTAGTGCTGCCCCGTATCTGAAGTCCACAGATCAACACATCCTCACGCTGACTACGGAAAGATAAAAGAGCAGCCATCTGAGATGGAGAGAGCGTAAAGCGGCGTAAAATGGAAAGTAATCCCAAACTATTTTCTGCTCAGGAGCGGCTCGTGCTACGCAGCCCTCACCCCCGGCCCGTCTCCTCTGCCTCCCCCGTCCTCAACAAGACAAATGGGCGCGAGCCGATGACAGAGCGCCTGGCCCACAAATCACCCTGCGCCGGCCCGTCCACTGCTCCCCCCCGCTGGCCCGCTCCATTACTCATCAGCATGCAGGGAGCAGCAGCCCGCTGCCGTAATTAGACAAGGACAAATGGCCGGCCGCGGACACCGCCGCTCCGTCCACTGAAAACGGGCCGCGCTTCCACGCTGCCTGATGGGTTGAGGGCCAAGACGTGCAAGGATCAGGGACGAGGACGTCCGTGAATATCCGGGTCTCGCCCTGAACGTGCACGACCCTGGCGAGACCGGAGAACGGAGCCTGATTCCACTGGACCCCCAAACCTCGGTAGAGATTTAAGTGTCAGTAATGACAGACGGAGGCGTCTAACACAGCCGCTCAGCCCATAACAGTTTACACTATTGACACAAATGTTTTCATCTCGCTAAACAAATAGGGAGCTTCAAAATTCAGCAAAGTCCGGTACTTTAGCGTCTTCATATGTGAAGAGGAGTGTCGAATGAGATCAAAGATGATTTCAGTTAGCGGGTTAATAAATGCTTTCAATAAAAACACATAAAGCAACGAGAGAGAATGAGCAAACGCTAGCAGAGCACTGAGAAGCAGTCAAGAAATCTCAAATGCTCGCAGTCCAATACACAGAGGAGAGGTCTGGTGCAGATTGCTCTGAGCGGCCCACAACTCAATATGTGACATCTGGAACGAGGGTCTCGGCCACCAAACAAAAATAAAAAACGTTATTGATTCCACCTAATTATTTTCCTATTGGATTTCTGATTTCATAATCATCATCAAGAAACTCATAACCCAAGCAGGATTTATTTTGCCACGGTAAACATTTTTAGTAAAACTGTGGAATGAAGCTTTATATTCAATTTCTCGGACCAGCTGGTGGATTCGACCCCACCCGCCCGCATGTCCTTTTTTGCAAACACAGAACTCTTGGAAAGCATATAGCGCACAACAGTTGTGCATAAAGAAATGTATAAAAAGCTGTTTCTTCTGCTGACGGCTTGCCTAACGTAGATGTTTAGCATTGCACATTTTCTGCTTGATCTGATCCTGTGTGGGATTATCACACCACTTTACTTGCTGTGTTCTCTTAACTTTTGGAAGGAGACAATCGACAGAAGGCGGAACGGCTGAAATGAGTCCGAATGACCTTATGGCGGTCCCAGAGGAACGTTATCGTGTTCCCGCCGGATGCTTTTCTCATTCTGTCCTGTAACAGAAATTGTTAAAAAACAAACATTACAAAAAGTGTAATAACATCTTGTTTGATTTGCCATGATCAGATCTGCTTATACAGTAGATGTTGTGTGTATCACTGCTGTCCCGTGTGCTCACATAGAAACGGACTGTTTGGATGATCTGAAATGGATATACTTTTACAACGGTTTGTTTTTCCTCACTGACGTATAAAAGTGCAGCGAGTTTAACATATTCTCTGTGATTCAGGGGGAGGTTTAGGGTCACACGTATCATACATCCTGACATGAAAACAAATTTATTTTGGATTTGTATATATTTGGACGAATATGTTTTGTTTATAAAACCAACAGCAGACATTTAATATAAGTAATGATGCTTATTTCACTCGTTTTACGTCTCTTTCCACATGCTGAGGATTTCCTCTCATTTGTTCGATGACACACATTAAACATGAACTTCTGTCTCTCTGCTCCCTGATCTCATCGAAGGCCTGTTTAACATTGAAAATCTCTTCTCCAAACAAACACAGTGCTCACAAAGTAAAGCGGCAGACTGAGGTGCTTAATGAACTCATTGAATCGCAGCGTAAAGCACTGGAGTAACGCTGAGCAGTCCACCTCATGTACTGTATCCAACATTACAGTTTTTAATCAAGAGCTACATAAGGATCTGACATACATTTTACCATCAACGTGAGCTAAAAAACTTATTTTTATGAAGTCAAAAGTTTGGACACCCCTTTTTTATTCATGGGATATTATTTGTACACATTCTTCCATCATTACCTGGACAAGTTTCCATTGGCATCTCCGCACAAAGACAGTGCTCATAAAGATGATAAACTATTCACTCAAGTTCTGATTCAGGCGAGATATCAGTTCCAAAATCTTGGTGAGTCTGACCTTAGTTTTACCAGACGTGTCAAAGCAGCAGGCACATCATCTTTCTCTCATCTCAGAAATACAGCGTTTACATGGACAACAATAATCCGATATGAACATGATAAAGACAATAATACTCTGATTCAAAAAGCTCTGTCAACATGCTACACTCTTAATCAATCTAAAATCATAATGGTAGTAAAAATGAAATTAAGACGGGTTAAGTACTCCTATTGAAGTGTGGTATAGACATCTACACACCCTCATCACACTATTACCGGTGCGTAGGAACTTTGGCAGCACTTTGTGGCAGGTCACACACACGCATGGCAGTGGACAGACGTTTGGTTTTACCGCTAATAACATTGCTTCAAGCAAGGAAGCAGATTTTTGGTCTGAGCGGGAAACAAGAAAGATGTCAACAATTCTAGAAAATAAATGAAACACCAAAAACTGTATGTGGCACCATGGTGAAGATGAAGTGTCTGTTGATACATGAAATTATGGAGGGAAAGTTGAACGGCGTCGCTTGGGGACTTCATGACGTATGCCATTAATCCAACAATGTAAGATGTGAAACTGGAACATGAAGGTTATGTTCTTAAAGCAACTCATGTAAACACCTTAATCCTAATTTTAGTTCACTCAGAATAAGGCAAATCATTCGATTACTGACGTCCAAGTAAACGTGGTCACTGACAGTTTCTGACAATCCACTGACATCACTGTACATTGAATAGCAGAGAAAAACTTGCAATATATCACTTATTTCATTTTTCCTCTAGTATTATTTTCATCACATTTTTATTATGATGTATGTAAAGCTGCTTTGCAACAATGGAAATTGTGAAAATCACTATGTAAATAAAATTAAATTGTTGTGAATATTATGATAACGTATTATTACAAAGACTGAGATCATTGGGAAAGTTAGTCAGTTAGCAATAGCAATGGTTTACTCATATCAGGTTGAGAACGGCCGTATCTGGAATCTGCTGGCAGAAGAGATCAGATGTTCACCCTCCAGATTAAAACACCTTTACATAGCCGTGCGGGTTTATGCACATGATCTCCATCCAGACAGACGTGATGTGGCAGAAGGTTTCTGATTGTGTTGATGGTTTCTCCGTAACCTTGAGCTCTGGGGATCTTATGGCTTTTGGCAGTGAAGCCGGGCAGAACAGTGGAGAAGAATGGCCTCTGTCAAGCGTCCGGCTAACCCGTGTGGTGTGAGGTGTGTACGCATGCTTTTGTGTGTGGGGTCAAAGGATCAGGGTTTAAATCCCAGTGAAGATGTTTTTGGCCTTGATCACAACACCGATCGATTCTTGGCTGATTCACCTTCAGATATGTCTTATTTTATTAGTAGCTTCAGCCTTCCACCGGCCCATTCGTGCGTGATCAATTCGATGGCTGGGACAGGACATATTTTTCTCATTTTTAGTGTCTTACCGCTATTTAACCGTGTCATCTGATGAATGAGCGGCCCTCCCCAAACGCTGATTTTCTATTGATTTCTCCCTCAATCTGGACACCCTTAGCCCCGTCACTTTTGCATTGTTTGTATGTGCGGTTATCTGCCCGTATCCCTTCTGAAGACTGCGCTGTCCAGTGTCCTTCATCATCAACCGTTTAGTGTTGGCCTGCAGCATCCATTAAAGGACTTGGCACGGCAGGAGGAATATTCGCCAAATCTTGGCCCACTTCGGGTCACACGATCATTTCAAAATGAACAAAATCACCTTCATAGATCTGAGTAAAAACATGAATCTGTTACTTATTTTACTTTATTTTATTTATTATATTATTTCATTTATTATGAATGACATGATTGACTTGGTTTTATGCATTTATCACATTTCATTTATCAGATATTTATTTATTGTATATATTCATTCAATTTATTTGATACATTTATTATTTACTTCATTCTTATTATTTGTGACAGTTTTATTATTGTTTAATCTTATATAGGGTTTTTTATTTTCTTTATAAGTAGATTGATCTCCATCTCATAGTAATGTCATGAGACAATGTTTTGAAACCGATATTTTCGTCTGTCTTGCATGGTATAATAATACAAAGTCAGACGACGCTAGACTGAGCATTGAACACAACTGAGATTAGACGATGTTAAAAAAATATATTCAAGTTTATTTATGACTACCAAAATCACATGATTTTTTACCATCAACGGCACCGAGCACAAAACAACAGTTGTTGAAAACTTCAGAAGGGTACATGTGATGCTTTTTCTCTTATATGACTAATACTGTCCTCACAAACCAATCGCTTCCCATCTTCACTGTGTTACAGACATTTCCAGAATTTTTTTGTTAAAATATGTGAAAGTTTGCAGAGTTTTAGTTCATTTTGATTTCACTTGAGCTAAATATACACTAAAACATTGATGCTACATGAAAATAAATATTAGCACAATAAGTAACACCACACAATTCAACAAGAACAGTAAAAGGTTGGGGAAACAACAATTTGTTACACTGTGTTATTCAAGAAATTATTTTATTTTATTCAACATCACTTCATCTACTGCCTGCTGTTTTCTCTTCTGTATCTAAGTTGTAGTTGATTTGAAGTATTAAGTCACAACAGAGTTGTTATTAAAGAATGTATTTAGTCATTTCCTGACAGAGAGAGATGTAGTGAAACTGGATCTTTGGACCTTTAAGATCTGCAAGCCCACATCCACCGTTGGATCTATCAATGTTCTGGATCTATCAGAATACTAAAAATAACATTTATTATAAAATAATAACATTTAAAGGGTGAACAAATATGAGGGAAATCCTGAAATTCCAGGACTGTAATGAAAATTACTGTAACAAAAATAAAAGAAAACAATTCAACACGTCAACATGTGCAGTTGTTCATTCATTGTAAATTACTGTGAGGGTTCCAGTCATCTCTCTCTCTCTCTCTCTCTCTCTCACTCATCACATCTGATGATTTCTCTGGCAATACATCTTGAAAAATACAGTGTGAATATCTAATCCAACACTGACAGTATTAATTGTATATAACAGTATATTGTGTTTGTGTATGAATGACAAAAGTATTTGTGAATTTTGAAAAATGTGGTCACTAAATGCATTTTGTCTGAAAGCACTGAAAAATGATTGACAGTTTGGACTGCACAGACTTCTGTTTTGCTGAATGTGTGAAGAGTTTTGAGAATGTGGCTTCAGTATTGACCGATGCTTGTTAGCAGGTGAAAAAACCTGTAATGCTCAATTAAAGCAGACACTCGTCTCCTGTCCCGAGCATTGTAACACATATTGATTCCTTTATTACCAAAGAACCTCCATAAACACTCTGTGATTAAATCTGTTTATTCTTGCGTTCAGCCACTCGATGCATATCACACACAAAGTCAAAGTCTCTCACGACACTTATTCTGCAACCAGAAGATTCACAAAAAATGCTTCCACTTCCACTGTGGGATTATAAAGTGTTTTCTGAAAAGCTGCATCTACATGAAACACACAAGAACACGCCAATGATGGGGAAGATTTTGTGTGAGCACTGACCCCAGAGCAGAGGCGTTCTGACAAACATCACGTGTAGAAACAGAAAAATGGTGTGTGTGTGTGTGTGTGTCCATGCGTGTGTGCATGTCTGTGTGTGTCTGTGTGTTTGTGTGTGTGTGTGTGTGTGTGTGTGTGTGTGTGTGTGTTCACTACTCCCGGGATGATGTTATGGTAAACCATAGTACATTTTTTAAACCTTTTAAAGAAACATATAAATAAAGTAAACAAAATTGTTGACAGAAGAGATGTGTTTTCAGACGTAACTTAAAGATTGCGAGTGCACACGTCAACTCAACTCAACTTTATTAATAGAGTGCTTTTTACAATTTTCCTTGTTACAAAGCAGCTGAACATGAGACTTATTGACTATAAGCAAAACATTTAAAGTTATAAAAATAAAAACAAAAAGGGTGAAAACACAGAAAACCCCTCCACACACACACATGTGCACAAGCACTGAATTATGACATGTGGTCTGAACGACTTTCCCTGTTTCACATGAACACATGACAGAGTCCTCTCACATCATTTATGATTTCACATTATTCCATCCATTTTCTACCGCTTATCCGAACTACCTCGGGTCACGGGGAGCCTGCGCCTATCTCAGGAGTCATCGGGCATCAAGGCAGGATACACCCTGGATGGAGTGCCAACCCATCGCAGAGCACACACACTCACTCATTCACTCATTCACTCACACCCTACGGACAATTTTTCCAGAGATGCCAATCAACCTACCATGCATGTCTTTGGACCAGGGGAGGAAACCGGAGTACCCGGAGAAAACCCCCGAGGCACGGGGAGAACATGCAAACTCCACACACACAAGTCGGAAGCGGGAATCGAACTCCCAACCCTGGAGGTGTGAGGCGAACGTGCTAACCACTAAGCCACCGTGCCCCCCATTTCACATTATTATTAAATGTAAATATGTCAGTGTGTAGTCAGCTAGTGTAACGCACTGTAGTGTGCACTGCTTACCAGTCAAACTTTGCTTTCTGAATCCTTGACCATCGCCAGTCAAGCGCGCACTTTCCGCGAGGAGAAGATGAGCAGCGTCACCCTGCGGCGACGCGCCGCCACTGCGCGCGCACACGGACACAGACGGGCATTAATCATAACCAGGCGAGTGTAAAATTCAATTGCCCCACTCTATCCATTTAGAGAGCAGAAGCCTGAAGGCCAGTCTTGTATTTCACCTGAGAAAGAAAGAGAGAAAATAAAGCAGAAGCTCTCCGCCTGCACTTCATCAGAAGGCTCAGCTCATAATAAATGGAGTGTCTGTACCATCAGAAGCTCGCGCTCTCTCTATTCATTTAATCCGCGCGGCGCGGCGCGGGTCAGGGCACGAGCATCCGCGCCGCCTGCTTCCCTCAGTCACGCTGTAAAGTACCTTTTAGAAATAGTTTCTCAATAAGAAATGATCAGTCCATTTATCTGCGGCAGACGGAACTGTCGCCTCGCCCGGAACTCCAATATCTTTCGTTTGACCTGATCAGGGCAATAAACTACAGCGAGACACTTTCGATCTGTCACGCGCTGAGAGCTGCTGAGGCATCCCTCTCTCTCCACGCGCACTGAGCGGACGCGCGCGCACACTACATACAGGCTCACACATTCTATACGTTTAATAGGCTACTCATTGTCTTTACGGAACCAATAATGTATGTATTTATAGAACTCGCTTGACTTAAAAAAAATAAAAAAATAACATTCACAATATGAGAGTGAGTGAGTGTGTGTGCGTGTGCGTGTGAGTGTGTGCGTGTGAGTGTGTGTGTGTGTGTGTGTGTGTGTGTGAGTGCGTGTGCGTGTGCGTGTGCGTGTGCGTGTGAGTGTGAGTGTGCGTGTGCGTGTGCGTGTGAGTGTGAGTGTGTGTGTGCGTGTGCGTGTGAGTGTGAGTGTGAGTGTGTGTGTGTGTGTGTGTGAGTGAGTGAGTGAGTGTGAGTGTGTGTGTGTGTGTGTGTGTGTGTGTGTGTGTGTGTGAGTGTGAGTGTGTGTGTGAGTGTGAGTGTGTGTGTGAGTGTGAGTGTGTGTGTGTGTGTGTGTGTGTGTGTGTGTGTGTGTGTGTGTGTGTGAGTGTGAGTGTGTGTGTGAGTGTGTGTGTGTGTGTGTGTGTGTGTGAGTGAGAGACCAGACTCAGCCAGGAGAGCCAGTTCTCCTCTGGCACATTAAAACAGCACTGCTGTGATGATGTAAACTGTGAGGTTCTGGATGACTGTATGTTGTGTTGTGCTCATCATCAAGCTGCACACGTGAGTCTCTTGCTCTGAGGTGGTTAGAAGGTGTTCTGAGCCCCAGTCGCTCCAGCATCAGCCACAAACAAACCGCAGTAACTGACGAGAGACGGATGACATGAGCTCTGCTGCTTTACTCATATTGGAAGTCGCTCCCGAAAGTCTCAAAACATAACAGCTTTAAAGGTCTATAGTTTATGTAATGTAGCGACATCTAGCGGTGAGGTTGTGAATTGCAACTAACGGATGACTGCCATCACCCCCCGAAGAAGAACTATAACAGTTCTCACAGGACTAAGAGGTCGTTGTGTTTCCGCTTCTTTGCTGACTGAGATAACGTCTTTAGAAAACACGTTCTGTGGAGCAGTTTGTCTGTTTAGGGCTACTGTAGAAACAACATGATGAATTACATGTTAGGTTAAAGATAGAAATAACTTCATTGTGTGTTCAGAGGTGAATGAAGACCTTACACAGTCATGTCAGTTGCATTTCTGTCAACAGATCCTCCAGAAGATGACACACTGCACCTTTACATACTTCTCCAACACTTATTCCATTAGCCACTATCAGGCTTGCATGGTTTTGGTTTTGTGTTTGCGTTGACCTTATACTTTGACAGGGTAACACACTGGACAGTCACATGGAAGCCTAGAACTGATCATTTCTGGTTAAAACACTTGTGACAGGTTTGCAATTTTTAACCAAATCTTGGTGTTTCATCCACGTGCTTCTAGAGGAAATGACTTCATCACACAATGCTAAATGTGTGATCTTGGGTCTTTTCCTAGTGGCTAACTGGTTTTTCAGACACACATATAAGGTGTCTCACAGTAAACACTTTGTACTTTTGAAGAACACAACCATGTGTCTTGATTGATCAATCAAACTGAAGGATATGAAATGAAATGACTGGTGTTTGACCGTCTCATGTTGGCAGGTTGCTCAACTGATGAATTAGGACCCACACTAGCACGTCAACAGAAACACATTTAAAAATCAAATCTGAGTAATATAATCCACATGAAGAGGAGCAGTGACATCTGCTGGTGAATATCAGTGAGTTTGAACCGTTTCTAATACAACGAGACATAATTTGATGGCATTTTTACACAATTTCCCACAACGTGTTTTACATGAGATGTTGACAAAACAAAGGTTCAATACTTCAATTATTTCATTGTTTTTCGTTTAAATGAACCTTCATTAATAAACCTCCACCCGTCAATAATGAAGGAGAGAGAAGCATTCTTTTGTCTTCAGATTCATTTTCAATTTCAAATGAGAAACTCCCATTTCAGATTTGATGTTATGTGAAAAAGTAAGGCATATGAAATACTGCAATCATGTTTGTATGAACATAAGGCTTTATTCGACTATATGCCGTCCAGAGCTTTAGAGAGAGAAACATCAGTACAGAGACAGAGCTGTGGTACGATTACATTTTGCACATGTTCTACATCTAAAGAAGTGATTTCCCTGTAAAACGTATTGTCGAAAGCATGCAAGAGTTGTATAAACCGGTTGCACACGCATCTAATTTGACCGGGCAAAGCTGAATCTACAGGATTGAATCCATACTGTACATCCATGTATACTGAAGTGAAGAGATTCGGCAGGTCATAAAAAAGCAGATCTGTGGTTCGTTGTGAATAGATGTGAAGCACTTTTCTTTGGAAGTGAATCATAAACTGTTGACCGAGGAGAAACCACCCAACACGAGACAGTGAAGTCTGCCACGTTCAAGTGTAAAGAACATTACATTCATGTGACCCAGACTGGGCACTCCCATCAAAAGCCACATCCACAAGCGCAGCCAAAGGTTTGGATTTGCGTTCACTTTTACGTTATAAAATAAACCCCTCCCTGAGGCAAAGGTCATTCACTGTGCTATTAACTCTCACCATACGTGAAGAACTAGTCATGGCTCATCTTTCCTTAGGAAATGACAGGATGAAATGAATCACTACACCTAATTGACACAGTGCAGAATGAGGCTCATTTTTAAGGAGGGATATAAAAATGGCACTTCATCGTCACATGCTGACAGTGTAACTACACGCTTTATGGCACATTCCATGTACAGCAGGTAATGCTCCGGGACTTCATCGTATTCGGCACATCATGGTAAAAGGCCACTACGTTTGAACTACACAGTATTTCTCCGATGAAGGTTTGAAATCATTGTTGTCATATCGGATATTAATAGAATTGATGAGGGTTGGTGCGTTCCTTCCGTGAATCCATCAACAGACGGTTTTCACCCTCACATAGAGAACAACAAAACAGTCAAGTTATTCCCATGGCTCTGTACCGTCACTAAACAGCTGTTAAATAGGGTAATAATGGCCATGAGAGCATAAATGTATGATACATTTATACATAGAAACGTGACACAGTGTTCCAAATGTGTTTCTCTTTCATTAAGGGTTCCTCCGGCCGGCTCCGATCACAAGACTTTGGCCCGTTTGCTGTTCAGAGATCCGTGCTACGAGACAAACGAGAGGAAAACAGGCGTGAAATGTGACATCCGAGGTTCGGTTTCAAGATTCACAACTGATCTCGGAGTAAAACATGAAGTTCTATTGACTTAAAATACAGACACTCTGTACCGTATTAACACAACTCCTCTGTCATATACGTCATATATATGTGTAACATAAAAAAGACTAAATGAGACACAACATATGCCTGATAAATAACATGACACTTGATCTACAAATGATTCAACTTGTGTTTTAAACTGAAAGTAAAGGAAACTCTGGGAGGGTCTGCGTTTGTCAATCAATTTTGAATATCTAAAAAGTCCTTATGAGGTCAAAAGTGGGATAAGTGTACATGATTGTTATCACTTGGCTTCGGCTCCTGATCACGCTGATCATTCTGCAATAACAACCATCTAGCTTCACATTCAAGTGTGTGCCTTCTCACATAGAAGCTTTATTTTTGGATATCCAGGCAAGTTTTCTTTACAGAAATTTGTGTTTTATCAGAACCTAAGAATCTTCGTGTTAATGAGCTGATACACAATCACAATCGCATGCAGTATTCCACCAATCACTACACACTTGTGAACTGGCCAATCAGAGCACACCTCGCTTTTCAGAGAGGCTGGGCGAAGAGGAGATACAAACATGCAAATACAGCATTTTCAACCTTAAATCGTGTTTACACATTACATTACATCTGAAACAAAAGATTTGATCCGTGTCATATGACCCCACTCCAGAACAACTGTGAGAACAGGTCCAGGATCAGTTCAGCGTGTCATACCTTGGCCTGTTTGTAAAAGTGAGGAGCCAGCTCCACCAGCCAGGAGGACTCCACCGCCGTCACATCTCTCATGTAGTACTTGCTGGTCTGAACCAACTCATTGAAGACGACCCTGAGACACGTCATGTTCTGTTAATACCAGATGACTTCTTTGACAGAATAAAAGCACTCAGATCAAGCATGTACCATTTAGGGGGCGTTTCTCCAAACAGCACAGAGTCAGGATGGATGTGCAGCTCTCGGTCATCTCGTAGAGTCCTGCGCACGACAAACAAACACAGTCAAATACACACGTATGTGCGTCAACATCAACAGAAGAATACTGGTACATGCCGGGTGAGACATCAGAAGGTTTCCAGCTCTGGATAACTGACCTGTAGGAGCCGGAGTGATGCATGCGCGCAGCGTTCGCAAAAAATCCCGAAACGACACATCTGAGAATCACATCCGGGTCACCTGGAGAGCCGAGAGACAAATGAAACTATAAGTGATCCGTACCAACAGACAGCGAGTCAAACCGATGAAACAACGGTTCACATGACAGTAAGACTCGCCCATACTGATGGGTCACACAGACAGAGAAATCACAACTGACCTTCACTGGACGTTCGAGGAACCTTAAACTTGTTGAGCAGGTGTCGCAGCTGTTCACGTATGGTCATGGCACGCAGGAGACCCTTGTAGTTGAGGAAGTGATCCTGACACCATTGAGAACTCTTCTGATGCTACAGAACACAGCCATTACAAATGCATGAACATGTTTTAAACGGTCAGGGGTGCGACTCCAGAACAACCACCTCAATGTAAACGGATGATTCTCAACATCTCACAGTTACTGCTGGACATGAGTCAAATATCCAGAAAAGCAAAGATTGTGGAGGACCTGGGTGATTGTTTTGAAGATCAGTGGAAAGTCTAATGACTCATGACACACAAGAAACCCTTAAACAACTGTGACTAAACATAAAAACTGTCACTGATTGTTAAGTAAACATCACAAAGTATTAAGAATCAGGGGCGTCTAAACTTTTGCACTGGGCTATTTTGAGAAATTCTGTTATTATTCTTTAGTGTGAACTTCATGTTAACATTTCTTTAGTGAAATAACTTGCTCAGGGCAGGACTGAATTAAAAATAGACCTTCATTTTCAAAAAACCTCTTATTCATCTGTACATGAATTATTAAATGAGGACATTACCTTTAAGAAGGCTTCGTAAATATTCAGCATGGTGAGATGATCTCCTTCAGCCACGGCAAACTTTCTGTGTTCACGCGCCTGTAACATCACACAGACGCAGGTGCAGGTGAAGCACATATTAAAGGCATGTTAGTAGAAATTAATTCTGAATGAAAATGCCTACGGCCGATTTCTTCTGATTGTGCGGCACCACAAAAATGTTTTGAATTTGCATCATGGCCGCAATGGTGACGATCTCTTTGGAGCAGCTGAAGTTCCCCGATTCCAGCAGCATCTTGGCGAACATGGGGCTGAGGGGAAACTCGGCCATGCGGATGCCCATCGGGTCCGTGAGACGCCCGTACTGATCGAGACCTGAGAGAAGGAGAGCTTACTGCCTGACAACATCATCCACGTGAAATGAAGAAACGGTTAGCGCGGTGTCCACCTACCTCCAAGAGCATAGAGCAGCTCCAGAGCCTGAACCATAGACTGAGCCGGCGGAGGCTGAAAAACATCACAAAGATTAGAGAAACACCTCAGACAAACACATCACTCTTGAAGAGCAATGACGCAGAAATGTGTTCAGACAGAGAAAAAATGAAGAGACCACTCTTCAGTTCATCTGAATGTTCTGTCTACAGGTGCGTGCTTATGTCAAATCATCATTTTTGTTTTTTTTCTGTGAATTAGACTGACAACACTTCTCCCAAATGTTTTATTTCCATTTGCAAACACTACTTCATACATCGACAACCGAAAAGGGGAAATGCTCAGGCTCTCGGTTTCAAGATACATCCACAAAGATGAAAAAATGGAAGTAAACTTTTGCTCTACTCGAGGCTTGAAAGGTCAAATGGTCTCTTAGTTTTTTCCTGTGGCTGTGTGTGTTGTCAGTAGGTGGCACTCACAGACAGAAAGCTGAACCGAAGAACGTTGTCGATGCCCAACGCTTTCAGCTGCAGAATGACAGGAGCCAGATTGGAGCGCTGCATCTCTGCCACTGTAGACTCCGGTAGCTTCTGGAAATCCTCCTCTGTAAACACAGACATTCAGAGACACACCATGAGCACAGAGAACTCAAATACATCCACACAAACACACAGAGTACACAACACTGACATGTACTTCTTTCATTATACAGAATGTTACACAAGCACCACTGTGCAATGTCACGATATTATGCTTTAAGATGTTGTGTTGTGTCGTGTTGTTGTATCTGTGTCGTATGTCTTGTGTCTTGTCGTTGTGTTTCGTGTTGTTTGTCTTGTGTTGTGTTGCGTTGTGTTATTTTGTGTATGAGGTTGTTGTGTTGCGTGTCAGGTGTTTAATTGTTGTGTTTTGTGTTGTGTTGTGTAGTACATCCCACTATAACAGAAGTTGTCAGAGGCTCTTCCTCAGAGTACCTGTGTAGAGACGGAAACATTTCCCTGCGCGGTTCCGTCCGGCTCTTCCGGCCCTCTGACAGGCGGAGGCTTTAGAGATGGGCGTGACGATCAGTGATTCAATGGCTGTCCGGGGATTATACGCTCTCAGCTTCACAAAAGCACAGTCAATGACAAACACCACGCCATTAATGGTGATGGACGTCTCCGCTATATTAGTGGCAACCACCACCTGAAACCAGAGCGACTCCATGAAAACAACATCCGTTTGATATCAACCAGCATGACATTGATCTCCTCGGCACATGTCCATGTGCTGTTACTGGTGTTTACCTTTCTGACAGTAGGGGCCATCCGCTCAAACACTCGCATCTGTTCTTTATACAGCAGACCGGCGTACATAGGCAGCACACACAGATGTTTCTTCATGCCGTAGCGGGACAGAGTCCGGGCCTGTTCCTGGAGCAAGGACACCACCTTCTCCACCTCCTCCTGCACACACAGAGCGTTTCAATGACGGGAATGACAAAGCCCACGGCTCCCATACCCCGACAACACACAATATGAACAGTTAAGGGGATGAAGGTTTACTACACGATGTTCAACAGTCGTATGGTGATGATTAGTGTGAACACACATACCTGTCCTGTGAGAAAGGCCAACACATCACCATCATCCTCCGTCTCATGAATCTTCAGCACAGTTTCCACAGTGGCCTTCACATAGTCCGGCACGGGACTGCAGAGAAAACATTTGAAAATCAGCCGTTTTCACCACTAGACACACAAAGAGAAAGAGCCGCACACTGTCTGACCAAGAGACCAAGCCGAGGGTTAAAAACATGATGATTAGTGCTGTGTGCTTCAGCTTCACATCAGCACCGTTTCACAGGACGCTTCAAGCTAAGAATGTTTGAGGGACATTTGATCTGAATCACATGAGCTGGAGACGACATCCATTCCACAAATACATGAAAGTGAATCATGTGAGCGCACAGGACGGTTGAAACAATGGCACCGTAACGGAAGCTGTGGAGCGTTAGTGTCCGGCCAGGCAAAGCTTTTCCTTTTTCCCCCTCCCGTGAGGCGTCCATGTCCTCTGAATATCAAACACTCACCTGACGGTGTAGAAAATATCCACAGGGAAAGTTCGGCCCTCGACCGTCAGAATGCCACAGGTGTCTTTGCTTGGGTCTCCGGTCTCATTTAGGTTGAAGAAATCTTGAAATTTCTGTCAGATACATAACTGCATTAAACATCACACCCCGCAAAACTCTCACGAAGAGGACCAAATCATCAGATGACGTCAGCCCAGCGTTAAAGAGTACATAACTAGGGATTTTTAAGGTCCTGCTTTGGTTTCTGGAGTGTCCAACAACAATTTTATGGACATTGATGGTGTTAAAACACAATTATTTCGTGGTTATTTCGAAGTTATTCTGATCTTACTCTTGACTGACTCTCAAATGATTCGTTCTGTGATTCATCCATCTAATCCCCTCCTTTCCCCTAATCTAGTCTGATGTGATCAAAATAAAGGTACCTTATATCGATACTGTATGTGTGGCATCGATGCATCGTATCATTAGAAATGTAATCATCTTAACACCTCTATGACGTACATCCATGGCAGTTGGCGAATCGAACTAGTGACGACACGTGTGCGTGATTCAGAGTCGACTTCTATTTTAATGACTTTGCTATTCATTCACCTTCGGATTTACAACTTGGCAGACTGCTTCCCTTCAAACACATCAACATTACACACTGCATGACATGTCATTTACATGATCTCATGTAATGTACTCTTTAAAGATCCGCACTGTAAACACATCAATCAATTGGTTGTATGAGCTGCTTTGATACAGTTTTTCATTCCTCAGATGTATTTGAATCATCACCATTACTGCTCCAGACAGAGAGGGAGAAGAAAGAACTTCAGAGCTCACACCTACCTTGGCATCCAGGGTGGCTGAAGCTACAATCAGACGCAGGTCTCTCCGCTTCTTCTGAATCTGTACAAGAAAAACCCTTCAATCACAGGAACACGCTCGCATGTGACAGACATACATGACTGGAAAGAAACTCTCACCTTCTTCAGAAGGCCGATGGCGATGTCGGTGTAAAGCGTTCTCTCGTGAGCCTCGTCCAACATTAACACACTGCAGAACCACAAAAGCATGTGACATGACAATCGTCCGTTCTCTTTGATATCTGTGTTCACTGCTGTTTAACATGATATGAAGTCAAAAACTAAAATCATTGAAGGTGAATAAGATTTAATGACACATGAATGTCGCTAGCTGAGGAAATACATTTTATAGGAGCAGCATTACCTGTATTTCTTTAACAGAGGGTCAGACATCATCTCCCTAACCAACATCCCGTCCGTCAGAAACTGAACAACACAAACAAGCGGGAATGAAAAGAATCACAAAGACTCGAAGATACAGAGCTTTGGCTAAGACCAGTCCTTCACAAAGTCCAGACTTGGAGGGAATTCAGTCCAGACCTCCCTCAACTCTGTATGTCACTGTTAGTGACTGCCTGCGTGTCTGGACAGATGAACATTAATGTGGTTTGTCTGTAAATATACACATCATTTGTTGTCCAGACGGACGTTTGCGCAGCTTGATCCATGAAATAAAATAAATGATAACAGTGGATTGCAGTTATAATTCTGCATTCTTGCAAATAAGTAAAAGTGACCACAGGTTACAAATTGTACAAAACTATATATTTTTTTAATCTAAAAACACAAGAAGTTTTCTATGATCTTTAGGATTAGGGTTAGGGGATCAAATATACAGTTTGTACAGTATACAACTCATTACACCTCTGGAGTGTCCCCACGGAGATAGTACATGTGAATGTGTGTGTTTGTGTGTGTGTATGTGTGTATATGCGTGAGTGTGTGTTTGCGTGTGTTACTGTTGTGTGAGTGAGTGAGTGAGTGAGTGAGTGAGTGAATGCCTACTTTGATCCGTGTAGCCTGGGGGTCAGAGCAGTCATCAAACCTGATGCTGTAGCCCACTTCATGGCCAAGAAATGCCCCTCTCTCTTCTGCTACACGAGCAGCCACCTACACACACACACACACACACACACACACACACGTGTTCACACACGGTCAGCGTCACGTCTCAGAGAGATCTCACAGAGGAGAGATTACATGAGTAGATACATACAGATGTAGCCGCCACACGTCGAGGCTGAGTGACACCGATCACCTTCCCTTCTGCCGCCCATCCGGCCTCCAACAAATACTAGCAGAACAAAACAACTCGAGTTACTCTACTGAAGGATTCTGGGAAAATGGGAAGCATTTCTGCCTCTTGTCTCTGATTGGCTGAGGACAGTGGACGAACCTGTGGAATCTGTGTGCTTTTCCCACATCCGGTTTCTCCGACAATCACCACAGTCTGGAAACTTTCCACCAGATAGAGAATATTGTTTCTGTGCTGCGTTCAAAACAAACAACAACACTTATGATCAACAACAGACACGGGCGCATTTAGAGCAATTCTTTGTGTTGCTTTATATTTATTCTCCTGTACAACAAGAAGTGATGACTGGACAACATCATGTTTCTTGTCACCTTGGTGTGCTCAGAAAATGTAAATATCACTGGGAATATATTTGGGAGATATTTTACTCATAAGAATGTCTAAGTGTGCCAATAACAGTGACCAGGTGTATAAGAGAAAAACATTTTTCAAATTGTTTTACTTTAATGAAATGTTGGAATATTGTTTATTTTTGCAATAAAAGATCAAAAGAAGAAACGATGTAGATTTTTTTTACAGCTTCTTTGCTCATATTTATCAATGGTGCCAATATTAGTTGAGGGCGCTGTGTCACACAATTCTTCAAAAAACACTGAAGTTCTGTGTTTCTTTAGGTACAGTAATGTCTTTAAATGTCATCATTCTGTTTTTATGAAGATAAGAGTCACAGAACGTGTTGATTCAGCAATAATAAGCATCAGCTGTGGTGGGTGCTGTGCATTGAATTGAATTTTTGCCCATGTGATAGAGCTCTGATCTGTAGCTTGATCATAAATCATTCATTTCACAGCTATCTGGAGCTGATGATGTCATTTGTGATATTTTTCTAAATGATTGTAAAGTGCAGGGGATGGGTTAGGGTTAGATTTAAAACACCTCGGCAGGCAGGCAGCCACACAGAAGAGCTCACACAATGTGCTCTCAAGGTTTACGCTCTGGTTTATATTCAACATTAAATGTAACTAATATTCAGGATTTACCCGAGAAGATTTCATACATTATAAAATCGATAGAAACAATTGTACATTTATATTTAAGATATTGATGTTTGTTTTATTGATTACTCAGTCTAGTTGGTTTTAAAAGGTTCAATACTACCGATTGAACAATACTTACAGTAGATTTAGAAGTAAATATAAATTCAGTGAAATGATGTATTTCTAGTAGTATAATGAATGAAGTTGCTTAAAAGTTTCGCTTGTTTAAATCCTTATTCAAACATCAGAGGAGATGTGGAGTAAATCGTTCTTAAGATAACCATGCATGGCAAACCTTTCTTTTTTGGCCTTGGGGATTTTTCTTTTCATTTTATTTCCCCATCAGTCATACAGACACAACATTGTGTGATGCTGTGAAGATGTCAGTGGTACCTTGAAGACTGGCAGTCTCTGCCTCTGTTTCTCTATTGAGAGAGCCGTGTGTGGATTATAGATGACTGGAGATCCGGTGGTCTCAGTGGACAGATCCCTCTCCTCGCGCACACCAGGAGCATCAGAGCCTGTGAAAACCATCAATCAAAACAATGATAACAGCACCATGTGCCAGTTTGTAAACGGAAACTGAAGGTTCATACACGTTTACTGTGATAAAAGCATGATGGATCCTGATGATGTTACTGAGCTACTGCAGCATCACGCGCACGCGCACACACTAACATTATCTGCGCATAACGCATCAATAGAACACAACAGATAAAACATCGCGCTTGTGTTTGATAATCTGTGAATATTACCGGGCTTCCAGAATTTCACGGTGGAGTGGGGCGCCGCCATGATGCTATACGTCACTGACGTCACCAGAGCGTTAAATTCCACCTCGAGCGCGAGAGGGCGACATAGACCATTCATCTCATTAAATCATTTCATTGATAAGTTACATTCGTCATCATTTAAACCCTAGTTTCTTTTCTTTATTCAATATTACTTGTGTTTTATAAGTGTATATCCGTATTGTCTTCATAACACATGCAATTATGTTGAATTTTCAGAGAATGGCGAACAAACACTGTACTTATTAAATGATCAATACTGCGTTATTTGCAAAACACGGGGACAAACATTAAAGGGACTGATAGTGATGATGATTTATGGCAAAAAAATCACAAAATATGGAGATACAAGTATTCATTAGAACATGAAAATTATAATGGAACTAGGATGGTGTGAGGTTTTTGGTTTTAAGAATCTGAGAATTGACAGCATGAGGTTTCTGCAGGAACTCACAACAACCCGATGTAACCACAAACAAATGTGTTAATATTTTAAAAATATTTATTACATTTTATTTTAAATATTACAGTGGTCAAATGTGAGCAAAAAAAAGCAATTAACACACTAAATTTGAGTGTTTTATCTTACATTAAAACATTTGTGTGGTCAAGTTCACCGCAATTATTAAAGTGACATTTTAACCAAAATTGAAAATTCTGTCATCATTACCGCCCCTCCTGTCATTTTACACATTTAGGAGTTTCTCTCTTACGAAAGAACACAAAAGATATTATGAAAATACTGGCACCCATTCACTTCTATTGTATGGACACATTTTGTTTTGTGTTCTGCGGAAGTCAAACAGGTTTGAATGACAAGAGGGGGAGTAAATGAGACAGAATTTTTATTTTTGTGTGAAATATCACTTTAAATCATTGCTGATTTTAGCACATAACAGAAGCGTTAATGCATTTATTAATGTTAAAAATACAACCCTAAACTAAACTTTAAACACGAGTTCAAAACAGCACGTCAGCAGATCGTCAGCTGAACGTTTTGGGGCAAACGATACCCAAATTTGATTTTATTCTTCAAAACATTCCAGCCAGAAAATAGTCTCTCTACAGCCTCAGTTGTGTCTTATGAATCATAACAAGCATACAGAACATTCACATTTCCGTGAATACGCTATAAAATACTGAGAAGTATGTTACATCGACGACGACATAAGAAATGCATACAGTACTTTAATACACAGTGGATTGAATAAAATGAAATCGTCCAGAATTACACACTACTATTACTAGTCAAAACAGATTAAGACAGTTTGTGTTGGAAGCTTATCGTGAAACATAAAATGAAGTTAACAGAAATAACAGCTTTAACCCATCAGCCGTGGCAGTGCGGTGGACAAGATTAGATTAGGTCAAGGAAGGTTCTTCACATGTAGTCACTGAGCACTAGCTCTTCCAGGCTCGTCCATGCTGCTGGTAACATAGCAGTGCCTTGACGCTCCGGCCCTTCCGTATAACATTACATCAAATGTCTCTCGCAGGTCTAACGCACATCCTCACTCGTAGTGTAGAGCTGTGTAGAATATTATCCAAACCACCTGACAACAAAACACAAAGCAGCACTGAGTTTACATGACTGGAAATGTATGAAACTGAATACCACAGGCAATCTCAGCCGACCGAGCGCTGATATGGGTTCTCCTGATGCTTCACACATGTCTCTATACATCTGGGCACACAAGCCGTTGAAAATGACTGGTCAGAATAAAACACCTTTGAGTCAAATGCCCATCAATGACATGTACAGAGGGCTGCGGTCATTTCACAAGAGGAAAAACACCCTTAGAACTAAGACACAAACACATTTCTTTCATATGGTATTGTATGCTGTAACAGACACACGTGTATTAGAAGGGGACGTCACAGTACTTTCGTCTATACAGTGCATGTTTTCTGTGTATTCACTTCACTTGATTCATTTGCGGTATGATTTGACAAAGTTTTTGGGGTTTTATTTCACTGTGACAATATCTTGACAAGAATTTAAGCATCCCGGTCTATTCTTAATACTAGAGTTAATATTTCAGTTCAACAGATTTTAATTGCAAAACAAATCACTGCGACCAGATTTTCATTCCTGCACTACATTTTTCTTCCAAAGTCGTGAGATTTACTCTTGACTGTGGCTATGCCATGGCACAAACCCATCCAAAGGGAACTATTATTTTTGGATCACCTTATAAAACACTTGTTCACACTTGCACAAAGCGTCTGGAAACTGTACATTGTGAGAACAATAGATTAAACCTGTAAATAACACATCTTTACACTCATTTTAAAATGATGTGTTGTTTTTTGTCTATATTTTTCACTCATTTTATTTACTGCATTATTGTTTTTATTTAATTCTCCTTTTTTCTGTCTTAATATATATTTGCATTATGTTCGAACTGACCGATTATCGAAGTTGATATTAAGCATTTTTTCGATTATCGACATCGGCTCTAATTTGGCTCTGATGCACCCAATGATTTAATGAGAGTCATCTGAACACTGTACTGTAGTCTGTTCCTAGAGTAATCCCCTCCCACCGCACATCTGATTTGTTGGGAGTCACTAATCCGGCCAATCAACGGGGAAGGCTGCAGTCACTGGAAGGATTGGATTTACTCGCACTGTAAGCATTTTCTGCTAGCTCGAGCTGCTTCAGTGATCATGCATCAGTTGACGGAATAGGCATTTGCACATATTTTAACTCATGCCAATCACAAATACAAACCGTTCTTAAGCATCATGTACTTGATCTTCAGTCAGAGCATTCAGGCAACGCAGGCGCACACAGGACACAGCCGCCACTCAAACTGCTCGCAACAAGTGTCAGATTGAGTTATTTTCGCAATTTATTACATGTAAATGTTCAGACAGACAGGTTATAATGCCCTTTTTGGTCATATAAATAATACTAATACATGATTCGAAACTGTGATTGCTCTACTTTTATTTGCATGCACTCTTTATCTACAGAATGTTTTGCTTTTGTAAAAGAATAACAATGTACAGGCTGATCTTTCAGCCCGCGTGCATCTTTCTGAAACGCATAATTAAAAGTCTGGGAGTAGGCTGCTCATCATAGAAACGTAAAGAATATGTCTAAGGAAAGCTTGAAGCGTCTACTTTTAAATTATCCCAATAATATTTATATTTTTGGATTATTTATGACCCTAACCCTAACTATGTATGAAAGACAGGTGCAGTTCTCCCGCATCAGCTTGTTGTGTGATCACATCCTTGAGCAGAGCTTTTTATTTCACATGATCCACGCAAGCCCCAAACAATGTCACAACAAAACCGCAAAAATCTTTATTAAATATGTTGATTGAACTATCGTTTGTTTATTTCCTTACTGTTTCCATGGTGTTACTATAGTAAACGTGTAGTAACCATGTTTTGAGGGGCAACATTTTGTCAGAGCTCTTGTTATTGTTAATCTTGAACATATTTTTACACCCGACATATATATAGGTTCAAAATATTGGTTATCGGTCTACTTGACCTGTATTAACTCATTATTATTATTAACTATTAATCAATATCAACATTGGCATTGAAAATCGCACATCGGTCGAGCTCTAGTTTCCACCGTGTGAACACTTTCTCCTGCACTAAGCTCCTGTCGCCAATTCAAATGGCTCGTGTGTTAACATACTCGGTCATAAAGCTTCTTCTGATTCTGATTGTTTGTAAATAGATATTTACCAGAAACAAAGCGAAGGATGTCATGAAGCCTTCTTTGGTGAGCTCCCATGTTCCTCCATACTCCTCCTCATCCACCTGCTGGAAACTGCTGAAGTACACATACAGAACTCCAGCGTTGATGACACAGAATCTGAAGACAGACAGACAGAAGATCACACATCACTCAAGAAGACTCAAACGAGTGAGATCATGTCGATGAGGAGGACAGAAGAACTCACATGGCTAATCCCAGAAACCCTTTCAGCGGCACAACGCCCCATATGAGCCCCAGTATGATGGCGATAATTTGTCGAAACCAGTAGATGACGTCTAAAAACTCATCCTGTGGAGGTGTGAAAAAATGCACGAGATCCATCACCAAAGCAAACAAAAGTTCATCTTATAAAAATAAACGTCTCCCCTGAGTAAGTAAATACTTTCGAGTGGATGTGAGGAGTATTGTATGGAACTCTGGATAACGTGATATTCTTGAGTGATGGGCCACAAAACAGCTACTTTAGAGACTAATTGAAGTGTAATCCTTTAAAGACGTGTGTGTGTGTGTGTGTGTGTTTGTGTCTGTCTGTGTCTGTGTGTGTGTGTGTGTCTCTGTGTGTGTGTCTCTGTGTGTGTGTCTCTGTGTGTGTGTCTCTGTGTGTGTGTCTCTGTGTGTGTGTCTCTGTGTGTGTGTCTCTGTGTGTGTGTCTCTGTGTGTGTGTCTCTGTGTGTGTGTGTGTGTGTGTCTCTGTGTGTGTGTGTGTCTCTGTGTGTGTGTGTGTCTCTGTGTGTGTGTGTGTGTGTGTGTGTGTGTGTGTGTCTCTGTGTGTGTGTGTGTGTGTGTGTGTGTGTGTGTGTGTGTCTCTGTGTGTGTGTCTGTGTGTGTGTGTGTGTGTGTGTGTGTGTGTGTCTCTGTGTGTGTGTCTCTGTGTGTGTGTCTCTGTGTGTGTGTCTCTGTGTGTGTGTGTGTGTCTCTGTGTGTGTGTGTGTGTCTCTGTGTGTGTGTGTGTCTCTGTGTGTGTGTCTCTGTGTGTGTGTGTGTCTCTGTGTGTGTGTGTGTGTGTCTCTGTGTGTGTGTGTGTGTCTCTGTGTGTGTGTCTCTGTCTCTGTGTGTGTGTCTCTGTGTGTGTGTGTGTGTGTGTGTGTGTGTCTCTGTGTGTGTGTCTCTGTGTGTGTGTGTGTCTCTGTGTGTGTGTGTGTGTCTCTGTGTGTGTGTGTGTCTCTGTGTGTGTGTCTCTGTGTGTGTGTCTCTGTGTGTGTGTGTGTCTCTGTGTGTGTGTGTGTGCGTGTGTCTCTGTGTGTGTGTGTGTGTGTGTGTGTCTCTGTGTGTGTGTCTCTGTCTCTGTGTGTGTGTCAGACCTTCTCTTCCCACACTGCTTTACAGCTGATGGCTTTACTCCACGCGGACTGCTTCAGTCCTCCGTTCGACACGTGCAGATCTTCTTTCCGCTTCTGGTTGCTCGTCATGTCTGTTGTCGGTATAAAGTCAGTGAAACGAGCGCTTTATTGAATCGCGTCTTCGTGTGATTTGTGAGATCTGCAGTCGATCAGATTCTCTCCACATTGACACGGCTCGGACACTCAAACTGCGCATGCGCACAGGAGTCATGACCTTGCCAGCGCATCCAATGAGTAAATGCGACGTCTTCACGCTTAGCCAATGAGAACGCAGGACGGCTCTCGCGCGTAATGGAGTTATGCTATGAGGCCCTCTACAGGTGAGTGATGGGAGTGGCGACACGAGACAGTCAATGATGGTAAATGTAAACATTTACATTTAGTCATTTAACAGACGCTTTCATCCAAAGCGACTTACAGATGAGGGAAACAATGGAAGAAATTGGAACAACATGAATAAAGTTACAAGTACTGTAAATACGGTGAAAAAGAACCAAATAACGTTAAATCTGTGTTTATTTATTTTTTGTTTTTTTGTTAATGTGTTATAATGTTGTTTAATTGTCAGTCTATACAAATCCACGCTCTCTCATCCATAAATAGACTAAACTAACCAAATATGAATTTTGTACAGAGTATAACAAGCAGCTCATTAACATATTCGCGTTATTCCTCTGAGCACATTTCCTCAAAGATATTTTCACTTTATGAAAACACTGACAGGGATGTGTTTTATCTTTACACAATTAATCCACATAAATCTGTGAGATCGGCGCAGGGTGTGATGGGTGGGACTCAATTTAACGTTTAGTTCTCACCACTTTTTTTAAAGTCATGTCACAGTCATGATGTGCCTGCGCAGTATTTAATGCAGAACATGTGTATAAATGTAAATACACCGATGCTTCATGAGAAACGCTCTCTTACGTTAAAAGCGACTTTGCTCAAATGTGTTTGCCGTAAGTTGGATACTTCGATTGTTTTTGGTTCTTGCAGAAACGTTATAATTATTGACAACGATGAAATCTGGCTGTAGGTTAATGATTATGAAAATATTTAGAACTTTATCTCTTTGTCATTTTTTTGTGACAGAAATTACACTTAATTGACAGTTTCATTATGCATTTGAACATAAATAATCATCAGGGTATGTCCTTTTTTTACGAGAGGAACGCACGCCAGTGACGCGCAGGGTCACATGACACTGCTGGTGGTGACGTAGTGCGTGAGTTTCTTTGCCCGTCTGTGTTGAACACACACGCACACAGTCACACACACACACACCGACTGAGCTCGAGTGGACATAAACAAGAGCGCGAGGCCTTTGTGTTACATTCATCAGCATACGGTGACATTACTGCGAATCCTTGTGCGCGTGGACGCGGGATCGTGCTCGTGCGCGCGGGTGAGTTTGTGTTTGACTTATTGTTCCACATCAACGTTACAATATATCGTCATCACGTCTACAGTGAAACTAAACTGATGCATTTCAGATGATGTGTGTTTGTGTGATGGCCACACGAGTACTTTGTGGTGTTCAATGATGTGCTACAGCTACACTGTATAATATTAGAATCGTTCAAAGTTGATCCGTAAGACGTCACATGTGTTATCAGACTCGCACAACAAGTAACTTGTGTGGTTTTCTCGAGATTTAAATGTGTGGTTTCGTTACAGTTGAATGTACGTTATAGCTCACAGCTCTTTTAAGTGTGTGTGTGTTAGGTCACATGTCCACAAATGGTCAGTGATTTTAAACTCTGTCGTGTAAACGAGGTTCATAGGATCAGACAGAAAGTGGAAATAAATAGGCATGTAAATAATCATACAGCAACATGTTGAGGAGGACGGATCATTTTCAGATGCTTTGCCTGGATGTCCCAATAACCCAAATGTGAAAATGTGACGTCTTCCCTCTTGTCACATTCAGAATGACAGATGAAGTTACATGTACAGGCCAACATCACGTATGTCAGTCATCGGTCGCACTGGTCCAGTGAACAGCCTATAATGGATATTAGTTCAGGGCTGTATGAATGACCTTTAACAGTTAAATTGGGTTGTGGTTGTGTAGTTGTACGGTGTGAAAGCGATATACAAAGAAATGACGTCTCAGACATCACGTCTAACCATGAAGTGACTTCCTCATCCTATGTGAGGTGAACATCTATAAGAGTTCTCACTGCATCTATAGGGCTGTTCACGTGAAGCACGACTCTTGTGCATGTCACAGCCGATACGATGGAAATGAAACACAACAGTCATGCGAGCGCAGTTGATTATGTGGAGTCTAGATGTTTCATGTACATTTCTCTGCTGTAGGAAGAAATCATGATTGATGTGTAGAGGCCTAATCAAGACGTAAGAGAACAATAGGATAGGGATGGGCCATAGAGAGAAGAAACCAAGAGAAATGGTCCATTAGGATGCCTTTCTTTTGTGACTTGACTTGTCTTTCTTCCAGCATCCAGGTGCTAAGCGTTCCCAATCGACCCTTTGGCTCAGGGCGAGCGTGCGGCGGTGTGAAACCAGGAGCGGGGCAGCGGGTCCGTGTTCTAGCGGTTCTGGTCAGCAGGAGCTGGCGTCTCACTGCCTCGCTGCCGGTGAACTCACTGATGTCAGCCATTTTAAGTTGGACAGCAGAGCGTGCCGTGTGCCGCCATTTTTCTCCCCCTTACGCTTCCATTTTTAACTGGGCTTTAACACCTTGAGTGCTGGTCACGGCAGTCCGCATTAGAAAGAGACAAATGTTGTTTGGCACTTTTCGACTTTCATGTTTTAAGGTTGGGCTTGTTTTTTCCATGAAAACTGAATTGAGCAATCGGAGCATTTCAAAGCTTTACAAACACACACACACACACACACACACACACACACACGAGTCCAAGCCACTCCAAGCGAGGGATCTTGGTTTGAAAAACAATATTTTGCGAATAGAAATAAACACATATTGGACAAAGTCTCTTGAAAGTCGCATTTCACCGGTCTGGAGTAAGATATGTGTGTGTCCAAAACAAGCCAACATTCTTAAATCTGCCACACCGGAACAAGTACAACACTGTCAGACACAGAGAAATGAGATCAGGGCCTTCTCTCACTGCAGAGACCGGAAAAAACTAGCCAGTGAGAGCCAGAGGAACCCAACACTGTCTGTGAGCTGACCACTGTGTGTGTGTGTGTGTGTGTGTGTGTGTGTGTAGGGGGGTGTTGCCATGGGGATAGTAACACACCAGTGGTGTTGACGACCCGTCTCCCTGCAGGCTAGGCTGAACTTGTTGAGAGAGAGAGAGAGCGAGTGGGGGAGGTGAAGGCGAGCAGGCACACTGATGGTGGGCTTCATGTGTTTTCGCCAAAGCCGTGTAAAAACAAAGATCGAGAACAGCCCGTCATTCTGGAGTGGAAAGAGTTCTTCTGTGAGCACGTGGTTTAGAAGAAGCGGTCAGTTCAGGCTCTGGACACGTGATGTGACGTCCTCACATCAGATCTGTTCACTCTTTAAACACCTTTAATATTCTTTATTTCCCGCTTCATACACTGATCGATCGTTTGCTCAGAAGGCCGTGACAGAAAGAGACGAACACATATGCAGACATCACAGCGTCGCTCTTGCATGCAAAACACTTTAAGAAAAGAAGCCACTCAAGATGTCTGTTGTCAGTTCTCTGTATTTGGTTACATTTTCTGATATGAATCAGCGTTGGTTCTGTAGGACCGGAGGCGACGCAGGACCGCTGAAGACAAACGGAAGCGCGGCTCTTAGATTGACCACTTGCTAAACAGGCCGTGTTGGAACATTCCAGAGTCTTCGCAGTGAGGAGGAGACGGGGGTTATGGTTGTTATTGTTGGTGAGGGTGGGGAAAGGGTGTGTGGGATGGGGGGGTTGTGTATCAAGGCAAAAAATTCCCTCGCTGAAACACCTCACTGCTTCCTGCAATAGTTACACCCCTCCCCACACACACACACACACACAAACTGACACACGCGCACACACACACACACCTCGAAATCTCATCGGTTCTCCATCTTCAGGGCCTAAACCACGTGATGGATCCCAGGTCCTGTCAACTGCACAAACTCTTTGTGTTGACCCAGCAGCGCTGAATGACGGGTAGCAGACGGTGTGATTTTAGTTGACGTAAAAAACACACTGTGTATGATTGTGTGTGTTTGTTCACATGCTGCTCATAAACCGGCTAAAAGTCGCATTTCCATCAGGATGTTACAGTTACTTTAAAAGAATCAGCAGCACATAAAATCAAACTAATCTGTGTTCCCACGGCGGCATTCATACCCACAGAACTTGTTAATGAATCTGTGGACATGCAGGCTGTGTGTGTGTGTGTGTGTGTGTGTGTTTGTGTGTGTGTTTCTGTGTGCGCGCGTGTGTGTGTGCTTCTACATTTCCATATCTATAGGCAAGGGAATGTGACCGTTTATAAACATATCTGTGTTGTCAACAAATCAGGCTTGATATGGGGTCTTGTTTTGCAGGAGGTTAATGTTTGAGACAACATGCTGTCTGAGTGGCTACAATATTTTTTCGAATCAAATTTGTTCTTAAAGATGGGCTAACACGCGCCGTCTCATCTTGAGTACCTATACCAGCGGTCACCAACCTTTCTGAGCCCATGATCCTGACCTCACAATTGTTGAAAGGAAAGATCTACCACTCAAAAAGTTGAATATAAAAACAGCTCAAATTGAACCTCAGCTTAAGGCCTTTTATTAAGCTCATTGTGGGTCTATTTGAACGATCTGAAATTCTTTGTTCCACTTTTCAGATGCAACTAATCAAACTCTGTAACATGTGGAGATGCCACTTTCAATGTGCCAAAATGACCAGTTCAAGGACTGTAATTTACACATGACAGCTTGACATTAAAACCAGTTTAAGAATTAGTTTAACAAGACCCTTATTATGTAGGTATTTACTATATAAAGATGTGCTATTTCTGATGAATTTCTTTGGTTGACTTTTATTAAGTAGATACAGTATATAGATGGAAATGATGTATGGCCCTCATAATAACAACAACATCGTCAATCAATATTCGCCGAAGACAGAGAGCCGCGACTCCAGACACGCGGACAGTATGAAATGCGCCCATCATCCGTGCTCCCAGCGCTAGCTTGCGCATAGACATGTACACGGTTAACTGCGGTCACCACTATATCCCACTGAAACCGAGCTGGCTGTGATAAGGCAAGGTATCGATTATTAGCTTGTCCGTGAATCACAGCTCTGGGATCAGTAGGAAATACAGCTCGATCTAAAAGCAGTGTCAGTTTTAAGTCGCTTATAACGTGAATTTAAAAAGCAACACCCGTCAAACATGATCATTATAAACATACTTTATTATCATGAAAATACTTGAGGAGGCTTGAGGAGCAGTGATAAAAACATGTCCTTTGACATTTCCAAGAACTACGGCCAATATACAGTATCTAAATGTTAATATAAAATTCCCTAAGACTGAAACAAAAGGCAAAATGTGGACGACTACTTTTATTTTAAAACATTTACTGCTGAAAACAAGGTCACCATTAGTTTCATCCCCCTGAAAATCATGTACCAAGCCTACTTTACACTTTTTTGTTATATATTTTTTTATTAAATAAACAAAAACAGATCTTCTTAATAGCCACGTGTCTAAAAGGTCTCAAGAAATAAAGCATTCAGACAGCAGATTGATTTAAACAATATGGTTTTGTTCCTATAATTTACACATTCATAAATATCTACTTACTGTACGTACAGCAACAATGTTTTGCTATTATCAGTACTTGGATGATCACGACAGAAAGATACTATATTGAAGTTTAACTGTGAGCAGTTGAAGAAGTTTAACGAGGAAATGATTTATCGGCTGTAATATATCAGCCTACATTTTATTATCGGCCAATACTAATAACATTAAAAATGACCATTTGTCTGACGATACAGATATGGCAGATAATTTATCGTGCCCCCTTATTTTTAAGTGTAATGCACCGCAACAGTCAAGTGACCTTCCCCAATTGAAAGTTACGCCACTGCATGCATCAGTCATTTTGATTGTGAACACTGACCAGCAACATTAGAAACACTGAACAGCGATCGCACACATTCACATTCCGTGTTACGAAACAGGGATACAGACTTTTTTAAATGACGAGTTATCTCGTCATTTAAAAAAAAAACGCTTCCCCTAACGGTAATCACTGTTAGTACTGTTGTACAGCAGGTGGCGCTATTACACACCACTGGGAAAAAGTCCAGAACCTAGAACGTAAATGTTTTAGCGTTTTTTAATGATTGATCTGAGTGTAATCTGGGTGGAATCTTTGACAAAAAACGTTAATTATCTCAGCTGTTTAATCAAAGTGATGCATTTTTTAAGAAACCTACCCACATCTACAGAGTGATAAAAAACGAACAAATGAAAATAGAAGAATACGGTTTCTTTTGTTTAAAAGCTGAGACTCTGTTCTTTCATTTGACATATTGTTTGTCCGTATATTCTTTACAAAAAATGTACTGTGAGCCATTAAATGGAGTTGAAATGTTAAAAAACACTGGCGTTGGCTGGGCCAGAATGCTGGAACGTAATTTTCTTCATATTCAAAATCACTCTTGTTAACTCATTCGCACTTTTTTTTAAAGAGGCTGGCGGCGAATGAGTTAACAAGAGTGATTTTGAATATGATCACAGAAAAGAACACCAGAAAATTACGTTCCTATCATTTGCATTTATTGTATATTTTGTTTGTCACTCTTTTATGCTCAGCACTCTGTTTTCATCGTCATCGCTGTAGACCTCTCATTGCAGTCACCCAATAGCCATATACTTATAAGCTGAAAACTGTGCTGGCCCATTCCTGGATGTTTAGTTGCTGCAGTCTTGGATAAGAGCATACGAGTGAGGTGACCTATATTTCTAGTAGGTCTAGAACGACAGCAGCCGTTAGTGAGCCTATAGAGGAGGAAAGCAGTTGAGTTTTTTTATAGTGTCAAATGCATAGCAGCATTACTGCATTCTGAACATTTAAAACCCCCTATTAGACTTTCAGCCCAAAAGTTAATAAATTGAGTTTTGGAATGTGTTCTGCCGATCTCTGGGTCTGGCAAGAACACTTTTAGCCGACTACTTTTAGCATAGATTATTGAATCCAATTAGACCAGTAGCATCTCGTTCAAAAATAACCAAAGAGTCATGTGGAAATAGGCTAACTTCAGTCAACATATAAAAGTTACCTAGCTCGGGACTCATTTCAGGCGCGGCGTGAAAACACAACGCATGCTGCGGCCATGTTACAGCAGCAAACTTCCTTGATTATTACGCTTGAATGGGACTATAGTTCCTAATCAAATCGGCCTAGAAAATCGCAACTTTTAGTTTTCCAAAGAATGTGAAATGTTCCTTTAACTCCACCTTGCTCAGTAAAGAGGGGTGTGAAAGTTGCCTCTGTCCTCAGTGATTGACACTAAAGCATTAATTCATTTAGAAATCTGTACTTCATTGTTGATTTTTTTTTTTTTTTACAGGTTAATAGAAACCTCAGAGGATGGACTGATGACCATGTGGATCACCAGGTTCTTAGTGGATGTCTACAAGAGTGGATAACAGAAGTATTTAATTGTCCGTCTTACTGGACACTGCCTTTAAGGAGCAATGGCTAGCAAGAGAAAGTCCACCATTCCATGCATGATTCCTGTCAAAACAATGCATCTTCAAGATGACCTTGAACGGGAAAGACAATCTCCTTTGTCCAAGGACATTGGGTTCTCCTTCAGGAAGGAAGTGTGTAAAATAGGCAGTCCCAGTTTGGGGAACCCGTCTGGCCAGGAAGCAGGCGATATTGATAGTGGCACTTACACCTGTATGCCTTGTAACTTTGAGACCCAGGACCTAAACCTTTTCCTCGACCATGTGTACAGTGGACACCCAGATTTCCGCGTTGACCCTTGTTTTCTTTGTGTAGATTGTGGGGTAAGGGCTGCAAAATTCGAAGGCTTAGCACTGCACAATGCCCGTGTACATCCCAGCACAATGACCACCATGCTTCAGCTAAAAAGGAAGGACAACAAGTTTGCGGTAGAACAGACCCTCATCACGGGACCTTGTAAAAGCAATAGCTTGAAGGAAACAGAGATTTCCATCTCAAAGACACCAATCATGAAAATGATGAAGGGAAAATCAGAACCCAAAAGGATTGTCATTTCTCATCCCGCAAGCGACGACCCTTCCTTCTTGGTTACTAAACCGCTGGAGAAAACCCAAACTCCTGCTGTGACAGTTACCCACGTGCCCACTATTGTACACAATGGAGCAGCCAACAAGGTTGCCCTGTCATCAGCTATACAGATTGTTAACGCCTCTGGGGCGTTGCCGCTGGTCAAAACCGCTGTTACACAAGTTGTGTCTGTTGTGCAAAACAGAAGTGTCAACCCACAGTCTGCGCCCATCGCTGTTTGCTCATCGCCCTCCTCATTGTCAAGCACCAAGAATCTTCCGAAAGTAATGATCCCTCTTAGCAGCATTCCTACCTACAACACATCCATGGACAATAGCAGTTTCTTGAAGACGTCCTTTAGCAAGTTCCCTTATCCGACCAAGGCTGAGCTGTGCTACCTAACAGTAGTAACCAAGTACCCCGAGGAGCAGATCAAGATTTGGTTCACAGCACAGAGACTAAAGCAAGGAATCAGCTGGTCTCCAGAGGAGATAGAGGATGCCCGCAGGAAGATGTTCAACACAATCATTCAAACGGCACCATCCTCCAGCCACCAGCAGCGTCTGTCCCACCAGACCACCTCTCAGCAAACAATCACAGTTCTGGGCACAACTGGCATCCCTCACATTTTACAGGGTAGCCTGGTCGGGCATGGAGGGGTGATTGTCACCCAGCCTATGATAACTAATGGCATTCAGGTCAGCAGTGCCCCTGTCACGCTCGCTGTAACACCTAAGGCTCAGGCTGCCGCGAAGCCCATGATGCAGGCCAGGCCCGCTGCGGCCCTGGTGGCTGACAAAGGAATCGGCATGGTCTTGGGCACGGTTGGTAGCAGCAGTAGTGGAAATTGCAGCAGTAGTGTTAGTACTGGAAGCAGTTCTAGCAGTATTAGTAGTACGAGCAGCTTAAGCAGCCAGGCTAGCGTAATTGGTGTGGATGGTAGCGGCACAGCGAAGTCGAACAGCGACAGTGACGTTAGGGCCTATACGCCTGGTGCTAATGATACTTGCGTTCAAAGCAGTAATGGCAATAGTGTAAAAAGTACCGGTGAGAATAATAAAAGGAACAATGGCAAACTATCTGCTAGTACCACTCCAGCTACCACCTTCACATCCACCACTACTACGGATTGCACAATGCCAAGTAAATCAGACTCCCCACGTCATGGCTCAATGAACTCTCGTATGTTCTCCTCAGCAAGCCTTCTGGACCCCAGCTTTAACAAAACAAAGAAGTCACAGGAACAGCTGGCAGCCTTAAAGGACAGCTTCCTTGTTAGCCAGTTTCCCAATCAGGCAGAGGTGGATCGACTTATCGGTCTAACTGCTCTGACTGTGCGTGAGGTACGGAAATGGTTCAGTGATCGACGGTACCACTTCCGTAATCTAAAGGGCTCAAGAATGAGTTCAGGTGCTCAGACTGCAGCAGCAAGTGTTAGCGGTTCCCAGTTTGATGCGCTTGTTGCTGTGGACTCGACAGAAAACAGCACACCCCCCGAGAGGCCTAAAACCCCCCAGCAGACACCCATCAGTCCCTCGCAGACAACATCCCCACCAACTCCCTCAAGACGCCCACCACGACCCCCGTCACCAGATTTTACTGCTATACGGTACAAAGAGCGGGAACCTCACCAGGTGCGTGCTTTAGAGGCCAGTTTTGCGCAAGACCCAGATCCATGTAACGAAGAAGTTGACAGGCTGAGGGCAGAAACGAAAATGACTCGCCGTGAGATCCACAGCTGGTTTGCTGAGCGTCGGAGGAGGATGGCAGCAGAGAAAAAGAAGGAGGAAGCTGAGAGGGCAGAAAGGGACGATGACGACAGCAGTAAAGAAAAGGAGAACACAAGCACTGAGGAGAGGCATGAAGCTGATAGTCCCTCCTCTGAAAAACAGAAGGAAGAGACTGGTACCGAACCAAAAGTTAACCCTATCAAGATCAATCTCAAAATGTTGAAAGTTACTGAATCTATTGGAAAAGATGAGCCGGAGGAAAGTGACCCCACTGAGGCTACCAAAGTGCTGCCTTCCGGCTCTCAGGCAATGGTTACTCAGACCTCTTCATACCGGGGGAAGAAAACACCCGAACAGCTCCACCTGCTGAAACAAGTCTTTGCACGCACGCACTGGCCTAGTTGTCCACAGTATAATGAGCTCATTGCTAAAACGGGCCTTGCACGACCAGAGGTGGTGCGTTGGTTTGGAGACTGCCGTTATGTCTCGAAGAACGGTCAGCTCAAGTGGCTTGAGAGTTACCAGGCAATGGTAGATGAGGAAGACTTCCAGAAGGCCAACATCAGTGTGCTGAAGGAGCACCTGGAAACCTACGGAAAGCTAGATGAGAGTCAATTGGAGGACATTGTCAAATCCAGTGGCTTAGGTGAGGAATCGATCCGACGGTGGTTTGTGAATAAGACACCACCTCTAGAGAACAGTAAGGCTGGGTCATTGACTGTGGCCAGCCCAACTGAAACTGCTCTGGAATCCCACCATCCAGAAGAAGATGAGCAGTTACTAAGTGGCCTCATCTCAAAGGATCAAGCCACAGAGGGAACAAATGATGTATCTACCAGACAAGGTGATTCTTTATATAGCATCTAGCCTCCGTTTGGATGCATAAATTTGCACTCAGGTTGCGTCTATGAACTAGTTTGAAAATGTCAAACCTTTTCATTTCGTTTTTATACCATTTAGTTTGGTTTCAGATGAGCCTGATGTTAATTTGTCATTTATTGGTAATTAAATAAAACATGTTTTATGTCACACTCTATGCACACAATCTATGATAAAGGGATATTTCACCCAAAAATACAAATTCTGTCATGAATGACTACTCGCCCTCAAGTGGTTCCAAACCTGTATCCATGTCTTTGTTTTGTTGAACACAAAGATATTTAGAAAAATGTTAGTAACAGAGATCTCTGAGGCACCATTGTGTTTTTGTTTGTGTTGTTCTGTTAAACACAAAATGAGATTGTTAAAGAATTTAGGAACTCTTTGCCCATTTATTTCTACTATGGTAGTCAATGGTGCCTCAGAGATCTCATTTACTAACATTTTTCTAAAGTCTATACAGGTTTGTGACAACTCAAGTGTAATTTGTGACAGAATTTCGTTTTGGGTGGAGTATCCCGTTAACAATGTTTGTTTCGGTAATGCCACACTGAAATCCAAACACATTTAGTAAGTATTCCTCTTCATTCTAGATTTCACTCACATCACTAACCTCAGTGTCATACATGTTTTGTCCATAGGGTCCGACTGAAGGGGAGAACAGAGGCTTGAATGGAGGTGCAAAGGGATATCAACCAATGGGATTACAGCACATGTGGCCTTTATCTTTTATTTTTGCCAACATCCAATGAAATTTAAACCGAAGCGCTGGAGGACACCTTTGCAAAAACACTTTCCATTCCTGGAATAACAAGCGGTCTCACTGTACAAGACAACCAGCTGCTTTGACTATTTCACAGGACAGAGGGGAGGTCCGCAAGACATCTGAGAGGAAGAGGACTGTAAAATTCTTACTGATAGTCTTTTTCTAACAGTGTCAGTGTGAATGAAGTGACGTTCATTAGGGGATTTATCGTGGTACCAAACACTGCACAGCTCTTATTGAGCCCTTTTGTAATTCTTAACCTATGACAGACAAAACTGCACCTCAGAGGTTTAGATGTATGCTGTAGGAGAAGCTTCGGTAGCACACAGAACGCTTTTCTGAAATGTCATCACTGAGAGCAAAATAAAACCATGATTATGAAGTGTCCAGACTTTTACCCCTGTGAACATCTTGACTTGTTCTGCAATAGATATTATACATAAAATAAATGTAAATGTTTTAATAAAAAGAAAAACCACTGGTCCAGGGGCCTCTTTATAAAACACTGTGTAGATATGGTCCTGATTTAGATTTGATGTGCACACGTAATTCATACAACTAACACCTTTTAACGAGGTCTTATAAATCATTCTAGCCACTTACATTTACATCAGAGTAAATGTAGATGATATAAATACTTCCAAAAACCTGCAGGACTCGGGCCAGCAAAAGTTTGTATTTCAAAAATAACGTTTTTATAAACGAGGTCCCGGGACTAACAGGAAGAAAACTCACATCTGTGGTTTAATAAGTACTTTATTCTCAGGCTTGATTATGTTTCATATGAAAAGCAAAATTAAAACGTATATTTCCTCCAGTATAGCATAGGCACATTACAGAAAAGGCTTGCTTTGTAAATAAGAACATTGGTAACAAAACAGATGCAAGAAAGCATTTAGAAAAGGCATACATGTCTTCTGTTGATGTATTTAACTATACATACACCAAGGCACATGAAAGATGACGCAGGGAAAGCAGAAAGGCATTTACAGAAGAGATGGAACACTCGAGGGAATAAAAGCTGGAGAAATTGACTGAAATCCCTCTGGAGGATTTTTGCCTTTTTCTTTCGAAAGTTCTTATGGTCCCTGGGTGTCATAGCATTCGTGTCGTGTGACCCTCAGGCAATGAATCTGATCCCACCATAGTCGACCTGCTTCATAAAACTGACTAAGATGAAATCGTTGTGTGTGGTTGGGCGAAATCCCGAGCTCTACTGGAGTCGTCATCAGAGCCCCTTCTGTAAATATGGCCTTGATTTTCCACATAAACCTTTAATACTGGCGTGTGATATGGTGGCAAAGTGACAACAACTGCAGAGCACATATCCAAAGAAAAGCTACGACTGTATCGATCGATGCCTTTATGCTCGTCCACAGCTACAGTAAAACACAAACATGGGTTCAACTCCAAACTTATTTGGTCATCGTCTAACCTTTGGCTTTCTTTAAACAGACGCCGCATGTATTGAACGTCTCAGGAATAACATAGGCGATGAAACAAAGATAAAATAAAAATCACAGATATTGAATAAGGGATAAGCATTGTGAAATGAGATGGTCCCTCGGTTCTGTTCCAGATGGCCAAACACTGGCGTGTGAACCAGACCTGGGCAAATTTTCCACTTGTGCATCCTGGAACAGATCTCCAAAACATTCAGTCCCAAACAAAATGGAGAAAACACAATTAAAAAGGCCAAGCCCTCATGTTAGAAACATATTGGTATACACATAAACAACAACAACAGTTTAAAACAAGTTTAAATAAAATCATTTTGTGAGTGAGAGGCTCTTTAAGAGCAGATGATTTCAGATTAACTGCGGAACACGCACGCACACATGTTTACATACTGGAATATAAGCCAGAGAGACAGAGTAAAGAAAGAGTATTATCACTCCAGAAATGTTAACCTGGGATCGAGTTCAAAGCGATGAATGATACAGTCCCCGCTCAACAGCCAAACATTTCCTCCAATCAGAGTGCTGTCCTCCGGTGTGATGCTGCATCACAACAAACACCCGTCCCGCCCGCTGGAGGTTCAGATTGTAGCTAAGCAGATAGTCGTTCATTCTGTGGCTCCTTTACCAGCCGCGCGCTCACCCGCCGCTCATCACAAATAGGGAGATCTGTCCTAAAATACTGGCTGTGATGATTTCCATAGAAACAGCTGTCCTGACATCATCGGCCCTGAAGGAGGCCTGCGGCTTGCGCTCTTCCGTCAATCTGTCGTGCGGTCAGCCGCTCTGTTTAGGCGCAGTTGTCGGCGCTGACGCGAGCCCTGCGTAACCTTCAAGATTGAAAATTGAAATGAACACCTGTCCATCGACATTAAACCGTACTGAAGCATTGACGTCTTACGTTTAATGTGCCCTATACAGGCAGCCATGATTTGTTTTCACTTGACAACTGTCCGTTAAAAGTGACTTCTGCACATTAAACCAAACTCTAGTCTAGTCATTTTTAAATGCTAAATCGACTGCTAAACCTCCAGATCGAGTCACATATGTTGAACAGAAGTCCGTTCTAACCACAGAGAGAATAGAACAGAATGGTGGATAGTATAATGCTTAAGTCCCTTTGGATAAAAGTTAAATGCATAAATGGAAATAGTTGTTTGCCCGTGTAACCACCAGCTTATTCTGCAGTGTTACGACGCCGCATGTTGGTCAAACGGTTGACCTGCCAATTGGTGATACCTTCTGTTTTCTTGGTCCAACAGCACTTCCTGCGACACCCTCAAGTCGTCCAGCGGAGACTGGTAGCGCGCCTCAAATGATCCCTCCCGACCGCGGCATCCCAGAGCTTGAGCCGGAGACGAGGGCAGAGGCGACATGGAGGATGTGGAGGAAACGGAGCCCGTTTCCCGGCCCACCTGAATGCCCGTGGCCCCCGCCGCCGAGAGGGGACTCAACATCTCACCGTTCTCATGCTGCAGAGAAGAACCAGCGTTACAGAACAGAACACTCGACAGGTGACGATATGTTACGCGACTGGGGTGCATTTATCCACATACTATGATCTCATAGCCCTCCCTTCCTCTGATGATGTCCATGTGCACCAGCAAAGACGCCAGCTCCAGATCTTCACTGTAGCTGTTCTTCAGAGGAACTGAACGGTAGCCTTCACACACACACACACACACACACACACACACACAGAGAGCATTTTTCATCATATTCACGGACACTCCTCACTGCGGACGTTAGCTGTATTAGCATTAGCGCCGTTACCTGTTTTGAGGCAGTTGATGGGAAACGTGGCCTGGGCGAGAAAGTTCTGGTCGTTAAACATGTCAATCTCATACACCACAAAACGCAGAAAGGCAAAGGAAGGATTGCAGACGGTGAAGCGGAAGGGCTTTCTGGGCCACGTGGGGTTCAGGCCGTTGTCCGCTGCAAGATGGACAGAAAGAGATCAACTCCAGAAACAGCAGAATATCACTTGAGAAACCGTAGTGGCTGTTAGTCTTCAGCACACAGCGAGAAGGATCTCAACATCATGTCCAGGGGCCGGTTGCACCTTCTGTGTGAAAGTATTTACAGAAGCCCCCCGTCAGGAGTAACTGTGGGAATAAAACTGCAGACTCGCTCCACAAACTAAACTGTAGTTTCACTCCACATTCTTCAATATTATAAACATACATGATCATCCTTACATCTACAGTCACACACCTTTTTCATTGGCGGTTAGCAGTAAATAAAATCACCCGTGTGACATTAAAAATAATACAACACAATAAATGACATAAGCATTTGTTTTTAAATTTACTTTCACATAAAATATTGAATAAAATTACTATTATGCTTGTGATTGGGTAGTATTATATTTAATAAAAACATATTTTAACGTTATTATGTGATGTAAAATAAGTTAACATCAAGAGCGTTTTGAAATTATCTTCTCCTGATAGCACACACACATCCGATTTACGTCTATTTGACATCTGCGATACATAGTTTGCTCGTCTGCAATATGTCTCAGAGATGTCTGCTGTCAGACGTCATATAACCTCTAGAAGATGTCTGTAAGATGTTTATGATTTAGAATGGATGTAAAGCTGATCTTTCTATGATGTTTAGCAGATGTTTTGATGAAGCAGATCTCCAGATCTTTAGCATACGTGTTACAGATGTTCAGACGTCTCAGAGATGTATTGCAGATGAGCAAACTATGTATTGCAGATGTCTTGCAGACATCAAATAGACGTAAACCAGATGGATTGCGCTATCTGGGAATTGAATCGGACACCCCCCACACAAAGCTAAGATGTTGTATAGACTGTGTGTGGGATAAAAGTGTTTGTGTTGTCGTCGCATTTCAAGCTCACCTTCAGAGTCGGTCCTTTGCTTGCTGTTGTCATATTCTGCTCCACAAACTTCAATCTCGATGAGAGGGCAAACGATCCCTCGGCCATGTTTGGGCAAGTGACGAGCTCCCAAAACCTTCGAACACAATCACATCACTAAATACACAACAACACAACACTTCTGAGAGGAAGTGCTAATACACAGCAGAAACATCACAGTGCACATGGGTCCTGTAGATGATGAAGATGAATATCTCTTACGCTCATTCATATTAGAATAATTCTAATCAAATATAATATAATTAACTGTGTGATTTGTACATTTTTGCTCGGTCACGACAAATACACTGTACACACGTCCTAAGTTAACTACAAACATACACACAGAAGTTATTGGATTGGGTGATGGATGACCTGGATGTTGGGCACACAGAGTGATGCTTAAGCTATCGAAGATTGTCGATGTGTTCCAAATGGGGCATATAACTCTCCGAAGGGCACTTGGCAGTGAACATGATCATGGCCGCCATATTGAAGGGTCGTTCCAAACCGTAGTGCTCATAACTGGCCACTTCAAATTCCCTTTGGAATGAAGGATTTCATTCATTACAGCTGATGCACACTTCAAGCTCCAATGACTCTACATGGCAAAGGCGCCTCCTTTTGGTAACTGGATGATGACGCAGAAGTTGTGTGGTCCCCTAATCCCTTCGAAGCTCTCACAACGGAGGATAAACTCGTCGAAGGACGCAATGGGATTCTTAAAAGGGCTCTCAAGTGTCAAACTGGAGGCCGCAGCTCTGCACAGTTGACCTCCAACACGCATCTGTTTGAAGTGTCTAGTGATGCTGAAGATGTTGATTAGCTGAATCTGGTGTGTTTCAGGGTTGAGGTTTAACACCCCTGTTTTAAAGCCTAACAGGTCCATCATACACACTTCTTCAGAATATTAAATACAATCATTTTCCTTTATGCTTATTTGTTATAGGGAAAGCTGTAAAGAAAAGCATTTAAATGCGGGAAATTACTTGACATGTTCTGACCAGCAGGTGGCGCTGACACCAAACGCACATCATCCGATCAGATGTGTTCATCATGGTCAACCATCATGTCTATTAAAGTCACGCTTTCACAAAAGTTTGCATTCCGCTTCAAATGGTTTAAGTGAAGGGTTTTGCTATGAGTTTAAAAGCAATAAAGCACATTATTAATATTGATGAGATAATTAACATGTGTGACCTTGATATCATTAAAGAGATTCTGTCACGATTGACTCACTCTCTAGTTATTCTAAACCCGTTTACATTTCTTTGTTTGGTTGAATTTGGAAGAATGCTGATAACCTCACAGATTTTACCACCCATTGACTGCCAAAGTAGGAAAAATACAATAGTAGTGAAAAGTGGCAAATGATGACGTGTTTTTGTCCATTAAATTAACTCATCCTTTTTAGTCAGAATATTTTTAATCCGCTGTACTTTTTTTAAGGGGAGTTGGGACTGGAATCAGAGAATCACTGTAACGTTTACATTGATCTGTGCCTCCATTTGATAATGTGCAAAAAATATGAAACTAGAATATAATATAAAGTATTTTATATCTTAATTGTTTTAGTGTATGTGGATTTATAACACTATAGATTCTATTAGAGGAGATTTGCTTCTTGCAATCTAAATAATATAACGTACTTATTTTTGCTTTAAAAAGGATTTCATTTGGAGTTTCACTACTTAAGTCATCGGTTTAGTTTTAGTTTTTTTCATGAGATGTCTGTTTAATTATCTGTATAATATTTGATTCCAGTGCTTTAAACATTGCATTGTTTAATGTGAAACCCAACTGTCTGGGTTTGATTGATTTTCACTCACAGCTGTAATGAACAGAACAGAAGCAGAACATGTGGACGGATACGGTGACATTCACAACATTCACATTTTTTATTTTAAATTACACCGCTTGCTTTTAATGGGTATGTTGTGTCCGGTGTAGACATGGTGTAACATTTCGTGAAGGGCTTGTTTACATTTGTATTTTTTGTAGTTGCAAGATAAATAAATTAAAAAAATAGCAGAAAATGTATTGTTTAGAATAATGGATTAATCGATAAATAAGTTGTTAGATAAGTCCATATAAAATTAGTCGTTAGCGTTAGCCCTAAATCAGATCAATCACAGCGCTTGTGGTCCATGTTGAGTTGACACGTTGTTAAATTTTTTGTTACACAGTTGTCCTGTATTTGTGTGGCGTGTCTGTACCTCTATGATCAAAGTGTTCGGCTCCACTCCTCTGAGAGAATGTCTGTCGAAAGGATCAAAGTTGTCGTCTCTCATGATGGGCGGCTGCAGCACGTAACCGCTCTTGCCGTTCAGCATGAAGATCGCCTGATTCATCTGCATGGGTTTGTCTGAGTGGAGATCAGGTCAGAAATCATCACGTGAGCAGACAGAAGCAGGACGAGCGCCAAAGGCCGACAGAACGCGTCCTCACCTGCCGTCTGGAAGTTAAGAGCCACCAGCTGACTGCCGCACAGCCACATGGGTAAGGGGTCGTAGTTAGACGAGTCCAGACGCTGACCGCGCGGGTAGATCCGTGACAGCTGCAGACGGTTGTACTGCAGGAACTTCTTTCCTTTGATACGGTTGACGTATTTCTCCGCTTTGGTCTCCGGGAAAGAGGACATGTCCCTGAAACATACCCGCTCCGTCCCGATCTCTGCAAGAGGGGGGTTAACGTACAACTATGTAAGACACAACCTGTTTCATGTTTCTCTATGACATCAGATCCAGAGCGGTAACCAGACGTAAAGCTCAGACTTACTGTCTTCATCGAAAGGAACCGGCCGGCAGTAGATCACCAGATCCGACAGCTCCAAAGCGATCTTCTTTCTTCTCTCCATCATTTTTCCTTCCTCCAGCTGACGGACCACAAACCATCATTAGCTTTCCATCATTAGTATTAGAATATCTAGGACAGGAGACATCCGAGCTGTTTGGTGCTTGGCTTTGAGCGATGGACTGACCTTGGCTTCAGAGGTCATGGTGACCTCTCGTATCTTCGCCACCCAGTCTTTGAGCTCCTCCTGCGAGCTGGCGGCGATGTCCAGCACTGAACCGGTGCGAGGAGACGCTACAGGGATCAGAGAGAAGACGAACGGCCGACTGCCCTTCCCTTCAGGTCTGACAGCTGCAGCAGATCAACACGTTTACACACACAACACATGCTCCTCATGCACCACACCAGCACCTACACACACGTCTATGTGATAACCTTGATTTGGGTCATTTTGTTTTCAGATAGCAAGCGAGAGAAATATAAAGCAGGAAAATGATTTCAGTGGCCGCAGGCATAGCTAGTTTGGCTTTGTTAAGTTGTTGACTGAATGTGAATTCAATGTAAAATCAAGGAGGAATATTTGTTAGTTGTTTCTTTTAGAGTGCTGTCGCACACGTGTGTGTGTGTGTGTGGAGGGAACACACCGATCTGACAGGAAGACACGTCCACACTTCCTCTCAGGAGATCTCCCAAAGGACTGTTCTCTGTGGCCTGTCGAGAGAGATTTTTATTTTAGAACTTCCATTTTATTACGATTTACACATTTCACAACATTTATATACTAAGCAACTTTTGACATGTAAACAATTATTAAAACAGAAAAGGAAAATACAACTCTTCTTCTACAATCTCTACAGTCCCATTTAAACACCAAATCATGCATTACTTTATTATCATGGAAATCAATCAAAGTCCTTAATATTACACGCCTCAGGAAAACAGAAACTAACTTAATCTTTCTTGTGATATAAATTCCCATCTTCACTTCTGACAACAGATTCTCACATATTTACAACGAGAGAGAGAGATAGAGATAGAGAGAGATAGAGCTAGAGATAGAGAGAGATAGAGCTAGAGATAGAGAGAGAGAGAGAGAGAGAGAGAGAGAGATAGAGAGAGAGAGAGATAGAGATAGAGAGAGAGAGAGAGAGATAGAGATAGAGAGAGAGAGAGAGAGAGAGATAGAGAGAGAGAGAGAGAGAGAGAGAGAGAGAGATAGAGATAGAGCTAGAGCTAGAGATAGAGAGAGATAGAGCTAGAGAGAGAGAGAGAGAGAGAGAGAGATAGAGAGAGATAGAGAGAGAGAGAGAGAGAGAGAGAGATAGAGAGAGAGAGAGAGAGATAGAGAGAGAGAGAGAGATAGAGAGAGATAGAGCTAGAGATAGAGAGAGATAGAGCTAGAGATAGAGAGAGATAGAGCTAGAGATAGAGAGATAGAGAGAGAGAGATAGAGAGAGAGAGAGAGAGAGAGATAGATAGAGATAGAGAGCTCAGCGCTGACACACACTCACAGATCTATCTGGTTCTGCAGCTGTAGGGCTGATCTCCTCCACATAGTTTGCAGGAAACCACAGCTGCTTTTTACCTCCACAGTCTCCTTTCCACCTGAGAGAAGAACACACTGACGTGACCAAATCTGACTCCTGTTTCACAGACTAGGCGAAAAATCCAGGTTTGAGCCGTCTTAACCGTATTAAACTGCCACATCATATCTTAATATATATCTTTGACATATCTTTAATAGTTTTGTCTGGTGATGTACACCAGTCGTGGTCGCTATGAAAGCTTTGTGACTCAGATTGTTGATTGATTCAAGCTAGCATTCACACACACGTATATCCCAACTAACACCTAACTATCACAGTCTGCCAGATAGATCCTTCTATCCCCATCCACCTAAAACTTTGACCAAACATAACTTTTCGAAGAATCAAATAGCTCATTTATTGCAGAGCATTCCTATATGCATATTGTGAGATTGTGATATATTGCACAGCCCTAGTGTCGAGTCATCAGTGTTCTCACGGCTGAGCGCAGGTGTGTGATGTTGAAATGTGTCTCATATATGACAGTGTGACGTGTCTTACCAGCCTCCCTCCTGTTTGTCCACATTCTGAATGACGGCGTTCTTACTGAAGGAGAGCTCATCGTCTCGCTGGGCTTTGTACTCATACATGGCCCGTACCGTACACTGCTTACACACACAAACACACACACACACACACACACTGTTACACTCCAGCGTTACACAACGATATGAGAACAGCTCCTCGTGTATAAAGAGTCCAGCTACTTTAAAGGTGGGCATCTGATTGGCTTCCACATAGAATCCAGGGTTGCGTCCCTCATACAGAGATCCATAGTCAGGCTCCTGTACACAGAGACAACACGTCACACCATAACATCCATGATCAACACAGAGCAGAGCGCTTCATGTTCGTGAGCGTTTGGGATGATGGTGGAAACTCACCGCGGTGCCGATCTTCTCCAGCGTCTCTTCATTGATGGGGTAGCGGAGCTTCATCTTGCGGTACAGCGGGTGTTTCTCATAGTAACTGATCAAATCCACTAAACTGTCGAACTCGGAGGTGCCCAGAACCACCGTCTGTCCTTCCTGCTGCACGCGACAGTGTTTGATCTTCCCCTCCGCCCTGACCCGACCCAAACCAAACCAAACCAAACCAAACCAGTGAGACACAGAAAGCAGACTCACGGAGAGAAACAACACAGCAGAACAGGAGCGGGGCTTTTACCGGAAGGAAATGGCAAAAGAGTTGAATTCTGTTCTCTTGCGGACGAGGAAGGCGCCGTCACGCGGGACTCTCATCAGCATGTTTTCAGCATGGCTGCGGGACAGAAACGAGTGGTACCACCTGCACGAAACACACAAACTCATATCATGATGCTCTTCAACTCAATCCATCAACAGTGATTCATCTTTTCAAACATCAGGGATTTGTTTTGTTAGACACATTAATAAACGTGCATTTTATAACAGCTAAGGGGGATTTAATGACTTATTGCTTTTACTCCATATGCGTAGCCAGGTTTCATAAAATAAAGTAAATAAAAGGATATAACAGCTTAGAACTCAGCTCAGCCAATCAGAATCAAGCACCAGAACTGACCGTTTATCATTTCCATTTGTAAACACATGCATTGTTATTTGTGATAATGTTTAGAAACAATCCTTTTTGCACACAAACATCTGGAAGACGTCTGTGTGATGTCTGGATTTACATCTGGAATATGTCTCAAACACGTCTGCTGTCAGACATCATAGACCTCTAGAAGATGTTGATCTGATGTTTACACACATCAGATGTGTTCCAGATCTTTAGCAGACGTCTCACAGACCTCCCTGGGATGTTGATTTTATTGTTACGTGTTAACACGGATGAGCTTCTGACACAAGACAACAACACATGACATGAAGAGCTGAGATGTGTTCCCTGCAGCGACTCTTACTCTTTGCTCTCGTGAGCATTGGTTTGTGGCACAGGTTCTGACAGCTTCATCTCAAACTCGTTGCAGCGCAGAGGCACCTGCTGGTAATGTGTGATGAGAGCGAAGAGCGTGTCAAACACCAGGTTATCGGTCAGGTAAAACTTTGGGCTGCCGGCCTCCTGTCGGGAGTGAATCCTGCAGTGCTGAACTCGACTAGAACGCCTGAGCGGAGGAGAGACACAGGATCAGCCAACACATGTAAACATGCATGTTGTGACAAAATCAAGACATGCATCATAGAGCTACGGCAATGCGTTTAATCCAAGACTTGCGTCAACAACAGGCATCATGTTTCAAGTCATTCATACTCAATTCTTCAGTTTGAAATTCGCCTTTATTTTTGAGCGACGGAGCTATCGACTTTCTTTCAACTTACATACACCGGTTCATTGAAACATTGTACTGTGGTGGCGCGGTAAACCGGTTCTGGAAATTTAGCGGTACATGTTAGATTTCAATCGGTTCAATACTAGAATGTTACTTGTTTGGGTACTTGAAACGCTGCTGTTCTAAAGTTCACCACTATGAGGCAGTATGACACAGAACAAGATGACAGTCTTATCCAGTGAAGACTGTGCAGTGTTTTATTTTAATGGATCCTTCAGTTTTCATCTTGAATGCTACTGTTAAATAGACCTACTTGAAACATTTAATTGTTGATCAAAATGTTATTGTTAATATTTGTGAAATTATGATGATAAGTCTAAATGACCAAAGCATTTTTCAGTAATACAGTGTAAAAATAAAATGTTGCTATATAAAAAAATGAAATATATATATATATAAAATAGCATTAAAGCAGTTACAGAAGTCTTCATAAAATCAAATCTTCAAATCATTTATTTTGGGGCTGGTTATTGATCACCTATGGCACAGGTATTAGCAGTATAGATTCTGGCACCATACCCAAGCCAAAATTTTGGTATCGACCCAACACTACCCTGTACGTACAGTACTTGATAACACAAATGGGTTAATTGTACTGAAATTTCACTTTTTCCCGTATTCAACATATCTTAAGACAGTCGTATCACTACACCCCTCACATGTTGACAACAACAGTTGAAATGAAACCGAAGGGTTTCTATGACTTGTGCATCAGAGTAAAGTCAATTGTCATTACCAGAATGAGAGCGTATAGTCCCCTACAAACGTCTCGCTCTCCCGCACCAGAAAGGAACCGTTTGGCGCTCCGGTCTCCAGGCAGTAGTCCGACAGCAGCCGTTCAGCGATCTGTCTCCCGTCACGTCCGGCACCCAGCTTCCCGTGGAACCACTTCTCCGTCACGTGCTGGTCCATCCCGTTACTGATCTACAGGTACAGACGACAGTGCTTTTCTCTTTACCCTTCATCTGACGCCATTATCCTTAATGCAGTCGTTAGCACCGGACCCTCACAGGACACAATGCTCACGAGTGCTTGAAGAGATCATTTCAACTCAACACCAATGCATTTCCTCACATCTCTGTGTTCTTCCTCATCTTCGTTGGCCTGATCGCTGGATGTCTCTTCAGAATAATAGATCTTGTTGCTGGTCAGAACAAAGAAGTGAGGATACCACTCCTGCGGAGACAAGAGTCATGCACGTTGACAAACAACTTTTCATTTCATACGGCAAGACGAGCCTGCGACGACGTGCTCACGTGGTTGATGGGGTCCTCCAGGTACAGGATGCCGTTCTTGATGGAGTTGCTGATGTCATTCTCAGAGTAGGGCGTCGAAGACGAGACCTCCTCGTAGGCACTGCCCTCGGCTAACTTCTTGTGCTGAACACGTATGAATCCAGCCATGAGCAGAAGCATGTACAATCCCCAAACCCCGGTGACCGTCACAGGCTCTTACCTTGATGAGGATCTTCCTCTTCAGCTGATTGGGCGAGGGGAGCCCATCGGCAGAGATATCCACCGCTTTGGTCAAGAGCATGTCTCCAAACACTTTCTTAAAGTTGGCGGCCATGCTCCTCTGCTGGACAATACTGCAGTGGTCTTCAATGGAGAGGATGATGGGATATCTGTACAAAAACACACACAACTTGACACAGTTTCTCGACAGACAAGCATCTTACGCTGAGAGAGGGAGAGAGGACAGACTCACTCAGACGTGAGAAAGGCGTGATCTTTGATGGTGTTCAGCACGTCGAAGAACTTGATCTTGGTGGTGAGCGTGTGACCGTGATAGATGACTGGACTCCCATCAGGACCATCCCAGCAGTCCACTGCAAACAAGTTCACAAAAACATCAGACGAAGCCTTAAAGCAGTAGTTCACTTCCAAAGGAAATGTTCATGATCATTTACTCAACCCCCAAGTCATCCATGATGTTTACGTGTTTGTGTCTTTAGTCGAAAAGAATTTAAGGTTTCCAGTATTTTTCTTCATATAGTGACTTCAATGGACTAAATGACAGTTTCTGTGCAGCTTCAAAGGGCTTTAAACCAAACCAGACCATGAATAAAGGTCTTATCTAGAGAAACCATCGCTCATTTTCTTAAACGAATAAAAGTGAATATACTTTATAAACACAAATGCTGGCCTTGCTCTGTTCTGCGATGAGTACACAACTTCACAAAATATGTAATTACATTGAAAACTTGCATGTTCAACTTGTAAACACTGACTCTGTACATCAAGCGTGACCTTTTCAACATAATTATGTGTTTTGTGAAGTCATGAACGCGCATCGCAGAACAGAGCACGGCCAGCATTTCTGTTTATAAAGCAAATACTTTTAAACGAGCCATATTTTCTCTAGATAAGACCTTTATTCATGGTCTGGTATGGTTTAAAGCTGCACTGAAACTGTCATTTTGTCATTTAGTCCATTGAAGTCACTATATGGAGAACAATCCTGGAAACCTTAAATTCTTTTTGACTGAAGAAACAAACACGTAAACATCCTGGAAGACATGAGGGCGAGTAAATGATCTTGAACATTTCTTTTGAAAGTGAACTACTCCATTTGTAAAGTAGTGTTGGAGGTGTCGTGATGCGACACACTCACACTCGATGCACCTGCAGCCCATGCGCAGACAGCGGGCGTACGCCTCCAGAGAAGACTCACTGGAAAACTGGTCACCTGTCAGATAACTAGAAACACACACACGTCAGGTCACGGCCCACACAACACACAACACTCATCAGCCGTCGCACAAACTCTTCCAGTTCTCTCAGAGTTCTTTCACTAATGTCTGCAACAGTCTAGTGACACCAGATCAAAATAAGAGACAAACAGAAAAGCAGAAGTCTTTGCTCACTTTTGCTCTTCTCTCATCCATCATCTGATTCTAAACACACTGCGTTTGCAGGACTGACTGAATTCATTTCCAGGCATCATTCAAATAAAGATAGTGTTTCTGTTTTTAGAAAAAGGTGAGAAATAAGAGAAAAGTTGCTCTGAATTTTTTCCGAATTCAAATACTGCAATGAAACACATTGCTGTTGGATGACTTCAAGTGACTCGTGAGGTTTGATTTGGTTGAAATTCAACAGACACTGGACTGGACAGACCGTGAGTTGGACCCTACATTTGGAAAGGTCTCTTCTTTTTCAAAACTACAATGCAACAAGTTCTAGACTGGAAATGAAAGTGAAGCCAGTAGATTTTAAGGTGAAATGATTCTTCAGATGGACTCACGTGTTGTGTGATGAGGAGATCCAGTAGTGAGACAGCGGGTTGTTCATGTCCTCCGGTCGCACCTGATCCAGCTGTGAATCCCAGATCATGTTCTCCTTCGAGAACAGATACGTGAGGAACTAACGAGCACAGAACATCAAATCAAACACCGCACATATACACAATCTCATTTATATTGTCATGTCAGTGTTTGGTCATATGATATTCTATTGTGTGGTGTGGCTTTCATGAACATGACTGTAGCTCAACGGCTAGAGAACACACATGATGATGATGATGAGACACTATGGAAATGAATTGTAAATGTTACCTCGTCTTGAAGAAAGTACGGCTGCTCGATCTCTCGCAGAGGATCTTTCAGGTAGTGGAACATGAACTCCTGAACCTTGTTGTTGTCTGTTGCCCAGAGCTCCTGAACACACAAACACATGAGACCTACCGTGATTTGACTCGTATTACTGTTAACTTCTTGAGAAAGATTTAGATTATTTACATGCCAGAAGAACATTTATTTTAAATCACTTTATTTTTGCAGATATGAAATAAAAGCCAGACTGCCGATCAAACACACGAACACTCTCTTCATTATTTGTGTAGAAGTGATGCTTCGTCTTAAAACACTGCGACTTTCCCAGAATGCAGCACACATGCAGACCACCTGCTAACATTTACATTTACACATTTAGCAGATGCTTTTATCCAAAGCGACTTACAAAGAGTTCAGGAGCAATAAGCGATAGTTCATACAGGAGCCATAATACATTAGGTGCCAATACAAAGTTACTGGTTTCAACAAAAGCTAGACCACTACCTGTTGAGAGAAAGGGTTAGTGTTTTTTTTGCTAACCTTCTGATGTTCAATTAAAAAACTCTGAAAGTCCTCCAGTGAGATCTTCTGATCGGCTCGGTCTATAAACCTGCAGGAAAAAGACACGAGTCAACAGAGACACAAACGTCTTTGGTTTCTTTTCCTTTTATGATTAAGATAGAAATGGTGTTTTAAAAACTCTACAATGAAATCAACTGATAATGTTGTGCACTAGTGATTTTACATTACAAAAATATATCAATAAATGTTAACTGTGAAACTAAACCTCTTGAAAAACAGATGAGTTAATAGACAGAGAGAGAGAGAGAGAGAGTACCTTTGCAGCAGTGGAATCTCCATCTATATGAAAATATAAAGACACGTTAGTTATGACAATCACATTTAATAGATGATGCTGTGAGCAAACTGAAGCACATCACATTGATATCCTGTCCCATCACACACACACACACACACACACACGAGTGCAGGGGTCATTGTGATCAATGTGTGTGCGGTCGAACAGCTTTTAGCCGAGTGATGTTGCAGGGTTTTAAAAGGAGGAGTATTGACGTGAAGGCCATTTGAGACGCAGGGCAAACGGGGTCAGATGTGGGGCATCAGAGTTCACAGAGCAAGGATTCAAATCTCAGGATAACACACCAATAACAGAACAGAGGAACTCACCGACTTCTGTGCGTCAAACATCAGACTGCGATACAACTGAGCAAACTGACTGTACGACACGTCTCCATTCCTCAGCTCTCCGTCCTAACACAAACATCAAGCGGATGAACACAAACACAATTCTGGGTGATGTAACAAATAAAATTTCTGAAAGTGAAAGTTCAACAATGTTTAGTATTTGAATTTTGAAGTTTTGCTTAAAATCAAAGTGGCTTATAGGAATTTATAGTATGTTTAATATTTGACCGGTGTTTCTCTCTCCTTTATCTTAAATGTGTGCTTCTCAGTGGTAACTAATGTGTGTGTGTGTGTCTGTGTGCGTTTGTGCGAGTGCATATTGTGCGAGTTTGCATGCTTGCGCTTCCATGACTGTGGGTGTGGAGTGTTTAGTGTGTGGGGTGTTTAAATTGATGTGTGTGTGTGTGTGTGTGTATGTCTGGCTTCTGTGTTTCACCGTTTTTGTTTTTACTTTTGTAACTTCAAATGTTTTGCTTATAGTCAAAGTGTTTCATGTACAGCTGCTTTGTAACTAACATTTCTTTTGTTTACAAGTAGAAAATAAAGTTGATGTGTGTTTGTGTGTGTGTCTATTGGACTATGATACATAGAAACTAAGTGAGTTACCGGAAGCTTCTCCCGTAAGAATCTCATGTTAGGAACTCTGTAGTTGACTTGACACAACATGCTCTTCAGATCCTTACAGGAAATTCTGCAGGAGGAAAGATGTTAGGACACTTTGCAGTCTTCAACATCACCTGACATCACCACACATCTATACAGTCACAGTATATTATGTGCACCTGTTATCATGTTGTTTCATGTTTCAGACACATGTAATGTGTATTTTTTGAATGAATGTTGTTTGTTATAAGACTTTTATTGTGTAGAGTGTCATTTGTGTTTGACTTCAGCACAGATGTTTTCTGAACGGACACGGCTGTGTGTGTTATCCACAGAAGACCTCCAACACTCAAACCCAGTCTCTCCACCCCTCCAGCGTCTCTCTCTATTTACCTTCTGTGTGTGTGTGTGTGTGTGTGTGTGTGGGCTGTTTCCTGTCGCAGGATGTGCCTCTCTGAGCTCTATTTACCCAACAGGAGTGTGGTTGTGTGTGTTTGGGCTGTGAGTCAGACACCTTTAACAACATATTTTGTAACATAAAGACACACTGATAGATCAATTAAGATGTGAACACCAGTACAACAGAACACAACCACCTGTACACACACACACATACACACACCTTTCTGTGAGCTCTGACGGCCTATTAAACTGAATTGTTTGCTTTCCATCTAAACGAGTGTGTCTTTATTAAAAATATCTGTGAATAACGTCATCAAGACACTTATCATTCAATTACATCATTTTCAAAAAAAACCTATTATTGCAAAGACAATTCTGTAGAACTAACGTTACATTTATGTAGGCGATCTGAGCCAACATGAAAAGCTCACTGTCAGACTTCAGCGTTACGTCATTTACTACTTCTGACACTGTCAACGGAGTTAAAATGACTCACTAGGTAAATTCATTTCTTTACTTCTTCAAATCCACACGGACAAAAGACATTTTAAAATCTTTACATTGAGTGCGTTTACGTGCACAAAATAAAGGGATATTTATCAAAGATACAAAGAAACCTGTTGTCACGTGTTTACATGCACTGTGATAAACCGGCTACGCAGAAAACCGCCTTTACACGGAAGTTTAAGACTTGCAGTGACGTCATCGTCGATAGTCTGTTTCATTAAAAACGCAGCGGGAGATATATTTTTATATCTCTTCTCATGTCTGCTGTACCTGCATAAGGGCAATTACGTGAAAATGTCAACCTTACCACAAAAAAATAGTTTTTACCAGCGGTTTTTACTGTGGTTAGATCACAGATTTTAACATTTGTTGGCTCAAATACCCATGTGAGATCTCTCTTCAAACATGTAAAGCATTTGTTTTATTTTTACTGCATGATTTTTCATAGTCAGGTAAGAGCCATTTTCAGGATTTTCACATCTATAACGCTTCATATTCCTCATAAATGGACACATGAAAATGAATATGAAGAAACTATTTGATGTTCTATAAAGAGGCATCACTTCTCCATTCATTGGGTATTATTGCTTCAGGATTGTGCATTTTATTTTACAGAAATCCTACAAAGTTTATCGTCTCCCAAGAACCGCATCCTTTTTTTGTCACATCCATAACGCATGTTTATTTCCTTTATTTAAATATACTTGTACTACTGCGCTGTCAGAAATGCACACATAAACAAAACAGAGAAGATCAGTAAAGGTGTTTACATGCAGAGTGAAATCAGAGTTACGGGCAAAAGAACTTCCTCTGCCGATCGTTTTTGCTTACGCAGTTGATGAGCTTTCCCCAATAAAAGAAAAACGTTTTACGCGTTAACATGAGCTAACATATATATGCTTATTACACATAATCTGCGTAAGACTTTAAATCTACCAACACTTACTTAAAACTAACATGACAGAACACAATACTTTCCATTTCATTTCCAACACATTTTTCAACACAAACTTGTCTGAATGTTGAAAGTCTATGCTGTATGTAGTATCATAAGTGACTGTCATCAAATAACTTAAACTTCCAATATTCCTTTCTTCACCTCGTGTCATGTCAAACCTAAACAACGCTCTTATGCTGAATACAAAATAACACGTTTTTGAACTGAAAAGAGAGACAAGTAACTGCACTGTAACTTTAATAGCTAATGTCTGTAACTAATGCACACTCAAGTCACTTACACTATTGTATAGTCTATATTGTTATCTGTTCATAACCACCTGTACATTAATGTTCACAGTATATAGCCTTCTGTTTATATTGTTCATAGTACATACCGACTGTCATATTTTCATAGTACATGGCCATCGTAAATTATTTTCCTAATATTGTATTCTGTATTTATTCACACTGTATATCTGCACTTGCTAATTGCACTTCTGGTTAGACCTAAACTACATTTCGTTACACTGTACTTGTATATGTGTAATGACAATAAAGTTGAATCTAATCTAAAAAAGATACAGGTGTACAACCCCATGAGAGTAAATGATCACTGGACTTTGGTTTTTAGGTGAACTGTCTCTTTAAAAATGTGATCCCTCGACTTGTTGCCTCGAAACCCAAAATTTTGCCTTGGGTACGGTATCAGAATCTAATAGCGGTAACACCTGTACCACATCAGTGCCATAGGTGATCAATAACCAGCCCCAAAATAAATGATTTGAAGATTTGATTTTATGAAGACTTCTGTAACTGCTTTAATGCTATTTTATATATATATATATTTCATTTTTTTATATAGCAACATTTTATTTTTACACTGTATTACTGAAAAATGCTTTGGTTATTTAGACTTATCATCATAATTTCACAAATATTAACAATAACATTTTGATCAACAATTAAATGTTTCAAGTAGGTCTATTTAACAGTAGCATTCAAGATGAAAACTGAAGGATCCATTAAAATAAAACACTGCACAGTCTTCACTGGATAAGATAAATATGCAATGACTCTAAATAAAGCTACAAAACGTTCATTTTCTCTATAATTTGAGACACAGATTTATTAGGTTACTGTCACTTTAAGACAAATTCTTTTTTGATGCAGATATACATTTAAAACACAACGGACTGTGTTTTTGACATAACAGCGTGTGTATTTGAGAGTATAAGAACATATACAAGAGAACTTCATGATGATTATTAGTCAAACTGAGATGTGTGGAACAGAGATAAAGTCATATATGATGTATGCTGTTGAACAGGGATGTACAGACGCATCGCAGCATGTAGTATATACGATACACTGTAAAACAATCTAAAGATCTCTGACAGAGTAGAAAGAGATGAATTCTTAATAAATCGCTCACAGTGTCTCAGTTTAAATGGTCGCTAAAGTTCTTGTAGAGCGATTCATCTTGTTCTGTGTCATACTGCCTCATAGTGGTGAACTTTAGAACAGCAGCGTTTCAAGTACCCAAACAAGCAACATTCTGGTATTGAACCGATTGAAATCTAACATGTACCGCTAAATTTCCAGAACCGGTTTACCGCGCCACCATAGTCCACAGTCTAAAGCAAACCAACGTAACGTGACGTAACACAATACTGGACAAACATACCTGTCTTCTCGGTTGCGATCCACAGCGTAAAACTGCTTTCTCAGCCACCTGAACGTGTCCAAAGACAACAAAACAAAACTCACTTTAATGTCCAGACTATCATACATCACTTGTGTTTCATTCATTGAGCACTTTTCATCTTTTTCACGGTTGCAGCACGAATCATAAAAGGATATCATGGTATTATAACATATGGTGGTGTTTATCTTGATCAGATGTAGATTCATGAAACTGAAATTAAGACTGTGTTGGATTGTAAACTAGATGCGGATGATTGTTTATAAGCAGCTTTACAGTCGACATTTACACAATATCTGTCATTCCATGTTTACTTTCACTGGGTTATTTACCATAATGTGGAGTATTATTCACATGATATTAGTCACCACGGTTACTGACACTGGGTTTTGTATAAAATCTTCACAATATAAGTAAACGTTGTTACTATTACACTATTATAACAGCACTGGAAACCACAAACACCACATAAGAAGTATGTGGTGACACGTGTGCTCTCAAAGGACACATCACGTGTTCTTAACGGATATCATCAATCAATATCTAATGGGCTGTAGAGCAGGTTGTGAGTAAGGGTCAAAGGTCACCTCTCTATCTGCAGGGGCGTGGGGGAGTCTGACGTATCCGACATCAGGCTGTTCAAACCCTTCGTCCACATAAACATCTCCTCTTCTGAGGTCGCTGGCAAACCAAAGACAGCACAGAATGACATCACGGGTGAAAGTGTGTCCCGTAGTACAGTGTGTGTGTGTGTGAGTGTGCATTTTACCTGCCAGACTGAGCGATTTGAGCCGAAACTCGGACCCGTAGAGAATGACAAAGCAGAAGGCCTGGTCCAGCCGGGCGGTCGAGTCCTCCACATATCGCTCAAAATCACGTGACTTCTGTCCTCTCCGGATCTCCTGAATCTCTCGAATATCAACTGAAGAGCAAACACCACAAAGACGTCAGGATGAATGTCTGTGTTAAACACAGATGCAGAAAAAGCATGTTTAAAAATGCTCCCGATACCTCAGCGTTCTTATTTGTTGATTTAATCAAAACATAAACTGTCGTTCAAATGGTTTTGACTGAAATGACCTAAAAAAATCTTTCGATCTGAAGCTTATGTCTACTTGTTAGAGAACAGTTTAGCTAGAAGTTCTCAAAAAAATGCTTTGAAACCAACAACTTTATGGAAAATTATGTAGAATAGGCAGCCATTAAGAGCCATTTAAGAAGGATGCTAAAAGGTAAATCATAGAAATATGGAAACATAAATTTGTTTATGAACATGTTCATCACACGCATGGAGCTGAAAGTAAATCATACTGTCTCTTAGTTAATATAGGATGGTGGGGCCGTTTACACGACACCGTTTTCAAATGAAAACGGAAAAAAATGTATGCGTCTCAACCGTTCGTTTAGACAGAAACGCAAAAAAGAGAGAGAGAGAGAGAGAGAGAGAGAGAACATTTAAGCTTTAAATCCATGACAATACAATGCTTTATGTATTATGGAATAGGCAATCTTACATAAAGCCATACATTAAGATAACGCTCGGAAACATTCATATATTAACAACCGAATGACGGCACTTCAGAATCAACCGCTCATAATGCTACAACATTTCCTTGTAAAATTTGAGCATTAATTTAATAACTAAAAAACAGTGTGATTGATCAAAGAAAATATATTAAAGCCATAAAGATTTTAGACCAGACTTAAAAAATCGTTAAAACATATTAACTGAATGACGTCATTTATTAACAGTCCAGAATGATTTCATGAATAAACAGCTCAAAAGGCTTCAGTTTCTATTGTCATGAAAAAGTTTCTCCAGTCTGGCAGACTAACAGTAAACTCGGGCTGAACAAACTCCATAAGATTTTTAAAACCCTCTCCTCAGACAAAGCAGATCTGAATCATATCATGAGTGATCATCTTAGTAATTAAAGCCGTTAGTTGCTCCGCCCGTCTGGCATCCAGATTGGTTGTTCTGACCATAAACTAGCACCTGACTGCTGACCTGTGGATGGACCTGCTGGGTGCTTCGCCCTCAGTTGACTGTACATCGTTGTTGTTGATCCATGATAAACCAGCTTTACATTGCAGAGTTTACACTGCACTTTATTCTCATTTATTTTATTTAAGGAACACCACAAAGAACTCATTTTTGTCACAGTCTCAATTTAACGTATCAGTTATGCCACGCGGCTCTACAGTGTGCGTCACTTCGTTAACAATTCTTGTGAGAAAATGTTTTGCTCTACTGTCTCTTGACTGACAGCCTTTAGGTTTTAGGTGCGTCATTATTGGCAGCGCCACCCTTAGGTTACATGAACGCGTTATGCGTGGAAACACAGCGATTTTTTTTTAAGATCGCACACACTATTTAAAATTCTATAATTAAATAAACTAATCGAATATTCGAAATTCGTGACTCATCCCTACTATCTGCACTCGCAAGACTTTAAACACACATATACGTCGACCAACGGTATTAAAAAGCCCTTTTGCCTTATAACTGTGCATGTGGCACGTCCTGTATCTTTACACAACAACATCGCCATCCACTGGCGTACAAGCATACTACAGTGTTTTACACGTTTTCCTTGATCCATGTAAATGCAGACTGTTTTGATAACGCTGTCATGTGTACCTAAAACTTAAAAAACTAAGGAAAAACTTTTGTTTTTCATCGTGTTACTGTCCGGCAGCGAGCAGCACCGGAGTGCGTCTTTGACATTGAGGGAGTCAAGGAGAGTTAAAATCAGATCAACTTTATGGTAATGAGCTATGACGCGGTTCGGCAGCAACCAATTGGAACGTAGAGCCCGGCAAACTTTGGTCTACATCAGAGCGCCAGAGCGTCCATGAATCTTTCTACAGCGTTGTTGGCAGGGCGGCCAGAGCGATTTGTGACACTCTCGACGGTTTCGGTTTGAACGCACAGTTTACGCGGCCTAAGAGAGAAATGTAAAAGCCAATTTTCATTTATCACCGTCACCAGATACAGTGCCTATAAAAGTACTCATCCCCTTCATGTTTTATGTTCCTGGTTTATGTTCCTAACCCCTAACTGCAGTAAATTACTTTTTTCATTAATCTACACTTTATACTCTATGATGACAAAGCAAAAAAAAACTGATTTGTGACAGCTAGAACTATCTGGGCTTTATGAAAGAGCGGCGTATCCTCAGTGAAGAAACATAAAGAACACTTTCAAACGATCAGAAACAAGATGCTTAAAAGCAAGATTGATCAGAGAATCATGTCCGGAGGAAACAAAGCATTGCTCATTACAGTAAAGTGAGGTGGTAAAGCATCTGTGAGGTGTTTTTCAGCTTCAGGCACTGAAGGAATGCTCAACGGCACAAAGCATAGAGAGAAACTCTTAATCAAAACCTAGTCCTGGATAATTGGACCCATTTTGGACATGTTCACTGAAGGGTGTACTCACTTTTGTTACCAGCGGTTTAGACATTAACGGCTGTGTGTAGATTTATTTTGAGGGGACAGCAAATGTACACTGCTATAAAAGCTGTACACTCACTACTTTACATTGAAGCACAGTGTGATTTCTTCAGTGTCACATGAAAAGATATAATCAAATATTGAGTCAAATGTGAGGGGTGTACTCACTTCTGTGAGACACTGTATGTGCAGAAATGAGACGTTTCAGGTCATGTCAATATTACCTCAAGGAGCGTGCCAGCAGAGACTGTGACCGAGAATATAAAAAGCTCGGTCCTTCAGGAGACTTTAGGAAAAAATAAACAAGGATAATTCTGAGGAGGTGAACGGCTATGACATCACTAAAAGTGTGTGTGTGTAATATTTCCTGCCTGTACTCCTAATTAGGTCTGGGAAATAAAACAATAACGATACGCATCAACAATACACCTCTATCTTAACAGATAATCCAAACTTAACATATATATGAAGTTGAACAGTCACTGGATCATAAAATGACTTATTTTCTTAGACAGTGTGAGCATCATTATAAATAGTCCAAATTTGCAACCTGCAACAGAGAGATCATCATGATACAGTGTTCGTTCTGACTGCACAGGTGCACAGACATTGCAGTTATTCGTCATCACAAAACTATTTGCATCCATTTTAAAGTTGTGCCTGTTTTAACTTAAGCGATTTGACGATTCTTCTGACATAAGAGTGCGTCACACACATCAGACACTCGCGGCAAACACAGATACAAAACAAAGTTCTCTCTCCAGTCTTAGCTATTTAGCTGTAAAACGCACACAAGATTATCCTGAAAACACACATGGTTCACATACTGGCTTGTGTTGCAAGTGAAGTTAACAGTGGGTGATTTCCTTTTTAGAAAAGCGTACGTATTGCATACATTAATATCTTTGAAAACTAAACAAAATTTAGTACATTCCATTGCCACATTACATTCAAAATGCAATACGAGACAAATAGGGGTTTCATACCCAATACCCATTTCACTAGCAAAATAGACTAAAACAAAGTATATTAGCAGTTACATGACTAAGAAACAAACAAACTTCACACAAAGCGCTCCAGTTGATAAGAATGGATTTAAACAGCTCCAGTATATTCGGACAAATGTCAGTTGGGGTGTCAGATGAGACCACTACGTGAAGTCAGACGTCACTGTCAGACAGATATGCAACAGGCCAAAGATGAAGCTTCACTTCACGCGGAGATAATTTGCATTTTCAAAAACATTGATGATGAACTTTTAGTGAACATTTAAATTCTTAATTTACTCAATCTTGTCACACTTTTCATTAACATAAATGTCGTAATTCAAATCTTTTCACAGTCACCATGTGGGACATGTCCCACCCAGGCCTCTGTAATGCTCCGGCTCATTTATAAAACCAGCACTGAAAATAAAATATGATCAAAAATGCCCATCCCTAATGGATACGCATCTTATGAAGGGGGCCCTGATAAAAGGTTTGTCATATTGGAGGGTCCCTGGCATTCTTAAGTCTGAAAACGCCTGATTCAGACCGCTTGAGAATCTGATCTGACTGATGAAACAAGAGCTTGTGACATAAGAATCCATTTTTGTTTGGTCTTTTGACAATTAAGAGGTGCAAAAACTCTACAACGTTTGCCTCTTCATGGCCAGAACAGTATTTGTTAAAGCCAGGCTGGAAGCTTGAACAACACAACACCACACAGACAGGCACACCACCTTCATCTTCAGGTTTCTCTTCAACCATCAAAAGATCAGTTTTGTTGCTTTGGGAGGATGTTGTGTGTCTCATCATCATCACACACATGGCTGTGGATTCTGACATTAACATGAAACACCGTCTCAAGGCAGTTAACATGTAATCACGTGGATAAACAGAAGACCAAACGGGGGTTATTGTGCAAAAACAAACAGCATAACACAATCCACACTTTGAAGCAATAGTTCACTTGAAAGCGTACATTTTCAGATCATTTGCTCACCCTCGTGTATATGACATCTTTTCTTCCGTACAACACAAACAAATCATTTTTATTCAAATGCCGTCATGTTACTGCGGTCACCTCAAATATGGTGGCACATCGATACCTTTAAATCTATAAATAAATATATATAATCCGGTGGATTTACACCACAAGAAAAGAGAGGATCCATGCAAAATGTAATGACGCACAATAATTATTTTATTTTTTTAATTGTTGAAGGCAAAGTTGACGATTACAATTAATTTGGATGAATTGCACAGCCCTACATATGACTAGTCACGAGACACGTGAGAACCAGTGAATCCAGAATCATCCATGTGCCGCCGCCATGTTGGACCACGCTGATGTTCATGTTTCCACGCATGTGTGAATGGTTTTCTCTCACAAACGAATGTATGGTTTCACTTCACAAGACATTTATTGCCTTCTTGAGTGAATGATTCGATTCAATTCTAATTTATTTCTAAAGCACCTTTTCACAATTTTGCAAAGCCACTTTACAGAAGAAAGAGATTTCTATATTTTTCTTACTGTGCTACACTGTCTATACTAACAAATACAAAACAGGAAGATTTGAAGATTTATCGTTTTCATGTTTTCTGTAGAAGACGAATAGTTAAGATAAGTCATTAGCTGGATGATCAAAATAGACTCGTTTGTGTCCGGCTGAAGAATAGAAGACAAACTCATCTGGGATGACACGCATGTTTATTTTAAGTGAACTAATCCTTGAAAAAAACAGAACTGTTGCGCTCCTACACGAACAAGACTTCATGAATGTTACGGTGAATGTCTTTTCTGTGCTGAGGTTTGTGAGTACAAACACAACACTGGTGAGGAGGAAGACAAACACACACAGGACAAAAGCAGCTGGTCAGAGATAGGAGCTCGCGCCGGGCGAGAGAGAGAACGGCTTGACAATCCCAAACAGGGCGGCAGGAAACACAAAACTGCACTGCACAACCGTGTGTCTTCCTGTGTCACAAACACACAACAGCAGGAGCGCAGACACACACACCTTAAGGAAATAGACGTAACCGCTTGTAACACATTTTTAAACTTGTGATTCTCTAGAATCTCGCAAAATAATGTTCAGTCCTCTTGCTTTTGGGCAGGTCATTTGTCAGGGAGTTATGGGAACGCTGGTGTTTCATATCTGCTCTCCAACCGACCGAAAAACTAAACTTACCGGACAAAAAACTAAGTCACGGCGATATCGGGATACAGATTTAATAACAATACAATCTTTTAATAATAAGATCAGATGAGAGTCAAGTCACGCTGACATTTGAACTCAATGTGCTGTTCGACAGACCTTCTCAAGTGTTGTACGTCACCGTCTGTTACACTCATCTCTACAGTTCAACAACATTCCAACACATCACCTACACACAAATACAACAGGACTAAACAAAACAGTCAGACACACCGTCTGAAAACAACATGGGGTGGGTTGATTTGGGTTTTCTTTGCAGAACACACTCGGGATCGGGAGAATTCCAACTCACTAAAGACAACTTCTCGTCCATGAAAAGCACTCGAGAAAGACACATTATTTTCATTTCAATAACTTTTACATGAACGTGGGAACACACGTATCTCATGAGGGTTCTGCACACCTAACACTGCAGATTTCCTGCGATTTTAGAACTTCTCAGCGGGAGAAAAGCAGACATGAACATGCGTTCAAACATTTCTTTAGCATAAGATCCATGACATCCCATCAACACGCCTAACCAAGCATCAATCGACCCAATGTCTGCGTTATTTACAGGAGATCTAGTAAACGTCTTATTTGAGAGGAAGACACACAAGCGCACCTCACCGAGGCTCACTGGCTGTTTTTTTTGCTCGCGGCTGCTGGTGCATCCGGAGCAGAATGAAGCTGGTGCAACGTTTCCTGCGCTCCAATCCACCTCAAACTCAAGAGATATTTCAGCCAGAAGTGTCACTCCTGTCATCATACACTCATCCTCGTGTCAAACCTGTCTGACTGACTTTCTGCTGCAGGGCACGGAAGAAGATTATGTTGAAACATTTGCAAGCGAGACGTCTCTCAGAATCTTCTTTTGTGTTCTGTGTCTATGATAGTGTGTTGTGCTGGCAGCGCCAAAGGTTGTGGGTTCGATTCCCAGGGCACACAAGACTAATGGATATTTTGAATTCACTGGATAAAACGTCTGCTAAATGCATACAGCACCCTCCACGATCATTGGCACCTTTGGTAAATATGAGCAAAGAAGGCTGTACAAAATAAATCTGATTTGTTTCACCTTTTGATCTTTTATTGAAAAAATCTTAAAGTAAAACAATTTGAAGTGCGGAGAATATCACGTTGTGAAAAATAAATCTCTTATACATCCTGGTCACAATTAGTCACATCCTGACAAATTCTTATAAGTAAAATATCTCTTAAGTATATTCCCAGTGATATTTACTTTTGCTGAGTACACTGAGGTGACTAGACACATGATGTTGTCATCGCTTCATGTTTCACAGGAGAATAATATTAAGTAACACAAAGCGAAATCATTTATCACAACAGGTAAAAAGCAAAGAATATAGTTCTGATGTGCAGCAAAAGATTGTTGAGCTACTCAAAATAGAAAGTGGATTTAAAAGGAAAAATCCCATTCCCAAGATCAGGACAATAATTCTGAAGTTTTAATGGACTGGAGGTGTTGCAAATCTGCCTGAAAGAGAACTTAATCTGGCCAATAACACAAGATAGATTATAAAGAATATAAAATGCCTCATGTCCACAGTTAAATATGTCGGCAGATCTTAATTGTTGTGGACCTACTTTTATACCAGAGGACCGGACATCTTGTTCAGATAAATGACATCATGTTTTATATCAAATAACAACAGATCAAAAAAATCAAACCCTGACTTGCTCTGCTAAGAAATATTTGAATGTGTCGTGATTAGATCTTCCATCAGCACACTGGTTCAAAACAAACATCCAAATCAACACAGAAATGTGTCACAAAAGGTTATTTTAGTTCACTCAAATTAAAACTTTGAAAATGTTCCTGTTCGAAATCACATAAAATACTGACCTAAAATAAATAGGGTACATTTTGTGAATTAATTATTTACAATAATTTATATTAAGTTTGTTTATGGACTAGTTGTCATGTCTCTTAAATGTCAAACTCCCCGCCCCACGTCTAAAGACCATTCAGCACAGGACATCGTCTACATGACGTCGCTCCGGTGAAGCTAACTTCAGCTCAAAACCGGTTCTGTTATCTAAGCCTGTTTTTAATAAATAGTATATAGTTCTGCATATTACGATCAAATATATTGTGTCATTTATATAAATTGTATTTTTCGAGACTAACACTTGATTCAATTTGAGCACTAAATACAATTATAATAATATTGACTGAACACAAAATCAAGATCCTGTCACAGACATCACAGTTCCCTGATCTGAACACTAAATGAGTGAGATGAACTGAAGATAAGAAACAACAACATGTGAAGGATCTGAACGGATTCTGTATGAACAAATGGACTCGGATGACTTTCCATTTATTCTCAAACCTCATCAGACATGAAAGAAAAGACTTTTTCAGCGGTTTTTCTTACATATTGAGGTTGTGGAGTGTTTTAAAGGGTGTCAATAATTGATGACTACATATATGAATGAAACATATTCTCCCACTTCAAATTGTTTAACTTGAATGAGTTGTTTGGAATTTTATAGATTTGTTTGAAAAAGATCAAAAGGAGGAAAAAAACGCAGATTTATTTTTACAGCCATCTTTGCTCTTATTTACCAAGGGTGCCTTTATTAGTGGAGGACGCTGTAGATGTCAAATACTCAAACATTTCTGAATGAACCGAGCCATACAGCGGAGACACAACCCTGTTACACTCAACTGTCAACATCGAATAAAAAGAATATTTCATCCCAGTGAAAACCCAAACGTCAAAAGGAATGAAGCGACAGTCAAGTTGTGTCAGTTCTACACATCACAGTAACACAAGATTGTTTTAAATTGACGGAGAAAAGCCCAAAAGACATTTGGAGGATGTGACAGCCGAAGTCATAATGTCATCTGAAGTCTTCACTTACTTTCACCCTCGATTTTATCCGTTCCTCTCGTCCAGATGATCTGTCTGGTCTCGAGCTTGACTTGAAACGTCCTTCTCTCTGGTCTTTGAGACTTTTTGGAGTAAAAGAGGGTCAGTACGGTGCCCAGCTCCAGATCACGGTGCAGATTGTTGACTTCAGTGTCGCTGCTCTGCGTCCAGGGCACCGGTCCGTTGGAGAAGCCGGCGGTCGCAGCCATTTCCCCTGTTTGTTCTTCAGTTCCTTTCCGAATAATTCACACCCTGCCGGGCCTGTCGGGATACCTACGACAAGAAAACAGCGCGTCTGAAAAACACCGAAGCGCAGCAGCAAACACATCATCACACGGGCCTGCTGGAACACACACAAGTGTCCTGATTTACTGAGATGAGCGGATACATCTGGACATTTATGTATGATCAGGAGTTTATGAATCAGTATTATTATTATTATTATGGGAACACAAATCTCACAGAGCATCAATCCTGCTGTAAACTCAAAATATGTGTGTTGGTACATTTCACTACGTTATTTAGCGGAAAATAACCCAGAACGAGACTCTTTACAATAACACGGACGCGACAGATGTTGATATTGTTCGATCAGACGAGATCGTGAGTCGTTTGAAAGCTTTGCTTTTGTCTTACCGTGTGCGGCTGCGGCTGCGACTCAGTAAACGCAGAAAACACGCGCTGCGGTCCGTCTGCAATCTCAGCTGCGCGCATTTCGTCCTGTCCGCATGATCAGACGCGCGCGCTTCAGCAGCGCTGTGGAGATCGGACCGAGTCTGATAACTGCTGCTCTCTCTCCGCCATCAGTCGACGTGTGTGAGTGAAAGCCCTTCCCCCATCAGCCGATCCTTACAGCACAACGCAGTGCACGGCCTCTTAAAGACACAGAGCCTCGCTTTAAATGCGCATACGCACTGTGTGCCCGCCGTACCCGGTCTTCTCTGACCACTGCCAAAGGTCCGTTTACTGAAGTCGTGCTACTCTGTGGCCATTTCTGCGACGCCTATGGGCAGATATTTTGGTCATAGCAAGTCCACAGTCCCATCTACTTGAATGGGGAAAGGCCGATATTTCTAAAACCGCTGGCAAAAATCTCAATTAAACAACATATTTCCGATCCATAATTAATGATGACATGAACTGAATCATAACTTTGGGTTGCTAAGCTTAAATTTCGTTAAAAATTGATTTTTCGAGGTTGCGTCACCTACTGCGCCTGCGCACTGGTTTGCAAGCGCCTCACGAGAGCCCCGCCCCAAAGAATCGTCAGTCATTACTGATTGACGATTGGCTCGTTTTAATGGAAGGCGGGACTTCGCTAGAGCGGCCATATTGCGCGTTGCATTCCTCGCCATTCATTGTAACGGCAGTGGCGCATCTTGTTCATATAATAACTTTGGCACTGTACAATGTGAGCGGCGGACTCTTCATCTATCACATTCACAGTGTTACGCTGTCTGTCACTGTTCTAGACTTTAGGGCGATTCCACTTTCTTACTAATTGATTCTCACATTTTCTCCACCCCCTCATACTTTGCTTGTTTTCTTCCTCTGTGCAGTTCTATTCAGTGTTGGGTAAGTTACTCTGAAAAAGTAATTAATTACTAGTTACTCAGTACATATTCAATAGTGTAATTAGATTACTGTCCAAATTACTCTGTCCAAAAAGTATTTAGTTACTCATTACTGATTACTTTCTATATCCTACATCATCCTTGATTAGTGAAGTGATTCAAGAATATACATGAAACGGCTTATTGAATTCATTCAAATAATATTAATAACTGACCAAAGTATTACAAATGTGAGAATTATACATTAAAGCACAGATTTTAAAGTAAGACTTTGAATTTTGAAGTCAATTACGCTATTGCACACGCATATATTTGAACAAAGTATTTAGTTTAATTACATCAAAAGTAACTGTATTTAAATTACAGAAAACATATGAGTAATCCCTTACTTTACTTTTTCAAGGGAAAAGTAATTAAATTACAGTAACTAATTACTTAGTAACTAGTTACACCCAACACTGGTTCTATTATAAAGTGGATCAAGAGTGACGCACGAGCCGGGCTTCGGGTTCGAGCCCCTTCGAGAACAGTCGGCGAGAAGTTTGTTTACCATTAGGCCCATCTATTAAGACTGAATCGTCTTTGTCGGGTGATGTCACACTCGCGAGAATCGAAGTGCATTGTGGGTATTGACACCATTTGTACAAAATAGTACGTTCCTGTTGTGTAATATGTAGTAATATTAAGACACACGATAGAAACTGCAGAAAGCTTCCAACTAGGAACATTTGTTTAGGTTCTGTTATGCATTTTAAAACTGATTTGAACCCAGTGTTGCTTTGCATTAATAATAAAGTTTGTTCAGTGGAATTTTCATATATGTGTTTTTGATTGTTATCAGTATTACTTGACAGCCAAATGTATTACAGAACATGTTGAACAAACGGGGTTTATTGGTAACGTTAGAGACTCGCATAACGAAGCCTATATTTTGTGTACAAATCAATGATAGACAAATATAGTTCATATAATTAAGTATAAGTAAATGTAAGTTTATATACCGTAAAGACGACAGTAATTAATAAAAATGAGGTTGGATGCAGCAATGCTGCGGCACTCGACTATTTTGCGGCCAGTTAGTATGGATCTGTGTTGTTAATTATTGACAATTATATAACTTATTGTTCCTGATATATTTGGTGATATTATTTTGTTTTTGTGTGTACTTGGTTTGCTTCTGTTTCTGAATTGCTAAGGGCTATCAGGTCCCTGTATGACCGGAGAAGGAGCTTGGTTCACATTGCCGGCAGTAAGTCAGACTTGTTCCCGGTGCATGTTGGACTCCGGCAGGGCTGCCCTTTGTCGCCGGTTCTGTTCATAATTTTTATGGACAGAATTTCTAGGTGCAGCCAGGGGCTGGAGGGCGTCGGGTTTGGGGATCTCTGCTCTTTGCAGGAGGATGTCGTCATGCTGGCCCCATCAGACCAGGACCTTCAGCATGCAATGGGACGGTTTGCAGCTGAGTGTGAAGCGGCTGGGATGAGAATCAGCACCTCCAAATCTGAGGCCATGGTTCTCAGTCGGAAAAAGGTGGCTTGCCCATTTCAAGTGGGTAAAGAGTCCCTTTCTCAAGTGAAGGAGTTCACGTATCTTGGGGTCTTGTTCACGAGTGAGGGAAGGATGGAACGGGAGATTGACAGACGGATCGGTGCAGCTTCTGCAGTAATGCGGTCGCTGTACCGGTCTGTCGTGGTGAAGAAGGAGCTGAGCCACAAGGCGAAGCTCTCGATTTACCGGTCAATCTACGTTCCTACTCTCACCTATGGTCATGAGCTGTTGGTCATGACCAAAAGGACAAGATCCCGGATACAGGCGGCCGAAATGAGCTTTCTCCGCAGGGTGGCCGGGCGATCCCTTAGAGATAGGGTGAGAAGCCCGGTCACTCGGGAGGAGCTCAGAGTAGATCCGCTGCTCCTCCACATCGAGAGGGGCCAGCTGAGGTGGCTCGGGCATCTTTTCCGGATGCCCCCTGGACGTCTTCCTGGGAAGGTGTTCCGGGCATGTCCCACCGGGAGGAGACCCCGGGGAAGACCGAGGACACGCTGGAGGGACTATGTCTCCCGGCTGGCCTGGGAACGCCTCGGTGTTCCCCCGGAAGAGCTGGATGAAGTGTCTAGGGAGAGGGAAGTCTGGACATCCCTGCTTAGACTGCTGCCCCCGCGACCCGGCCCAGGATAAGCGGAAGAAAATGGATGGATGGATGGAACTGTTTTAACTTAGTATACTGTTGTTTTATTGTTTTAAAGTAGTAGTATTGTAGTAGGCTACTAAACTATAACTTTGTTTTAGTAAACCCTCATGCACTACATTATTCAGATTAAATTCACTTATTTATTAATGCTACCATTACATGCTTTGACAGTTGAATGAAGAGCTGATGATCGGGCTACACAATAATGGTTCAAATGATAATCATAATTATCTTGCTTAAAAATTGTAATTAATGATTGATCATCATTTTTTTTAATTCACCTAAGAACATGATTATCATGATATCAATATTAAAGTACGATTCATCGTGCAGCCCTAAAACACATGAGTATATGTCACATGCCAAATGGTTTCTAACCGTGTTCAATCCCACATTAGCTTCTTGGTAATTGTCTTCTTTACCCAGAAACTCTGACCTCAGCTCACACCTTTAGATTTAGAGTCAGAATTTTATAGTGTTCTGCATTTAGTGTTAAGCACTCCTGCTATAGAAAGCAGTAACTTACATATAAAAAGAGGTTAGAAACCAAAACCACAGGTGCAAATTGCTAACTTCAGAGCACGAGGCATGTGTGCATATGAAATTTGATTGATTTGATTGCATGCATTTGTTTGATCGTTTTGCACTCTTTTTATTTTGCAACATGAGGGGGCTATTTTTATTTATTTATTTGTGTGTGTGTCAGGGTATTATTAAACTTTTATGTTCAAATAAATAAAATACAGGCCTAAATATCTGCATTTTATTTATAGCGTAAGTATAGGCACAGCAATTGTTAACTGAAAACAAAAACTACACTGAGACTTTCAATACAATTAACATGAAAAATAAAGCACAAAAGCACATATTACTGCAAAAATTTAACTAAAAGCTAAAAAAATACAATATAGATTGATTATTAATTTAGATAAAACTACACTTAAAAAATGTAATACAAATTATATGTAATACTCTGGATGTAGGACTGACTTGGTTTTTATTACGTGAATGCAAAACAAAATCAACATTTGCCTAGATTATGCATATATATTATAGGTTATTGTTATACTTCCAGTTCAAACTTTTTATGCTATTTTAACTTGCTTGTTATACGGTAATACTGTAGATACTTCAATCATCTGCAGCCAGTGGCTCTCTGACTGAAATTCAAGGGACACTGTATTTCATATTGCAGCTGAAAATGTCAACTTGATTTACAGAGAAACTCTCTAGTCTTCCTGTACAAGGTACACATTTTAAAGGGGTTATATGACACGGCTAAAACAAATATTATCATTTGTTTTACATGTAAAGCAATGTGTCTACAGGATTTAAGGTTCGAAACGGTGTATTTTCCACATACCGTGCATGTTTGTATCTACTCTTTGCCCCATCTCTCTGAAAAGTGAGGTGTGCTGTGATTGGCCAATTCAACAGTGTGTAGTGATTGGTGGAATATTGCAAGCGTGTGAGGGAAATGTAACGCCTCTGACCATATTTGGAACATCAGGTACACCCCTTTAATCAAGAACAATCATTCATTGATGTTCTCACTCCGGATAAGCATCTGTCAAAAGAATAATGATCTGGATTTTAGAAAATCTTCTGGCTGGGTTTTTTCCTCCTTTTTTTGCACCGGTGGAGATATGTTGCTAAAGAAATGTCCAGAGCTCTTTCACAAGCACACACATCGTACAGATACAGGTCAAAGGGATATTCTTCCATGCTTTCCAAAACAAAGGGTTCTCCCATTTAGATGTAATATGGTGAGAGCTCTATTGTGTCATAGCAGGGAGTTTTCCCCCCAAAATAATCCCAGAGGTGAGCCGATGACCGTTGACACAGAGGCAGAAGTCTAAAGTCACAGTCACAGAGGCTTGTGGAACTCAAACCCGCTGTCATTCCCACACACGGACATTACATACATGAAGAAAACAATAGGCCAGATTGGGTAATTGTTCCCGTCTGCGTGTTTTCCCCTCTTTACTTTGTAGGAGGTCTAACAACCCAACACTACCAATACATTGTCTTCAGTGTTCATCAAGTAACATGCATAAACATTAAAAAATGTTACAATAAAAAAACATATTTTTTGAAAAGGCATGGAATGAATGATTATGAGTTGGTTTCAACATTACCGTCCTCATCTCCACCGCCCACAGCTCACAGAAGTCACACATCACAGTCACACAAGACCAAGAGTAGAGACCCGTGTTCCATCAAACAACGCAGATTAGATGGGAACGGGTTACTTTAGAATATTTGTTGTAGGATCAAGGCTTTAAAATGTCTGGCATGAAATCACCTTGCTTTGGACACATCGTACTTCACGTTGCATATTCTTTATTGATTTCTCAAAGGTTTCAGAGGCGCCCTCTGGTGGTTACAGAGTCACAGCATCCTTTGCGTGGACGTTCTCATCAGCTGTAAATTCAAGATGAAGAACAGAAAAAAAAACACACACAACAATTATTAATTCACAGACAAAGTGACAAGGACATTACATGTCTTAACCAGTGCACTCTTCTTCTTCACAAGTGTCTTCCCTGATAGCACACAAACATCTGGCAGACGTGTAGCCTGATGTCTGCGTTTACATCTGCATAAAGTAGAGATTACATTTGACATTTTTTAGGCATTTGGCAGACGCTTTTATCCAAAGCGACTTACATTGCTTTTATCCTATACATTTTACATAGGTAGTTCAAGTTTAGAGATATAGAGATAGCGTTTGCTCATCTGGAATATGTCTGGGATACGTCTGCTGTTATATAGACCTAAAGGAGATGTCCGTAAGAGGTTTATGATTTAGAATGGATGCAAAGCTGCTCTTTCTAAGATGTTTAGCAGATGTTTTTACATTGTTTGTTGGCATCTTGACAGTAGCCATTATGACTTAAAACAGATACCTGTGGCATTAGAAAACGGATGATTCCCCATTTATATGAACAAAATGAAAACTGTCAGGTAGGTATGACGTGAATCATTCTAAAACCGGTCTCTGAATAACAGCATCATTTACAGTCAATATAAAACTATGGCATGATCTGCAGTGTCGAATGCAGCACTAAGATCTAGCAGGACTAGGAGTGAGATGCATCCTTGATCTGATGGCAGGAGCAAGTCAGAAATGATTTTAACGTGTGCAGTTTCTGTGCCATGGTGTGGCCATCTAGTATCTTAAACAGATATGGTAGATTTGTAGTTCGCTTGGGTCTAAATGTCATTTCTTATCAAGTGGCTTAACAGTAGCCAGAAACTATTTTTTTAGGGGCGGTGGCACTGTATGTACAAAGCCATTTTATTATATCATTTTTTTTATTTTTAAAATGACTCGCCTATATTACAGCACATTTCATCATTTGAGCATACATTGAAAAACATAAAACACATAGAAAACGTAGCCTACAACATACATTCGCTCTGCAGCTATAAATCTAACCGTAGGATAACCTTTTACAAGACAAGGGGGAGTCTTCTAGGGAAATTATCAAAATGGAGTAATTCTATGTAAAAGTTGACATGGATGATCTCGGATTTGATTCTTCCTACTGTTGAGAAGTTACAGCGGTGATATCAAGGTCATATAATACTACAGATAGAAGACTGATATTATGTGTATTTGACGTGCTGTTGCAGGGGAGAGGGCTCCGACATCGGTGGTTCCTCCAAACTAGAAACGCCCACTCGCCCCTTGTCCGTGGAGATAATATTATATTTTATAACCAACTTAAATGTATTAGAAAAACAAACACTTGAACGTAAGTGTTGTAAGAACTTCCTTAAATAACAGAAACTATCTTTGGCAGAAATATATTCTAATTGAAACTGGATTTCTTCGACACCAGGGGCGATCAAATAGCTTTGCTTCACTTTCGGGACGTGTATGGTGCCCAATGCCCATGGTTTTGACATGAGTGTTGGTGACAGTTGATAAGAGTTTTTATTTATTTAGGTCTTACTTGATATCTTAAGGCTACACTAATGGTCAATGGAGTGAAATGAGGTAACTAGATCAGCTTTGTGTAGGCCTAAAATAATGTACACAGTTTTCATTAAAATGTTCAGCACATTTATTTGTTTATAATTTTAAATATTAAAACGGATTTGCAGAACAGTGAAAAAAGGAAAACATTTCGAAACAAAATAGTGCCACTCCCTGAACCACCAACATTAACATTAAATATGAAGAAAGTAAAACAAACACTGCTGAAACACAGATAAAGGAAAACAAACTGTAAAAGGAGTGCTGGGAGAACAAAATCACATGCATCATATCTCTTGAGAGTCTTTGATGGGGCAGCTGGACAGCATAGAGTCGCATGTCTCCAATAAAAGTGTCTGGCAGCACACACAGATGTCCTGACTGTACCAGTCGCGCATCGCCAGGCTGTGAACAGACGTCGAGCTCGGCCCGCAGGACACCAGAACCAGAGGAATCCTGCGACATCAAACCACTTTCTGCATTACATCTTTATAATGTGGTTAGTTCGCTTCGTAAACGTCGCAGACAAGGAATCTTTTCTAGAACCAAATCAACTGCGCAGCTGCGGTGTCTATGAGAGATCGGCTGTGTGATGCTTACCAGGCCGAATCCCAGGACCAGCGTTCAGTCCAGAAATTCCTCTGGCTTTGCTCACCGTCCTTCATCACAATTTGCTTAAAGAAGCCAAGTGGAAGATTCACGCACCACTTGGAGGGCAGACGCATCTTTGTTGAGAAAGAAAATCAAACGGTCAGAAAGTAAATGAAAAGTACCTTTACAAAACATACAGTGGGTGCAGGAAAACGTGGCCTACCTCCACACAACACGCAGAGCATATAACCCTGCAGAGATAACGGCATATCGTCACAACACCACACGTTTGACCATAAGCAGACAGGAAAACAATCTTACCTACTACACAGAGAGCAGACTTTATGCCACGTGAAATACAAGCTTCTCGACGCGCAACAAGAACAAACCTGAGAAGCAGAGAACTTTAGGCACTTTAGGGCACGGACGTTCATTTCACATCTATTTTAAGGATATATGGAAGTGCTCACCCGCCAGTCGCTGTATCGCTCACACATCATGTTTTTCACGTCTCCTTTGTAAGAGTTGTGCATTTTCTTGACGTCAACAATAGTGGTGAGAACCGCCACCTTCGGACTCCCCTTAACCTTCAAATGTTAATATGAACAGCATTAAAAATAACAAGCAGACTTTTGTTTTATAGTCTCTGACTGTAACCCGTATCACACCGAAGCGTTTAACAGACTTGCTGGTCCACTTGAGAATTTTTGTCAGTCAGAATGCCTTGAGGGGCAGTAAAACCATTTCTTGCCTGAAATATCCTAATGATTTTTGGTATAAAAGAAAAATGGATCATCTCGACCCATACAATGTTTTGTGGGCTTTTGCCACAGATATTCATTCCCATGGACTGGTTTTGTGGTCCAGGGTCCACAATTATCGATTCAATTATTTTAAGCGTTCCAAAGTCGAAGAACAGCGATCCTCTTCTCTCTGGTCTCTCATGACTGGTTGCGTTATAATGTTTAATGAGACCCATTTTCGATATGCGACAGAGCTTTTGGTTACTCATGCACTGCAGACAAACCCTATCAGCAAGATAATACCTGTGATTTATTTATTCTAAAACCGGACTCACCTCATCATGTGACTTAGACATAACATATGCGTGTTTATAATAATAGAGACAGACGTTGTTTTAATCATTTCATGTAAATTACTGCAGTCCAAGGAGGACATAACTCACCACTTTGAAGAAATCTCTGTTGCTGGCAAAAGATTTGGTCCGACGCTTTCCAGTGAAGACGTTTAAATCTAGTGGAATTAAACACAAGAGAATGCAACATACATGTACATCAGTATTGTTTTATTCAGCATTTGGGTTAAATAATAATGAAAACAAAGATATGACTGGTTTTGTGGACCAGGGTCACATAAGTAGCACGAGTATATTTGCCACAATACCCAAAAATGCATTGTATGGGGCAATATGTATAGATTTTTTTTGAATGCAAAAAATCTTAAGGATATTAAGTAAATGCATGATCCGTGACAGAGATGCCAATCAACCTACCATGCATGTCTTTGGACCAGGGGAGGAAACCGGAGTACCCGGAGGAAACCCCCGAGGCACGGGGAGAACATGCAAACTCCACACACACAAGTCGGAAGCGGGAATCGAACCCCCAACCTTGGAGGTGTGAGGCGAACGTGCTAACCACTAAGCCACCGTGCCCCCCATCCGTGAAGATATTTAGTAAATTTCCTACAGTAAATATATAAAACTTTATTTTTGTGGCTGGATGCAGCAAAACCGTGAACAAAATGTCCGGATACATATCTACAAACTTGACTCATGGTGCCCGTTCTTTGTAAAGCGTAGAATTTCAGCTTTCAGGTTGATCCACTCTCCACAACATCATTACAGTGGTACGCCAATAGAGAGCGGTGAAACAAACTGGTTTCTTCTTAGCAACGGCATGCTACAGCACCTCTGATGGACAACTTTAAAACTAGATTTTTTGCATCTCAATATATGGCATCTCAGCCATATATTGTCCTATCCTTACAAACCATAAAACAATGGAATGGTCATTTATTTATTCACATTTCAGATGATGTTTAAATCTCAATTTCGAAATATTGACCCATAAGGCTGGTTTTGTTATCCAGGGTCACAAATAATAAATAGAAAATAAATCTCAACCCGCCGCAAATTTATTTGCAGTCTAAATATTCTTGAAAGATAATCATATTAATGTGAACAGACTCTCACCTGTAAATTCTGTATGTTGTTGATGAGGAGCTTCCTGCATGAAGAGAAAAACAAAGATAAACTGTCATATAATGTTTTTTGTTGCCTTTGTTTAAGTGCTGCAGTAATTCTAAAGCTCGTACATCCCAATTCTTCCTCTGTGGAGTTGGCTTCAGATGAAAAGTATCTTCATTTTCTTCATAATCAGTCAAGCTGTTCGCTGTTTTGAATAACCACCAACAACAGTAACATTATTGTTGGAGTAAATTTCTTTGCAAAAAACAAACAAACATGTCACTGCATACCTAATGGACTCATTGATATACCCGCTATAATAAGAAACTGTCAAATATTCTAAACTTGGCTGCCTGGACAAATCTCTCACTGAACATGATCACTGACAATAAAAACACGGAGAGGTTTTTGTGCATTTACAGGCTAGAGGTCTGTTGTGTGCCAGACGTTTCCAATGGTTGGTAGAGCGAATCTCCTGCATAAGCAGCTCGTGGAGACATGTTTGCTCTTTGGGCTTTATTTCCATCTTACGCTCGGAGGCCTGAGGAAAAAAAAAGAAGAAAACTTCAATTCTGATCAATAAAAGAGAGAAGATTCAATGGGAAGTGATTGGATGGTGACTCGCGATTGCAGGGATGGGACATCAACAGAGACAAATAAATGGATTCATCTATGCATTTTTCACCAGGCAACGTGGAAGAACTTGATTTTTATTTACCGGTCGTAGTTTGGGCCGTGAGCGGATGTATTCTAGAAGAGTCTGGTGAGGGTCTTGTTTTCTTTGGTCATCAACAACACTCTGTAAATATAACAACATACAGGCAGAGACGAAGGCTTTTGAGGCCCAAAAACGAATACCAATACACACCGGGACAAACAAGAAGGTCATAACACACACCTGAACTTTACGCAGCGTGTATCGCCTACGTTGAATGTCCAGCAGAAGCTGGTCGAACGGAGCGGTCTCCACTGGCAGGGGACTTTTAGTTCCGTTCACACACTTCGTTAATGGCCGCAGCACTACACCCCTGTTCAACTCATCCACCAGATCCTTCCATCCAGATACCTAAGGTGTGCCACGATGACCTCGTGTCATTGTCAGTGCAGAAGTCCCAGCCAAGAGTGACAGTCTTTGCTTTTTAGTCAAATTGATTCTTGAAGATGCATTAAACATTTTCTAGGTAGGATAGGCAACGCTAGCCGCTTCCATGCTAACTCTATATTAACAACAAATAACAATTTACATATTTGCTTTATTTGCTCCCCGATATGCTGTAGTTTTGCCAAATAATTTGTTGAAAAAATTCCTTGATAGATTTTACTAGACATCTGAATATTGTACAGATATCCCCCACCTCCCCACATCACTATTGGCCATTACTGCAAGTATAAATAAAAGAAATATTTGTTGTAAAGACCTTTAAATGCAGAAGTAATAAACCCCCAGAAAGTTCTTCCTCTGTTTGTGTCTTGCACTTACCAAATTTGTGGTCACTCTTACGATCAAGTTGGGCTCCGATTCAATGATGAGTTTCTGGAGACTCTTTTATAGGAGTTATCAGAAGAAAAAAGAAATGGACAACAGAGTCAAATATCACATCTGTAATCATCAGACAATTACAAAAGCAAGAAAGCCCCAAAGTGAACTACTATCATGACTGCTGCATGCAGAATTCTCACCTTCCTGGATTGTTGAACCATCTGCAGATAATGACACAACTCAACTGTGTGCAAGAAGAGAATGGAACACACGTTCTTATAATGCTGCGTGGCCTGAGCAGGATCATACAGCCGGTGCTTACAGACCTATCAGACACATGATCAGCCAGCTTCAGCACATTTGATACATTCAGTTCCACATTTCAGTAAACACAGCAGAGAAAGAGTGATGACGTCACTACCTGGATGACATTAGAGACCGTACACATGGGCTTAGAGTCACAAAAGCTGAGATTGACTTTGGTCATCTGACACACCAGGATCTCCAACGTCTCATTCAATTCACGCTCAACCTGCGTCTCCAGACCCCAGTCCAGACACGAGTAGATAAGACGACCCACAAACTCTACAGCCTATTAACAGATTTTGCATTGGTACGTGCATGAATGCCAAAAAAAGAACTAATGCGATTAAATGATTGCCAACCTGTTCCTCTGTCTCCATTACAGTATTTGTACCTACAGAGAGAGAAATATTAAGATAAATTAGCAGACAGTACATGTATTATATGTTGAGGAATGACGCAAGACAGAGCTGAAATTCAGCCAGACTTGAAAAAAAAAAATCTCAATCACCCAAAGTAATAATTGGCTGGTGGGACGAGTTCCCCGTTTAAACAGGGGCAAATGTGCCCAGAACACTTTTTTGAATAAAAAAATAAACTTATGGAAGGTTTGTATCAGGGGCCATAAAACATTTGAAAGCGTGATGAAGAAGACGAGGGCACTGCCACGTTCTCCTGCTTTCCAAAGCGTATTTGGGTGTGCTTGCCATGCGTCTACAAGCGTTTCATTATTTTTCTAATGCTGTTGCTATTGCTATTGCTATTAACACGAGAACAAAAAAATCACTTTGATGCAAAACCCTTTTCAATTAAAAGGAAAAACATATAACTGTAAAGTTTCATGAGCTATAGGTAAGTAGTTTAGCACAAACTTTTAAAAGTCAATTTTTTTAGTAGTAGCCAAAATTTTACTTGCCGATATATGTGACTTCAGTTTTTCTGTCCATTTCACCTCATACTTGACAAACCCTGTTTATCTATCAAATATCAGGGGTTCCCAAACTTTTTCAATCTGGGACCCGGCGAGGAGGTGTTTTAAAATGACAAAATGAAAGATTATATTTGTAAAACCCTATTTGTGGAATTTTCCCTTTGCAAGTACATAATAGGCTGAATACCTTGATTTGGGGGTTTATTTATTAAGTATACTTTTTGAATATCTGTAGTATTTTTTCTGGATACTTTTTACTGTACTTCACTACATTTGAATGACACAAATCGCACCTTTCATGCCACCAAATAAATTGATTTCCTTGGCCAACCGCCCCCTCCCTCCCACATTTGGGAGAGAGCTATTGTCGGCTCCTTCTAAGATGACACACCTCAATAAACTCCACAACATTTTGTGAGAAGACAAATGAGTTTACTTGTGTATACTATTCCAATCTCTGATTTAGTTATTATAAGTAAAAGATATAATTAAACTTTTTATCCTTATTAATCGGAAAAATAATCGTTGAAATAATGATTAGTTGCAGCCCTAAACAGAATCAATTTTTCAAGCTAAGAGACACCGTCCACACATGTAGATTTACCTCACTGACCCAAACACTGTCACTTAAGGATTACACTTTTTGTAAAATTTATTTACATATTCTGTGACACATTATTAACATTATGTGATGTTTTTCTTCAAATGGAGTAGCCTTTGGGACTTTTTTTTACAAAACTAAAATCAAGACAAACTCATAACTTGTTTCTAAAAGGTTCGGTTTGTGAGTTCAGCGCTTTAAAGGCACACAAGAGGACACATGTGCATCAGCTGTCTTTAAGCTCTATTTTTATCTTTTTTAATTCTTAAAATGTCTTATATTTTATAGTGTTGAGCCTTAAAAGTCAAAACAGTCAACAATTGAATTGATTATTAACTGAATTGAAATTATTAACATTCTATTTCAGTCATATTTATCACAGAAAGTAATGTTACTTGTTCCAAAATATTTACCACCGCCTTTTACACTTAACTTAAGCCTTTATTCTTAAAAAAGGATTTATCCTCAAATATGAAATAAATGTCATAGAAAGCATTACATTTCCCGTTTTAAAACAAACTGTGACTTGAAATCTATTACTTCAATGAACGTTTTGCAAGATAGTTCTAAGCAGAAAGTGACATTTCAGAATCAGAAGGTTCTTGTTCCAAAAATACCGATTTACAAATAACAGACGATAATGAGATTTTACATTAAGCCAATATACTCTGACCTCTTCATGTGTTAAAGATTTGTTCTCCATATCATTCTTGTTAGATGCATGGAACGCAAAAACTTGGAAGGTCCCAATCATTTGCATCAACGAAACATCGCGAGAAGTGTTTCAGAAATGAATATTGAACATTACCGTCATCCGTCACCCGCAGGGAGATGTTTCCGTCTCTGGAGAACACAACTCCGTCAGCGGCGGGCAACACAACACGGGTCCATGTCTTGTGTCTGGACTGATGCTGGCGCAGTAAAGAGCACAGCTGATAACACAGAGCCCACGCCTGCTCCTCACTCACAGGCTGATCCTGGACCTGCAGAATCTCACTCAAAGACATCTGATCATCACATGAAGGGTTTATGTCATACGGGCACAGGTCCATCTTCTTATCCAAAGCATTCAAGTTCAGCCTTTCAATCACCAAACACTAGAAAGACTTTTGTTAAAGACTCATTGACAGCGTCAAAGTACTTCATCCTCTCAGGTCCGTGTTTTCACTCTTCTTCTACGTGATGAACGTAATTAACTGCACCTGACAACCGAGTCATGACGAGGAGCGCGTTCACGATTCATCGGGTTCGGTTCAGTCAGTAAAGTGCTTCAAAACAAACGCGCGATTTTTTGTTGCAGAATGTAACAGATCATAAAAAATAACTATCAGGAGAAAAGGACATTCAATGACAGTTATGTGAACAATAAAGTCAATGAAGGGATTAAACACAATGATAGACACGTGAAGAGGAGAAGAAATGTCAATGTACTTTAAGGAGAAAATGATAAAAAAATGAAAAAACTATACAGTCACGAGAATGGTTTTTCTCATACGTCTTCAAAAATATAATACACTTTTTTTATCTCTAGATAGTCTAATTCAATCAAAAAGAGTGACAGAATGTGTGTGCCTTTAGCCCTACATTTTTTTTTACGTATAAACAATTTGCCAAACAAAATGAAAAAATTGAACATGTAATAGTTTTGTTGACAGTGTTAGTATTTCAAATTATAAGATTGTGTAAAAAAAGCGGCCCAATTTAACCTTCCTCGGGGCAAAATCTTGTCTCTTTTCTGAAGAATCTGGCGAATGTGTTTATATTATGTATTTATATTTACATTTCTTGTCATAAACATTAACGCCATCCAGTAACAAAACAGACTCCTTTATATCTTTGTGTCCATGTAAAATATACGGCCTTTGACCTTTTGCATTAGACCTGATCGAGGGAGTTTCTTTTAAAATAGTGTTGAATTCTTTGAGAGAGAGGAGTTGTTGATGGTCATGAAGCGTTCATAAGACTTTACCAGATTCATCAAATAAAGAAAACTTGTGAATTGATCCTGTATCTAACCAAATAGACTTGTTTCTAACTGTTATATATATTATTCCACAAAAGAGTTTGTGAGGAGAGAAATGGTGGAAAAAACACATCTTCCATGAATGAAGATCTTGCTGATGAAACTGAGCTCATTTAACCTGGAGTTTATAATGCAAGAAATTACATTTTAAGATCAATAAGGCATCCAATTGTTTATTGACTCCTTTGACAGTCTGCTCTAGATAGAAGAACCCTACCATAAAGAGAGAAGTCTCTTTGTAGCCAAAGATTGAATATATTTTTTGTTTTCTTAATCGACAAGAAAACTTAAGATGTTGTCTGGCTACTACATTTTGGGTTATATAAATACTTTACTGTATCTTTAACTGGAATACCATCAATTAAATAGTCAATACCGTTAATTTGGGAATTGAATGTATTTACTATAATAGAGCTGGAGATTCCTTTAGAAAACATTTCAATTAGGGCAGAGCAGGGTGAGTTGTCACACTGTTCATAACTCAAACACTAGACGCAAATAAAATATTCAAAAATAAAATAGCCACTTTGTGTGACTTCTCTAGTCAATTTCCTGTTCAAATGTGGTCAATGTCGCTCTAATCTGAGGTCACAACAATTTTCTTATTTTTCTGCTTAAGTAAAAGAAAAGTAAAAGATTGGCACTTAAAATTTTATGCAATACAACTTTGTTAGATATTCCATTCCATTTTCTACCGCTTATCCGAACTACCTCGGGTCACGGGTTTGTTAGATATGAATGTAAAAAATTATTATTTTGCACAAAATAGAGAAGACAATAACATGTCTTTTGATACTTAAGTTGACTCGAGCTAACCTTGAGATTTAGCCAACAGTAGCACATATGTCAGTTTGGTTCAAGTTGTCTAAATGACTTTGGGCCAAAAACATTGTGATATTGTAATTTATTTGTAATTGCAATACAGTTTTTGAAGAAAGGAAGGAAAGGCAGGAATTAAGGAAGGAAGGAAGATGGAAAGACAGAATATGGCAGTACACCATCTGACAATGTTAAAGGCAATAAGGCAGGTTAAGTAACAAATCAATCAGAATTATAGCAAAGGATTTTGACATAAATTATCGTAGTCTGACTCGGTATTGTCAAAAGATTACCAAAGAAATTGAAAGTCAGACACCCATGCCATCAACAATGGCTGGTTATTCAACGCCACAGAAGATTTTTCACCTGAATTGGAAGAGCAGCTTGTTGAGTATTTTTACTAGGTCATCTGACATTTATTTTGGTCTGTCAAAGTGAGGTCAGAAAGCTTGCCTACCAGTTTGCTGTGGCACACCAGCTGAAGTTCGTGCCTTTGTGGGCAGAAAAAGAAAAGGCAGCAAAGAGTGGTTTACAGGCTTCTTAAAGCGGCATACAACGCTGTCACTGAGAAAGCCAGAGTCAACTAGCCTTGCCAGGGCAAGTAGCTTCAACAGAGAGAATGTTAATGCTTTCTTTGACAACTTAAAGAAAGTGTTACGCAAATATGAGTTTGGACCAGGAGACATTTGGAATGTTGATGAAACTGGGGTCACCACTGTAAGCTACATTGGCAAAGGAATCCTCAAAACCAAATCATCTGAGAGATTGAAGCAGATATCCAACCTCAATGGTGTCAAACCCTTATGGAAAAGAGAGGTATAATAAATCCAGTAAATCCTAAATGAGTCTATCATTATTACTAATAGCACTACCCTTGACAAAACCTGACTGGGTTTCTGCAATCAATCATTTGATTATGTTTCAATTTGAACCAATTAGTGATGTATACCTCAGCTCATCATGAAGACAATAGCTTGAAACAAAGAGGTATCTGCACATCCACAGTCACTGTTGGACAAAATTCCTTTAATTTGGAATTACAATCAACATTTGAATAAAAATCAAGTGATATTGTGAAGCTTTCCTATTAAGAAAAGCTGCACACTTTGAAAATGAGTTTCAATTAGCATGTTTAAGTGGCTGTAGAAGAACAAGGCAAACGGGCAGTTGTAAAAAATAGTTTAATGCATGTGATCTGGGGTCTAAACAGAGGTGTTGACAGTATTTAAATGCACCCTTAATTCATCATAAGAAAAAAATTCTGATTCTGTCTCATTATTATTATTATTATTATTATTATTATCATCATATAGTGATACTACAGACATGATTTTTCAGCATCATGTGATTAATCCAGCACTTATCAATATTAATTATCATAATAAAACAATGACATACAATACAAACACATCATACACAATTCTAAATCTCATCTAGTAGCCAGAAACAAAATACAGTTTTAGGATAAAAATGCTGTACATGGTTATCTTGCGAGGAACACAAGAGAAAAATAAAAAAGTACATTCACAAGTTTATTCAGTTTCATTACTTCGACTTCCTTCGTTTTGCCTGGGTGGGACTCGCTCCAGTGTTTGATTCTTGAAAGACAGAAAAGCAAAAAGAGAACATGTTTTCAAAAGGTTACCGTCCTGGAAGCACTTAGGATATACAGACATTTCTGCTTTAAATCCAAGCTTGATAAAAGTTTTGTTCTTCACTCATTATTGTGTGTTCACTCGTTATATACAAGTCCTTTGAACTGGTTGCAGAGCATTTTTTTGTAGTAAAAGCATGAACAAGCGCATATTTACATAAAAAGAGGACAGTGGCGCGGTGGAATGGATATTGAATTGATTATAAATATGATTATAAAATGCATATAATGGCCAAGATGTTGCGTTTAGCTTACGTTTGGAGTAAAAAAAAATGTCATTAAAAATGAGTAAAGCCTGAGGAACCCTTTATTCTCGAGTGCCACCATTTTCCAGAATGGCACCCAACCTGGGATCTCCAGTATTATTAGGACTTTCCAAAGGTAAATAATCCTAAATTATGTCTCCCGGTTAATAAGAATCACATCCTTAAGTATTGTGAAATACATGAAGACTGGTTTCATGAACGTATAAGTTGCGAGGGACTTTGACTAACTGGTTCGAAGCACCTTTAAAACTACAGTGGGTTTTTTTGCGAGGGAGTCATGGTGCAAACTGTGACTAACAATGAGCTAGACCAGCGGTTCTCAATCCTGGTCCTCGCGCCCCCCCCGCTCTGCATATTTTGTATGCTTCTCCTACCTTTAGATATTAGAGAGCAATGAACACAGTTCAGGGAACACGTCAATCGGAATGCGGTTCATTCATTGAGCTCTCTTCTAATGAGCTAGAGATTTAAATCAGGTGTGTTAAAAAAGAGAGATACAAAAAAACATGCAGACCGGGGGGGGACACAAGGACCAGGGTTGAGAACCGCTGAGCTAGACAGATTTCTTAAGGAAGGAGATGGACTAGAAATAAATTCCTAAAACTTGGTGCCTGAATCCTGAAAACAAATTCTTACGTATAGAGAAAACGAGTCTGATTTTGTAGCTGCGCCGCTCCGTATGAATAGAAAAAATGAGTCTGATTTTGTAGCTGCTCCGCACGAATAGAAAAAATGAGTCTGAATTTATAGATGCGCCGCTCAGTACGAATAGAGAAGACAAGTCTGGTTTTATGGCTGCGCGGTTCTGTATGAATAGAGAAGATGAGTCAGATTTTATAGATGCGCCGTTCTGTACGAATAGAAAAAACAAGTCTGATTTTATAGCTGCGCGGTTCTGTATGAATAGAGAAGACAAGTCTGATTTTATAGATGCGCCGTTCTGTACGAATAGAACAAAACAAGTCTGATTTTATAGCTGCGCGGTTCTGTATGAATAGAGAAGATGAGTCAGATTTTATAGCTGCGCCGTTCTGTACGAATAGAAAAAACAAGTCTGATTTTATAGCTGCGCGGTTCTGTATGAATAGAGAAGACAAGTCTGATTTTATAGATGCGCCGTTCTGTACGAATAGAAAAAACAAGTCTGATTTTATAGCTGCGCCGTTCTGTACGAATAGAGAATATGAGTCAGATTTTATAGCTGCGCCGCTCCGTACGAATAGAAAAAACAAGTCTGATTTTGTAGCTGCGCCGCTCCGTACGAATGGAAAGAATGAGTCTGAATTTATAGATGCGCCGCTCCGTACGTATAGAGAAGACGAGTCTGATTTTGTAGCTGCGCCGCTCCGTACGAATAGAAAAAACAAGTCTGATTTTGTAGCTGCGCCGCTCCGTACGAATGGAAAGAATGAGTCTGAATTTATAGATGCGCCGCTCCGTACGTATAGAGAAGACGAGTCTGATTTTGTAGCTGCGCCGCTCCGTACGAATAGAAAAAACAAGTCTGATTTTGTAGCTGCGCCGCTCCGTATGAATAGAAAAAATGAGTCTGATTTTGTAGCTGCTCCGCTCCGTACGAATAGAAAAAATGAGTCTGAATTTATAGATGCGCCGCTCAGTACGTATAGAGAAGACAAGTCAGATTTTATAGCTGCGCCGCTCCGTACGAATAGAGAAGATGAGTCTGATTTTATAGCTGCGCCGTTCTGTACGAATAGAGAATATGAGTCAGATTTTATAGCTGCGCCGCTACGTACGAATAGAAAAAACAAGTCTGATTTTGTAGCTGCGCCGCTCCGTACGTATAGAGAAGACGAGTCTGATTTTGTAGCTGCGCCGCTCCGTACGAATGGAAAGAATGAGTCTGAATTTATAGATGCGCCGCTCCGTACGTATAGAGAAGACGAGTCTGATTTTGTAGCTGCGCCGCTCCGTACTAATAGAAAAAACAAGTCTGATTTTGTAGCTGCGCCGCTCCGTACGTATAGAGAAGACGAGTCTGATTTTATAGCTGCGCCGCTCCGTACGAATAGAAAAAACAAGTCTGATTTTGTAGCTGCGCCGCTCCGTACGAATGGAAAGAATGAGTCTGAATTTATAGATGCGCCGCTCCGTACGTATAGAGAAGACGAGTCTGATTTTGTAGCTGCGCCGCTCCGTACGAATAGAAAAAACAAGTCTGATTTTGTAGCTGCGCCGCTCCGTAAGAATGGAAAGAATGAGTCTGAATTTATAGATGCGCCGCTCCGTACGTATAGAGAAGACGAGTCTGATTTTGTAGCTGCGCCGCTCCGTACGAATAGAAAAAACAAGTCTGATTTTGTAGCTGCGCCGCTCCGTATGAATAGAAAAAATGAGTCTGATTTTGTAGCTGCTCCGCTCCGTACGAATAGAAAAAATTAGTCTGAATTTATAGATGCGCCGCTCAGTACGTATAGAGAAGACAAGTCAGATTTTATAGCTGCGCCGCTCCGTACGAATAGAGAAGACAAGTCTGATTTTATAGCTGCGCCGTTCTGTACGAATAGAGAATATGAGTCAGATTTTATAGCTGCGCCGCTACGTACGAATAGAAAAAACAAGTCTGATTTTATAGCTGCGCAGCTCCGTACGTATAGAGAAGACGAGTCTGATTTTGTAGCTGCGCCGCTACATACGAATAGAAAAAACCAGTCTGATTTTATAGCTGCGCAGCTCCGTACGTATAGAGAAGACGAGTCTGATTTTATTCATGCGCCGCTCCGTACGTATAGAGAAGACGAGTCTGATTTTATAGATGCGCCGCTCCGTACGAATAGAGAAGACGAGTCTGATTTTATAGCTGCGCCGCTCCGTACGAATAGAGAAGACGAGTCTGATTTTATAGATGCGCCGCTCAGTACGAATAGAGAAGATGAGTCAGATTTTATAGCTGCGCCGCTCCGTACGAATAGAGAAGACGAGTCTGATTTTATAGATGCGCCGCTCAGTACGAATAGAGAAGATGAGTCAGATTTTATAGCTGCGCCGCTCCGTACGAATAGAGAAGACGAGTCTGATTTTATAGCTGCGCCGCTCCGTACGAATAGAAAAAACAAGTCTGATTTTGTAGCTGCGCCACTCGGTACGTATAGAGAAGACGAGTCTGATTTTATAGCTGCGCCGTTCTGTACGAATAGAAAAAACAAGTCTGATTTTATAGCTGCGCGGTTCTGTACGAATAGAGAAGATGAGTCAGATTTTATAGCTGCGCCGTTCTGTACGAATAGAGAATATGAGTCAGATTTTATAGCTGCGCCGCTCCGTACGAATAGAAAAAACAAGTCTGATTTTGTAGCTGCACCGCTCCGTACGTATAGAGAAGAGGAGTCTGATTTTGTAGCTGCGCCGCTCCGTACGAATGGAAAGAATGAGTCTGAATTTATAGATGCGCCGCTCCGTACGTATAGAGAAGACGAGTCTGATTTTGTAGCTGCGCCGCTCCGTACGAATAGAAAAAACAAGTCTGATTGTGTAGCTGCGCCGCTCCGTACGAATGGAAAAAACAAGTCTCTCTCTTAGGAGATGGTGGTCTAGTGGGTTAAACCACTGAACTGGTAAATCAAAGGTTGCTGGTTCGATCCCAGCAGCCACCACCAGTGTGTCCTTTTGCAAGACACTTTACTCCATGTTGCTCCAGGGGGATTGTCCCTGTAATAAGTGCACTGTAAGTCGCTTTGGATAAAAGCGTCTGCCAAATGACTAAATGTAAATGTAAATGTAAGTCTGATTTTATAGCTGCGCCGCTCCGTACGAATAGAGAAGACAAGTCTGATTTTATAGCTGCGCCGCTCCGTACGTATAGAGAAGACGAGTCTGATTTTATAGCTGCGCCGTTCTGTACGAATAGAAAAAACAAGTCTGATTTTATAGCTGCGCAGTTCTGTACGAATAGAGAAGATGAGTCAGATTTTATAGCTGCGCCGCTCCGTACGAATAGAAAAAACAAGTCTGATTTTATAGCTGAGCGGTTCTGTACGAATAGAGAAGATGAGTCAGAATTTATAGCTGCGCCGCTCCGTACGAATAGAGAAGACGAGTCTGATTTTGTAGCTGCGCCGCTCCGTACGTATAGAGAAGACGAGTCTGATTTTGTAGCTGCGCCGCTCCGTACGAATGGAAAGAATGAGTCTGAATTTATAGATGCGCTGCTCCGTACGTATAGAGAAGACGAGTCTGATTTTGTAGCTGCGCCGCTCCGTACGAATAGAAAAAACAAGCCTGATTTTGTAGCTGCGCCACTCCGTACGAATGGAAAAAACAAATCTCCCTCTTAGGAGATGGTGGTCTAGTGGGTTAAACCACTGAACTGGTAAATCAAAGGTTGCTGGTTCGATCCCAGCAGCCACAACCAGTGTGTCCTTGAGCAAGACACTTTACTCCATGTTGCTCCAGGGGGATTGTCCCTGTAATAAGTGCACTGTAAGTCGCTTTGGATAAAAGCGTCTGCCAAATGACTAAATGTAAATGTAAGTCTGATTTTATAGCTGCGCCGCTCCGTACGAATAGAGAAGACAAGTCTGATTTTATAGCTGCGCCGCTCCGTACGTATAGAGAAGACGAGTCTGATTTTATTCATGCGCCGCTCCGTACATATAGAGAAGACAAGTCTGATTTTATAGCTGCGCCGCTCCGTACGTATAGAGAAGACGAGTCTGATTTTATAGCTGCGCTGCTCCGTACGAATAGAAAAAACAAGTCTGATTTTGTAGCTGCGCCGCTCGGTACGTATAGAGAAGACGAGTCTGATTTTATAGATGCGCCGCTCCTTACGTATAGAGAAGACTAGTCTGATTTTATAGATGCGCCGCTCAGTACGTATAGAGAAGACAAGTCTGATTTTATAGATGCGCCGCTCAGTACGAATAGAGAAGACAAGTCAGATTTTATAGCTGCGCCGCTCCGTACGAATAGAGAAGACGAGTCTGATTTTATAGCTGCGCCGTTCTGTACGAATAGAAAAAACAAGTCTGATTTTATAGCTGCGCGGTTCTGTACGATTAGAGAAGATGAGTCAGATTTTATAGCTGCGCCGCTCCATACGAATAGAAAAAACAAGTCTGATTTTATAGCTGCGCGGTTCTGTACGAATAGAGAAGACAAGTCTGATTTTATAGCTGCGCGGTTCTGTACGAATAGAGAAGATGAGTCAGATTTTATAGCTGCGCCGTTCTGTACGAATAGAGAATATGAGTCAGATTTTATAGCTGCGTCGCTCCGTACGAATAGAAAAAACAAGTCTGATTTTGTAGCTGCGCCGCTCCGTACGAATGGAAAGAATGAGTCTGAATTTATAGATGCGCCGCTCCGTACGTATAGAGAAGACGAGTCTGATTTTGTAGCTGCGCCGCTCCGTACGAATAGAAAAAACAAGTCTGATTGTGTAGCTGCGCCGCTCCGTACGAATGGAAAAAACAAGTCTCTCTCTTAGGAGATGGTGGTCTAGTGGGTTAAACCACTGAACTGGTAAATCAAAGGTTGCTGGTTCGATCCCAGCAGCCACCACCAGTGTGTCCTTTTGCAAGACACTTTACTCCATGTTGCTCCAGGGGGATTGTCCCTGTAATAAGTGCACTGTAAGTCGCTTTGGATAAAAGCGTCTGCCAAATGACTAAATGTAAATGTAAATGTAAGTCTGATTTTATAGCTGCGCCGCTCCGTACGAATAGAGAAGACAAGTCAGATTTTATAGCTGCGCCGCTCCGTACGAATAGAGAAGACAAGTCTGATTTTATAGCTGCGCCGCTCCGTACTAATAGAGAAGACGAGTCTGATTTTATAGTTGCACCGTTCTGTACGAATAGAGAAGATGAGTCAGATTTTATAGCTGCGCCGTTCTGTACGAATAGAGAATATGAGTCAGATTTTATAGCTGCGCCGCTCCGTACGAATAGAAAAAACAAGTCTGATTTTGTAGCTGCACCGCTCCGTACGTATAGAGAAGACGAGTCTGATTTTGTAGCTGCGCCGCTCCGTACGAATGGAAAGAATGAGTCTGAATTTATAGATGCGCCGCTCCGTACGTATAGAGAAGACGAGTCTGATTTTGTAGCTGCGCCGCTCCGTACGAATAGAAAAAACAAGTCTGATTGTGTAGCTGCGCCGCTCCGTACGAATGGAAAAAACAAGTCTCTCTCTTAGGAGATGGTGGTCTAGTGGGTTAAACCACTGAACTGGTAAATCAAAGGTTGCTGGTTCGATCCCAGCAGCCACCACCAGTGTGTCCTTTTGCAAGACACTTTACTCCATGTTGCTCCAGGGGGATTGTCCCTGTAATAAGTGCACTGTAAGTCGCTTTGGATAAAAGCGTCTGCCAAATGACTAAATGTAAATGTAAATGTAAGTCTGATTTTATAGCTGCGCCGCTCCGTACGAATAGAGAAGACAAGTCTGATTTTATAGCTGCGCCGCTCCGTACGTATAGAGAAGACGAGTCTGATTTTATAGCTGCGCCGTTCTGTACGAATAGAAAAAACAAGTCTGATTTTATAGCTGCGCAGTTCTGTACGAATAGAGAAGATGAGTCAGATTTTATAGCTGCGCCGCTCCGTACGAATAGAAAAAACAAGTCTGATTTTATAGCTGCGCGGTTCTGTACGAATAGAGAAGATGAGTCAGAATTTATAGCTGCGCCGCTCCGTACGAATAGAGAAGACGAGTCTGATTTTGTAGCTGCGCCGCTCCGTACGTATAGAGAAGACGAGTCTGATTTTGTAGCTGCGCCGCTCCGTACGAATGGAAAGAATGAGTCTGAATTTATAGATGCGCTGCTCCGTACGTATAGAGAAGACGAGTCTGATTTTGTAGCTGCGCCGCTCCGTACGAATAGAAAAAACAAGCCTGATTTTGTAGCTGCGCCACTCCGTACGAATCGAAAAAACAAATCTCCCTCTTAGGAGATGGTGGTCTAGTGGGTTAAACCACTGAACTGGTAAATCAAAGGTTGCTGGTTCGATCCCAGCAGCCACAACCAGTGTGTCCTTGAGCAAGACACTTTACTCCATGTTGCTCCAGGGGGATTGTCCCTGTAATAAGTGCACTGTAAGTCGCTTTGGATAAAAGCGTCTGCCAAATGACTAAATGTAAATGTAAGTCTGATTTTATAGCTGCGCCGCTCCGTACGAATAGAGAAGACAAGTCTGATTTTATAGCTGCGCCGCTCCGTACGTATAGAGAAGACGAGTCTGATTTTATTCATGCGCCGCTCCGTACATATAGAGAAGACAAGTCTGATTTTATAGCTGCGCCGCTCCGTACGTATAGAGAAGACGAGTCTGATTTTATAGCTGCGCTGCTCCGTACGAATAGAAAAAACAAGTCTGATTTTGTAGCTGCGCCGCTCGGTACGTATAGAGAAGACGAGTCTGATTTTATAGATGCGCCGCTCCTTACGTATAGAGAAGACGAGTCTGATTTTATAGATGCGCCGCTCAGTACGTATAGAGAAGACAAGTCTGATTTTATAGATGAGCCGCTCAGTACGAATAGAGAAGACAAGTCAGATTTTATAGCTGCGCCGCTCCGTACGAATAGAGAAGACGAGTCTGATTCTATAGCTGCGCCGTTCTGTACGAATAGAAAAAACAAGTCTGATTTTATAGCTGCGCGGTTCTGTACGATTAGAGAAGATGAGTCAGATTTTATAGCTGCGCCGCTCCATACGAATAGAAAAAACAAGTCTGATTTTATAGCAGCGCGGTTCTGTACGAATAGAGAAGACAAGTCTGATTTTATAGATGCGCCGTTCTGTACGAATAGAGAAGATGAGTCAGAATTTATAGCTGCGCCGCTCCGTACGAATAGAAAAAACAGGTCTGATTTTGTAGCTGCGACGCTCCGTACGTATAGAGAAGTCGAGTCTGATTTTGTAGCTGCGCCGCTCCGTACGTATAGAAAAAACAAGTCTGATTTTATAGCTGCGCCGTTCTGTACGAATAGAAAAAACAAGTCTGATTTTATAGCTGCGCCGCTCCGTACGAATAGAGAAGACAAGTCAGATTTTATAGCTGCGCCGCTCCGTACGAATAGAGAAGACAAGTCAGATTTTATAGCTGCGCCGCTGCGTACGAATAGAGAAGACAAGTCTGATTTTATAGCTGCGCCGCTCCGTACAAATAGAAAAAACGAGTCTGATTTTGTAGCTGCGCCACTCCGCACTTATAGAGAAGACGAGTCTGATTTTATTAATGCGCCGCTCCGTACGTATAGAGAAGACGAGTCTGATTTTATAGCTGCACCGCTCCGTACGTATAGAGAAGACGAGTCTGATTTTATAGCTGCGCCGCTCCGTACGTATAGAGAAGACGAGTCTGATTTTGTAGCTGGGCCTCCGGGTACGTATAGAGAAGATGAGTCTGATTTTATAGCTGCGCCGCTCCGTACGTATAGAGAAGACGAGTCTGATTTTGTAGCTGCGCCGCTCCGTACATAAAGAGAAGATGAGTCTGATTTTATAGCTGCGCCGCTCCGTACATATAGAGAAGATGAGTCTGATTTTGTAGCTGCGCCACTCCGTACGTATGGAGAAGATGAGTCTGATTTTGTAGCTGCGCCACCACGTACTTATAGAGAAGATGATTTTATAGCTGCGCCGCTGGGTACGTATAGAGAAGACGAGTCTGATTTTGTAGGTGCGCCGCCGGGTACGTATAGAAGATGAGTCTGACTTTGTAGGTGCGCCGCCGGGTATGTATAGAGAAGACGAGTCTGACTGTATAGATGCGAAGAAATATTGATTTGTCCGTTTTTACTAGGTTACGTCCTGTGCATTTGTCAAACTCGTGTTTTGTGCAAGACGAACGAGGAAAGTTAACTGTTCATGGGCCTTTCAATTCAAGGATCTGTGAAGGCAAAAAGAGGTCCAAACAAATAAAAGGGGTCACGAAGCAAATATTTTAGAAATCTTTGAAGAGCAAATATTTAGCTGACTAGAACTTTAGCTGGCACCTTTTCCTGTGTTCGACGAGGCTGACCCAGGCCTCGCAGTCCTTTTTCTCTGGTTATTGTCGGATGCATCCTCTTCGGGTTCCTTGTCCGTCCGTGAACTACGTCGACTAGGGCCTTTTGCTTTTTCAGTGGTGGCCCTTGTATCCCTAAAAGAAACAAGAGGGGCAATTAGGACGAGGAGAAATAAATATATGGAATGTATGCAAGCTGACTATAAAACAGCACTCTATTTCTCCGTGGATTTGGAAATCAACTGTTGGTCTTTACGCTACAGTAAAATGCCACATGTGGCACACCTGTACAACTGAGGAATTTCTAATTGCTGTTTTTCCTCATCTAGCACAGATAATGTCAGTCCTGTTCATGGCCATGTTTCCTAAAATGGCCACGCTGCCCCGTGCAGGGAATCTACAGGGTTGGTACATACATACCTTGGGGCTAAGTTGACGGGCGTCTTTCTTTTCTTTGCCCATCTGTTATAGAAGTGGAAAAACAGCGGTAAACTGCTTTGACGTTGAACAGCACTTTTTTCCTCCTCTCCCAAATTTGTGTACAGATCAAGTCAAAGATTGATTGCAATCATTCCATTCGGTTTATTAGCGTCTTCAAAGGGCGAGTAAATTCAGATGAGCCAATTACTCTTTGACTTATACATAGAATTAACAATGAAATAAAGCATATTCATATTAAGCATCAGGTAATCAAGAATTACAAAATATCAGCACAAATTAGAAATGGAAACACAAAACGGACAACACAAAAAATGGTGACAATGAATTTGAAGGTGATCGCTTGCTTGTGAAACAGATCCATGTTGCCTTACCCTTGTTCTGCTCCTGTGCTAATTCCTTGTTCTGTAAACAGAGACAATTGACATTAGTTGCACTTGTTCTTCATGGATATTTATGACTGTAACACATTTAAGTTATATACATTACATATAGCCATTCTGATTTTATCCAAAGCGACTTACAAATGAGGCAAACACTAGAAGCAATACACTTTTACACATTTGTTTACACATTTTTATAGACTATATCCCTGGGAGTAGGTTGAAGTCAATTTGATTCAGATCACAACAGAGGTGAGGACCCTTTCCTTCCTCTCTTAGGATATTTTGACAGCAAAAAAATTTGACTTTAGTTTACCACATGGTTGATGATATTTTTCTAAGCCAAAACAGTTGCTATATGCGATTTGGTTGTCTTTAGTTCTTACAAGCTTTTCGTATTACTAAACAACAAATTGGTTACCAGCTTGGTCACGTGAAGGTTGGTCATCTTGTGGAGCTTCAGCATGAGCTGTAAGATTTATGTTCACAAAAAACAGTAATTAAAATCTTGCATTTTTTGTCACAATGAATATATGTTTGTACCATCAAAATGAAGTTACCCGAAAGGTTTGGAGCAACAACTGCTTCGCTCGTTTTAACCAAGTCAGTTCCCCTAGTCTCCATCAGTGAAGAAGTCTGCTGTTCCCCTGTGAGTTGATGGGATGTTTCCATGGACGAGCTAGAAGCGGTAGTGGGAGTTCCTGGAGCAGAGCCAGGCAAACTAGAGGGTGTTGAAGAATGAGTAACATGACTAGACAGATGAAGCATGACTGAGGTAGAGGTTGGGGGTGGCATAATAGATGTGGTTGTAGAAGTGTTAGGGACCGGAGCGGTCAGGATTTCAGGTGTAGAAACCTTTGGAGGTAGTGGAGACAGCTGACATGTGACCTGAACATTTGGAAGGGTAATTGGAACAGATGGCTGAAGCGAAGAGACCATTTCAGAAGCAGGAGATGTGGGTACTTCAACAGATTTTCCCGATTGGCTGACTGGGCTTTGCTCTTTTTGTCCATCATCATTGCTCGAAGAGATAATGGGTACAGTGTTTCTGTCTACAACAGTCTGGACTGGACTGCCTCTGGTTAACATCATTGTTGTTGGAGACAGGGGAATTATACGGGCAACAGCTGTAGTCCCTGGGCTAGAGCAAGCGGGTGGAGAGGCTAAAAGCTGCTGAAAGGGTGCAGCCGTGCTAGGCTGTAAGGAAGATTGTCCAACAGAAGTAGGTTTTGAGCCATTAGCACTAGAGACAGTTTCCTGTTTTGGAACTCCTGGGCTAGGCTGTCGAGTTGGTGACACTATGCCTAAAGGGCAAGCCTGACTTGAAAGTGCTTGGACTTGAAGTTGACCAATGACTGGTCGGCATTGTTGACTAGCAGCTATACTGACAGCTGGTGAGTTTGTTGCCGTAGCAGTTGATGAAAGTGGTGTTGTAGTTGAGACTGGGTTTGGAGCAAGCTGGATATTTGCAGAGACTAACGGACCAACCATCGTAACTGGCTGAGACATGACATTGGAACTCGACGCAGCTTGAATTATCGAATACACGGGTCCTGTGATGAATTGCTGCCGTGTGTTGGTAGGGTTTTGTTGCCGAACATCTGGCGATCTTATTGGGGTTTTATTGGGAACTGCAAGCACCTTGGATACAATAGCTGGTGGAACCACAGAAGCAGTGTTGGTTGCGGAGCTAATTGGATTGGATGTCACAAAGACTGTGATCTGGTTTTGTGGAGTGGGAGCTGATGACATGGGTCTTTGCAAGACTGATTGAGAAGCATTCGACATAGCCATAAGGTTGGCATTTGAATTTACGGTAGTGTTGGGAATGGAGGTGAGGCTTAAGAGCACTGCTTGGTTCGAACCAACACTTGACACAGCACTGACAGGTTGCAGGTTTGAACCACTACTGGTGACTAGATTTGGGTTTGATACGGAGACCAATTTTGGTTTCTGATCTGTATCACTTGTAGGCCCACTATCTGTGCTCTGCAAGACGACAGGATTAGATTTGCTCTCTTGGGCCAATGAGGCTTGTGGGCTCTCTTTCTGTACAGAATCTCTACCAATTTTTGATATTTCAGTATTTGGAGATTTTACTGACGAGGATTGGGTGCCTGAATTGTCCAGCAGTTGATTGAGAGATGTTGGAGCATCTCTAAAGCCTGGTGATGTAGCAGTGCCAAGCTCTTGCTGCGCTGTTGTCCGGGGTTGGTTCCTGTCATCAACGTGCTGTTCGACCGAACTGTTAGGGTCTTGGCTTTTTGGATCCTGAGACGGCAGCTGAGGGCTTGAAAGTTTAGACACAGAAGCTTGCTCTGTTAACTGAGTGGCCTGATGTTGCTCTGGCCGAGGAGCCACTGTTTGCCCATCTTTAACTGGATCGCCACTACCAGGTATGCTCTGCAAAGGTCTGAAATTCTTCTGTGACTCGCCAGGCCCTGCTGAGGGCAGAGATACAGATGTAGTTGGGAGCGCTGAGGCGGTACTAACCATTACAGTCTGCAGACTCAGCATTTGCTGCTGGTGAGGAGGGGATGTCAGTGTAGTTTTGGCACCCTTTTGTCTTCCTGGGCTTGGAGTGGCAGCTTTTCTATTAGAGGCTGGGCTAGAGCGCCGACTATTACCGGGACTAGCTCGTTTCGCCTGTCCAACACCAGGTTGTTTGTCTTGTTTTCCTCCAGAACTCACGATTCCAACGGCTGATGGATAAGACTGTAGACCAATATTGTTGCCACAAGAGTTACTGTTGACAGGAAGAGTCGCTAGGTTTGGTGGAGCCTGGCCAATAGCTTTAAGGGTGGTTGGGTTTAAACCCTGCTGATCAAAGCCTCGATTAAGATTGGGTTGCCGGGGTGGCAGTGGAATGTTTATTTTAGGTGGGAAAAGACCAGCAATAGAGGCATTCAGTCTTTCAGGGGACAGATTTATCTCCGAGGGTTCAGTACTAGGTGGACGGTTGGTTGGAGTTAGGGGGTGATGATACGGTCGGGGGCTGGCCCGGTTAGGTGTTTTGGGGCGGGAGCTTTGGGAACTTGAAGGAGCATTGGGAAAGTGAATATTATGCGAACTAGTCATTGGTGCCACCTGCTGTGACTGCTGTTGAGGGCTTGCTCCTGGCACAGACTTCATTAAATGAGTACTTGCACCTTGGTTGGCAATCATTTGTTGATTTCCATTTCCTGACTGCAGACCAACTTCAAGAGGTCCTCTGTCCTGTACACTGTGTGTTCCTGGGGTGTCCTCCATGTGCAAACCTGATGTTGGTTGACCACCCTCTGAAAGGGGCGTCCTTCTTTGTGGTCCAGGCAGAGGGGGATTTCCCATGAGTGGCATGCCCCTGGCTTTATCTGGAGAAGGTGGAACAGCTCCATGCCCTTGAAGATCTATCATTACAGGAATGTTGCCCTGTTGTGACAAGGGCATTCTCTGAGCAGGATCATTGGGATTAACAAGAGCGTTTGACATGTGGCCGCCCTGTTGTAGTGGCATTCGATTCTTAACTTCCTGTTGCATTTTAAGCCTCATCATCATTCGTTGCTGCTGATTTGCCTGATGTTGTTGCTGTGCCTGCTGTTGTTGCTGTGCCTGCTGTTGTTGCTGTGCCTGCTGCTGTTGTTGTTGTTGCTGCTGCTGCTGTGCCTGCTGCTGCTGTTGTTGTTGCTGCTGCTGCTGTGCCTGCTGCTGCTGTTGTTGTTGCTGCTGCTGTTGCTGCTGCTGCTGCTGTTGTTGTTGTTGTTGCTGCTGCTGTGGTTGTTGGAGGTGCGTATGTGGTTGTTGTTGTTGCATCTGCATTGACTGTTGTGAATGAATCTGGGGCTGGGCATGATGAGGTCCTTGTGATGCTCCAGCTTGACCTAGGGGACCTTGCACACTCTGCATCTGCTGCTGGATTTGTTGTTGTTGCATCTGTTGCTGCTGGATTTGCTGCATCTGTTGTTGCTGTTGTGATGGCATAAATTGCATTGGTATTTGCTGTAATACCCTTTGATCTCCAGGTTGACCAGACAGACCTACAATTAGAACAATAATTGAAATCACATACAGAGCAATAACAAAAAATCTCTGTAGTAATCTCAATAGTGATTCAGTCTTCAAGGTATTAAAATGTTTAGTTAATGTAAAAACAACATAACAAGAACAGTGCGATTCCCAGACTATTTAGATGCAAAACTCATGCGCAATAGAGTACACCAAATACAACCGGCCCATTGTATTGAACTGCACGGTAAAATAAATGTAATAAATAAATAAAATAAATCGAAATGGTCTTTCTCTGCATCTATTCCAGCAGCACATACATTTTCGTACTGTGGCTAGGTCATTCCTGGTCAACTCAACCAGAAGAGTATACGGCTTCCCTAACAGAAGCAAGACCAATATCAGTGGTGATCAAAGCCAAAAATAAATGCGGCCACTGAATAGTAATTGAGTAATCCACTAATTTGTGGAGGAAGGTAAAATGACAATTTTCAAGTTGCAAAGCAGTTTTACAGAAATTATTATTTATAGGACATAATAAATTGGACCTGATACAAAACATTAAACGCAGATAAATACTTGTCCATTTTGTCCATTTAATTTAAAGATCTGAAGTAACCCATACATTTCGTTTAGGGAAATTCTTCACTGTTTCCACAGAGAGTGCCCACATTCACACCGGGAGCGCACGGCTTATACCGAAAGCTTGTTGGACAACAGGGACGATGGGGGCAGGAGTTTTGAGTCAATTGCAACACCTTTGAGTTTTTGTTCAATGGCGTGGCCGTAGAGAAAGAGAAGTTGCAGCTTTAATTAGAATTGCTTCTGGAGCTACAATGTGTCTAAATATGCAGAATCATAGTTAGGTTTATGCCTTTTAGAGCTGTGTGGTACATCTCTAGTGTATTTGATCAACCAAACCACATTTGCCTTGCCTGGATTTTTTTAATTATTAGAACTTTCCCTAGTTTCAAAATGTGAATCACAGCCAGACATACTAGATCAAAGAATATCCACTCCTATTGGTTATATTCAACAATGTCACCTTAATCATGAAAAGATACTTTATTTTGCCAAATTAGTCGAGTGTCCAGGACATGAGTCTAATGAGTGCTATATACTCGTCAGCCACATTCTGTCATATTTCTGTGCTTTCAACCCCCGATGGCCCAGACAGCACAAGAACTGCTTTATTGAACATGTTTCAGGTGGCCTCACTTCAGTCTGAAACCCATATCAAGAGTACAGTACAATACCAAACGGAGCGATTTCTCGCTTCATAGATTGAGCCATGATTAACAACATCCCTTTATCCACATTTCCCTAAAATTATATGGAATCTGGCAATAGGCAAGGGAATTTCGATTTTTCATGCAGCCTTTCCTTGGACCATCTTGAGATCTGAGGCAATCAACTCCTTAGCAGCCATTGAAAGATGTCATTCAAAGTACAAAAAGCAGATACAAGAAACATAAAAGTAATCTGCGCTGCTCCTGATGACATGTGAATGTATTTTGAAGCTGTCGATCAGATCTGTGGAATAATTGTTTAATAATAAGGGTTATCTATGGCTCCGCGTTTGAAACTTCGGATAAAGTTTTTTTTTCATGGCATATTTTGACTCAAAACATCAATCAGTTTTGCATGTGTGGACAAAACTAGTGTGACTGAGTGCAAATGTGACACGTTTACCTTACAAAGATGATCATAAGTATGTTGCGAAAGAACTGTAAACCTAAGAATCGATTTGAATCAAATCATAAGGGATCAAATGATTCTCACCCCAATAGCTCAAAATGTCTAATTTTCAATGACTTACCAGGCCCATTAGCAAACTCAGAAACTTTAGCGTTGGATTCAATGCCAACTCCTTGATCACTAGTCAACCCCTGCATCTCCACTTCCTCCATTCCATGAGGCAGAGAATCCAGACCGCTAAAAACAGAGACAGATTACATAAACTTTCTATACATATCTTATTACGACATAAAAAGTACAGCTGAAAAAGTGCTTACCAAAGACCTTCGGACTGCTGTCCTTCGCCTGCCTTGGGCTTTTTCTTACGAGGAGGTTTCTTCTTTTTAGGCTTGGCCTGGTTAGCAGCAACCCCACCTGCTCCTTGTTTTCCACCAGGCCCAAACTGGCTCGCAGAAATATCACTTTGGAGAAGGTTAACTAATAGGGGACTGGTTAACGTTACATCCTTGTTTAACGGAAACCCACTCACCTGGCCACAGGGCATCTGAGCAGCAAACTGAGGATTGAATGACATTCCGTGACCAGGAAAATGGCCATTGCCCACCTGTAAATGTTGAGAGCCACCAAGCATAGCCTGTTGTTGCTGATTCTGCATCTCCGGAAGCATCTGTTGGCCAACATCAGCATTTACACCACCATCTCCTAGCTGATGTGAAAGTTGCTGGCCAGCCTGTTGCTGCTGTAGCATCACCTGCTGTTGCTGCTTTTGCTGAAGATGTTGTTGTACTAAATGGTGATTGGCTGGTAGTCGCATTTGAGAACCATGCATTCCTAGTGCTTGATTGGGGTTGCCATTCATTGGAATTTGTTGAGACTGTGCTTGAACCATTTGCTGATGTGGCTGCTGTTGTGGGCGCTGCATTTGTAGCTGCTGCTGTTGTAACTGCTGCTGTTGCTGCAATTGTTGCTGCTGCTGCAAATGAACCATTTGTTGTTGTTGTTGTTGTTGCTGTTGTTGCTGTTGCTGTTGTTGCTGTTGTTGCTGTTGTTGCTGTTGTTGTTGCTGTGTCATCTGAGCTTGAAACTGAGGAAGGTTACCTTGTATATTGGGTGAAGGGCCTCTCATCATTTGACCTTGCACGACTCCGGCCTGACTTTTGGCACCAAAGGCCTGCTTGTTACTCTGTAACTGATTGGCAACCATGTGTTCCATCATGGCATTTTGCTGCTGCTGTTGAAGTAACAGCGCCTGATGTCCCTGTCCTCCACTGAGTTGGTTTTGATTCTGCATTATCCCTTGACCCTGCGGTGGCACAATTTGCTTAGGAGGGGTCATCCCTCGCTGGCCTGGGTTCCCTGGCCTGGACAAGACAGTCTGGCCCCCTGTCTGGCTTTGTGCCATTTGACTTTGAGAGGAAGCTACTGCCTGTGTTTGATGCTGGGACTGCACACCCATCATCTGAGCCTGAACACCTTGCTGAGGATGTCCCATACTACCGGCCGAAGTGGTGCCTGGGGGTTGAGCTGGAATGCCGGTGTGGTGGCTCATTCCACCCACCTGAAGTGGACCGGGCTGCATGTGGTTGGGTGCCGAGGCTGAAGACTGGCCACCTAGAATGAGATTACAAAGGCTTTACGATTTGGTGTTTGATGCCTTAATTTCCAAGTATTTATATACTAATGATGCAGAGTGGAAACTAAAACGATTAATATGTCATCCTACCTGTGTTTGTCATAATCTGGCTGTTTTGCAGCTGGGGTGTACTACCTGCTCCACTAGTCGTAACCTGCCCTTGAGCAAAGTTCTGATTTACAGGAGCATTTGGAAACCCCATGGGCATACGTTTGGGCATACCTGCAATTGACAAACATATATTGAAGAATGCAAATACAAAAACAATAACAAAACATTCATGAAACCAGTTAACGCACCTCCTATTGAGCCTTGTGAGATTTGCCCATGCTGTGGAATGCCCATGAAGCCTGGCTGAATGTTTCCTTGCTGGCCCATCACAGCTCTTCCTGGTGATCCAACACCCTGCGGGAAACCCTGGGGGGTTGTCGGACGTGGACCAAGTTGTCCCTGCCCCATCATTGGGGGAGTTCCAGGTGAGCCTTGTTGGAAAGGGGAACTCGAGGAACCAGGAGACTTAGCTGAAAGATTTCCTTGGGGAGCGGAGGAGGGCGGCAGGGGAGGAGGTGCTCTTGAGCTGATCACCCCAGATGCTCCCTGTGGACCTTTGGGTTGTGGGGCTGCAAACTGGTTTGCCCCTGCCTGCTGCTGCTGCAACTGGTGCTGTGCCATTGTATTGAACTGCTGTCCGGTCTGCTGGCTGCCATATGGATATGGTGGTGGTGGATGACTGGGTGTTTGAACAGGTGTCAAGGAGGGCTGCCGCTGCCCCATTTGTGGCTGGGGTGGGGCTTTTCTCCAACTGGGTCCCATGGTTCCCTGGACTGGTGGTGGCTGGAGAACACCAGAGGGCAACTGGTTCCAACCAGGAGGTACAGGCATCTGGTTAGAGGGGTTAAACGGACCACGTGCACCACCTAGTTGGGCTAGCTGAACCTGCTGCTGCTGCTGCTGGTGTTGCTGGTGATGGTGCTGTTGTTGTTGCTGAAGTTGCTGTAGGGTTGCGGGATTCAACTGCCGATTCGCTTGCATGGCTTGTGCGTGATGGCCCTGTGGGCCCATGGTGTTAAGCGAACCATGTGCTACTTGTTGATGCTGGAGATGTTGTTGCTGTAAGGCAAGCCCCGAGAGCATGGGCTCCATTGTGTCTGAAAACAAATGAGCACAGTGAACACCAGTGAGAGAGAACAACTAAAGAAAAAGAAAGTATTATGGTATATTGGGTTGTATAGCACTCAACGCAGCAGTTGATAAAAAAAATACACCGAGTTGTTCTGCTTCTCTGTTGTGAACCGTACCAACCAAATCGGGTCATTTGCTCTGGTGAGTGTAGCAAAAGACGCGTTTCGTAAATATGTGATATCAATAGGGAAAGAAGCGAAAACGTGACAACATCTTAGTCTGCGCCACTGTAGTGCTAACAAAGGAAGGGGTGACATTGGACTGAATGTTGCATAATTGGTCATCTTTATGTTACCCTGTCCTTTAATTTAAGCACCTGACAACAATGCGGTCAAAAATTGCTTGCATAGACAATAGAGCATGAACTTGAACTCTTCATTTCTATGGAGTAAGCTTGTGTGAAAAGCCTTAAATCGCTACCTGTCTGTGAAGGTGGTCTTGCTACTCTCGGGTGTCCCCCACTGTTGTGTACCATACCCTGTGCAGCCATATTTGGGGCAGGGGGCATCATAGAAACCGACGGGTTATTCATTCGCATTCCAGCTAGAGAAAAAAAAAATAGACAAAACAAACATCATGTATGTTTTTTTTACAATATATAAGGCTAAATTTACTTGTCAAAGCTCATTGCCCAACACTCAAATAAAAAAAGCTGCTTCCAGGATAATGACCCGTCCTCTAAGTACATATATATGAAAGAGTCATGTATATTACAAATCAGACCTGTTACTGCCTATTATATTGGTAATCTAGTAATTTTTGTCATTATGCCTCCTTCACACTACAAGTAACCCCCAGCAACAAATCCTTCTCTTCGGCAGTGACAGTAACCAGCGGGCGGAACGGTCACTAGCCTCTGGCGACATGAAACAGAAATAGACCCAAGTGAATAAGCTTTAAAATGGCTTGATACACAGTTATAACAACAATGGGGAAATAATAATAATAATATAAGTGTATTAAATTGTGTATTACAAGAGAATTAAAGCAACACTTTAAAACATTTGCACACAAGTTCCCCATGTGCTCTGTCTGTGTATCGACCCATGTGCTTGTAGCTGCTATGAGTCTGGTCAGGTAGCAGCAGCAGCAGTAGAACTCGTCCAGTTAAAAATTATTTTACCAACGAGATCATTTTAGTGACAATATTTTAAGGTAAAAAACTAAAAGTGTTGATTTAAAGCGAATGTTGAAAGTTAATGCAAAATGTAGTATTGAAAATATGATAATTTTTTCCTGTAGCTCAGGGGTTAGAGCATGGCGTTAGCAAGGCCATGGGTACGATCCCAGGGATAGCACAAACAAACATGTAGTATAATGCAATGCAAGTCGCTTTAACATTTATGCGTTTGGCAGATGCTTTTATGCAATGTAAAAAAAATTGTATTACTCTATATTATATTATGTAAATGTTGACTTGCAATTTTGCATTTATTTAGTTTACATCACTATCTAAAGCTTCCGAAATTCATCCAGGATGTCCTATAGTTGTTATCATGTCTTGAATACATTACACAGAGCGTCATTTCTTGTACGCCGACCGCATTATTTTCGGTTAGCGATTTATGTCTTGTGCATCGCTGCTGTTGCTAAAACCAACATAATTGATTATATCACAAGGCCAAAACACAATATTTATTATATATTATTGTCATTTCCTTTTGGTATTGATCCTAAATTACCCTGGGCCTGCTGCATGGGGAAACCAGCATCCATCCTCATCTGACCAGGTGCACCAAGGGGTCCATTGACCCTTATTTCTTGGCCTCTGTTCTGTCCAACAGCAACATTAATAGCTCCTTCACCTGAATGAACCAAAGACACTGGTTAGTATGGTTATCTTAAAATGCGGCCAACAATTAAAAGAAAACTGCATAAAAATGTGCGTCAACCAGGCTTTGTCAACTCGTGTCAGACAGAACTTTGTGAGAGCAGAAGTGGAAGGTTTCATACCTTCAATCTGCACAGAGAGAATTCCCAGATCGCGTAGCTGCTGCTGGTTGTTTTGGGCCAGGAGGCGCAGTCGCTCGGCAGCCTCTCTGGGGATGTTGAAAGTTACTCGCACACTGTTCCACGGCTCCACCCGCTTGGGGTCAAGTCTCTTGGTACCTTCAACAGACACACAGAGCGGAATACAGGCGAAGGGATGAAATGATCGCAGCAAACCATTCAGATCTGATATCGGACATCACATGCTCTGTTAACACTGTTAGCCGTTTGAACCATTCGACGAATTTTTCAGTTTTTATCCAATGTGGATTCCAAATATTGCAGAAACACAGAGTAAGTGTTTAGGATGCAAAAATCAAATAGGAAGGAAATAAGAGTCCTGAAAGAAAAGTCAATCAATGACCTATACAATAAAATAAGCTATTACAGAGTCCCACACAATACAGATGAACAGAAAAATCATCTATACTTTAGGCAATATGTCTCCTTAAAACCATGAGGAAAATTAGCATTTTATAAAAGGCACTATACTGACTAGAATCATTTGTATCTTCTTTTTTAAGTTGGATGTGCTCTGTGTTTTGTTACTGGGTCAGCCAAGTAAGCCATAACTGGCCCAAAAAGTGAACTAGATAAAAAGAACCTTGTGAGCCACATCAAGAGCCTTCATTGATATTGGGAAGAACCAGCCCTACTGTATAATTCTGGAACAAAACACCATTTCTATGAAAATAATCTGAACCTTTAACAGTATTTATAGGAATTTTTCGCCAAAAAATTAAGTATTCAACAAAAATCAACGAGGACAAATCCCTAACGATTCTGTTGAAGTAGTCCAAACGATAGCTATGTTTAATGAACAGGACTAACTGTACTTGTCCATACAAAACCACTGACAGCTAATTCATCGTTAAAACATCTTTCACATCCGCGTTTAGATTTCATTAGAGTGATAAAGCATTGTACCAGGTCACTGGTGCTCATGTCTGTAAAACAGAACGTGACACGTCATTGACAGATGGGGAAGATTCTCATTGAATCATCATTTACATCTCCGTCTTATCCTCATACCATACAGCTTTAGATGACTTACAAAACATAATAACTATAATGTTTTTCTTTTTGTCATTTCAGGACCTTGGTTAATGTGATCCCAATGAACTGTCAGTGTAAGGAAATAATATCTACGCAAGTCTGATTTGAGATGACAGAATTGTTGATAACATTGATTAAAATCTTTTGAAGGCATAAAAAGTGCTTCCGTTCATCAGTGCATTGCTACTGGGGATTTAGGTTTTTAGACCAAAGACAGACCTAGCAAAAGCACATCTGGAATTCCGTTTAAGATGGCATCCAGCTTGTTCTGAAAGTCCTCATCGCTCATGTTCCCTTTGAAAGCCACATATATGGTGGAGTTTTCCACAGAGAGGGGAGGGCTGTCGGTTCTCTCGTCTCCATCTTCCACTCCGGAGTCGTGATCCGTGCTTGAGACATCTTGAAGGGATTGGGCTTCCCAGGAGCGCTCAGATGAGTTTCGTGGATGCACCATATCTCTTCACCGAAAGAGTCGCGTAGCCTCTGCAACACTTGCAAACAAATATAAAAAAATCAACATCATCAGTTAAAAATATGCAGGTTCACATAGAAAGAAATGAGTTCATTTACAGCAATGCTTGCCAGCGGAAGGGGATTAGAAAAACAACATATTTACAATCATCTTAATTTCACCAGAATATATTCAGCGAATTTTGTAGAGGCCCACAGGGGGAACAAATCTGTATTTACTAGTGTTTACTGTACACTGACAGACTGTAGTGGTGCTTGTTTTTAAACGGCTTGCAATGCAGTTACCATACAGTCATTAAAAAGACAAGAAACAGCCTAATAGTAAAGAATGACGAAACTCTACAATGCAGTTGAATTATGCACACAACCTGAACAATCCCCTTCACACACACACAAATAATACCTGAAAGATATAACCTCATAATGAGCCCATAAAAACTGTTATTACGTTAATTCATGACATGTCAGATGGGTTCGTTATATCAGCCGAGCATTTACTCATAAAAATGTGGCTTTAATTAAACACACACACACAAAGAGAATAAGTAACCAAACAACCACAATACTACCAGCATCAAACGAGTGATCTGTTAACAGTTTATTATGGATATGGATAAGAACTTTAGATGTTTATTATGTATTATTAATTCTCTAGCATTAGCATTAGCCCTACCAAAACAAAGACCGACCAAATCGCCTCCGCTCAAGACTAACAACACAACACAAAATTATTTTAAAGATAAAATGAGGGACACATACTCACAATAATATCATCATCACATTAAACAGAATACATGATCATAACGCTTCACATTTAACGTTACTTATGCTAGTGTATTAGCTACACAAACACCCCAAGCTAGCCTCACTGGTCAGTGTCACATTAATATACTTCACATTTTCATGCATTTCGGACATTTAAATGGCAATTTAGTCAAAGTGTTCGAAAAAATTGAAATAATGCGACAAGACCTTACCGATTTAATCCATCAGGAGTGATTTTATTGAAGTAAACAGATATGCTAACAAATGCTAACAGCGCGCTCTCGAGGCAACTGTGCAAGTTCAGCGAGGTGCGCGAGCCCGATGTGACGTCGGAGTCCTTTCTACTGTACAGCCGCACGAGAAGAGATTGTCATCACAAAAATGACGTGACAAAAAGATACTACACTTACAGAACTAAAGAGGCGAGACGGACTCCTCCGTGTTTTTTTTTTTTTTTTTGCGTCAGTTGTTTGCTCCACAATGCGCTTTCTTATACAGCTGAAATAAACGTATGGCAGATGAGACCAGCTGTTTGTGACGTCACTTTTGTGGTAGAAGTTTTGTATTTAAATATTCACCACGATCACTTAAAAATGATAAAATAAGGTTTCAAACTTATACTGAGACAACACTCAAAATAAGTAAAATATACCCAAGAAAGAAAGAAACGCTATGAACCATCCAGACCAACTGAGACAAGAAATACACAAAGTGCCCATTTATTGGCATGTATGGAAAGCAGAATTAAACTGAATTGTCACTCGGGAGAAAAACAACAGAACTGCACACTGTACAAATATTCATTACACGCTTTTTACATTCATGATACAGCACGCAACAATGTGTCCTTTTAAATAACATCTGCAAAATTACACAGTTATTAAAGTACTGTATTAACACAATTGCGCTCAAGAAATCATGCTGATATTGTATTGCACACCAAGGTTTCGTCTGACATTACAAGAAAATCCATCCTAGTCCCATAATGTTCCCTTAAGGCCTCATGTTTATACACTTTGTGAGCTTCTTCCCTTCATGTTCACTTTCTCCATGGAATGCTGGAACTTTTATCTATCAAATGACTGTTAAGACTATTTATTTACTCTTGTAACATTTTTTTTTTTAAATACACCCATACCCAGAATCATCAATAAATAATATGTAACGTTAAACTTCAAGTAGCGTTTGTCAAGGTCCTTAATGGAAGTAAAAATGCCCACCCCTCGAAAAACTTGTCTAATAGTCCACAGTACATAATCCTGGATTAATTTATAATTATGAGTACACAGTTCCTGTCAAAGGTTCGAGTTTGTTCCTCAGATTAGAATTTTGAACAAATACACTGTAATTGCACCTACAGTACAATCCAAATTGTATATATTTAATGGAAGAGTGCTCTTTGATTACATGTTTAATAAAATTACGTAATCAGCAATGGAAATGAATCAAGTTTGTGTTTCCAATCGTCTGACAACTACTGTATGTGTCCTATACTTGCAGAAATTAAAATTGTACCTTTGTAATATGAGACACGTTTGAGTGTCCTGAATTGTAGTTGTAAAATTTTTGAGTAAAAAAATAAAACCAAACTGAAATCTTGCTGTATTGAACAAGCAGACACATAACATGCATACAGGGCATCTGCTTCAAGCTACAGTAGTGGCAGAGATAGCAGCTTGGATCAACTATTACACAAGTGTAACCTGGGCACACAAGAGCAGGATATGTGATGGATTCTAGGGCATAGACATGGCCAGAGCAGAGGCGTCAGTGCTGCGAGGGTCCTTCACACCTATGATCAGGTCATTGGTTCTCTTGGTTCCTTCTACCAGTGAGATGATGTCCACCTTCTCCACCTTATGGCCCAACTTTGTAAGAGACTCCACATCGGCCTGTAAAAATTTAGCTGGACAAATAAAAAGACTCAAGTTAAAAAGGAATTCTATTCCAAAACACACAAGCACATCCAGTGTCACATCATCATGAACAAAGTATATTGCTGGTTTTATCATCCATTGCGTCACATTTGGCACTTGATGTGAGAAAAAAAAAAAAATCACAGATGATTAAAATGCGAATGATTGTTGTGTTGTTTATTTAATATAACGGGATTCACAGTTACCCTGTTACCGATATTGGGTCATTATTTCCTAGCAATAGGAAAACAATCAAAATCTGTTAAATAAATAATAACAATGGGTTTCGAGGTTAAGACCACGCAAAATGGAAACGGTATAGGACATGGTTTATAAACTTATTTCTCTTGAATGAATTATAAACATACAGATGAATAACATGAAAAGAAAAGATTTAAGCGATTAATAGTGAGATAAAACACACTTTTTGTGCTTCGTATAATAAATCTGGCTTTAGTTTAATTTTTCCTAAACATTTCATTTTTGGTCATTAAAATAAGCTTCACATTTTTTATTTTTATACAGTACAGTGAACCAATTTTAGTAAACAGATTTTGTTAAATTTATTTGACTATATATGGTGCTATCATGCAAACGTCTGCGTATTATATCTTGGATGACAACATAGAGAGAGACACAAGAGAACGCTCATCGCAACAAACTGTATGTTCACCATGTCATGATGCGTTTGGACGTTATCAACTGCACTTATGTTATTTAAAACACATTTCAAACAAAAATTTGAAAAAGTGAAACAAAAGTGAAACGGACCAAGTCAACAGCAGAGCACTTACAGTCTACCAGGAGGGTGTTGGTCTGTATGAGAGGATGGAGCCTGCCGTAAGATAGACCGTCACTCATGTTTTTCCGCGATGATAGAACATTAACTAAAACCTGAAAGAAACACAGCCGCTCATTAAGTCACAGTGAAATGTTCACTTCTTAACAGCTCATCTGACACAAAGATGACACTTTACCTGAGTGATGCCGCTAAGGGCCCGGTCAGCATTAGAGGAACACAGGGTCATGTAAGTGCCACACGTGCCTATGGAGGGTCTCACTACAATGGGCATCAAGAAGGATGCGGGTCTCTTCCCTGGCTCAAGGATGTTAAGCTGATGATAAACGCAATAAACAATCACGGCCGGCAATTCAGGCATGACGTATTTAAACATCTGTTTATGTCATTTGTCAAGCACCAAGGCATACCGGATTAAAATCCACAGAGTCATGGGTTTTATTGGGCCAGGAGAAATCTAGCATCTGACTGTTAAGAAGAATCCCGGAGGGCGTCACAATGTAGCTTCCAAAAGGCCGGTTCAGTGAGCTGTATGTATGAAAATCATTCATATATTCAAACTAAATGATTTTAACATCCGGCTTTACTGATCCAGCTCTATGATGTGACCTACCTCATAACAGATACTATTAAATCATCTGTGCCCATAATCACCACCTGGCTCGCCACGGCACCATCCTGCAGCTTGTACGACGGCACGTAGTGTTCGGCAGTAGACGCACGTGAGTCGTTGATCTTTTGACGGAACAGGGAAGCCTGACTTTTACTGAGAAACCAACGGCACACTTAAGTTAGACAACGACATGTCACTGGAAATAAAAAATGACATAAGGAGGTGTCGTGATGATTTGGTCATTTTTAATATGAATTTTAATATGAAGAGTGCATCAATAAGCAAATCTGGAATGCTTCCAAGTTCAATTTAAGTGTTTCTGGAAAGGGTATGAATACTCATGCTACTTAAAGTTTCAGTTTTTTATTTGTTTTAAATTTGTCACAAATCTGTTTTTTGTTTTGTCACTATGGTTAACGGAGTGTAGATTCTTGTAGATCTATTTAAAGTAGTTTAAAACAGAGCAGCAACATATCAAAATGTGAAAAACATTAAGGGGGGTATGAATACTTTTGGACTGTATATGTGTATACATGCATTTACAGACAGTTCACCTAACCTGAGCATCTTTTCCACAACTTCTGAGACGGAAGCATTAAATATCGGGTCCCCAAGTCCACTAGCCTGGGACAAAGCAATCTTCAAAGACTACATGTCACAGGAAATCAAACATACAGAAATGAAGTAATAAAGCTGAACGTGGAGTAGTGCAACATATAACGTCATCCAACCAACAAAGCTGTACCTCAGCGATCCAGTGGTGAAGTCTGTTCCTCGGCGTCTGGTTTGTGATATTATATCCCTCCAGGATGTTTAGAGCGGAGAGCAGAGCGGCTCCTGCGTGGGGCGGAGGGATGGACAATACCCGGTGCCCTGTTAGCACAGACAAACCCTTCCATAAACCGACTGCCGCAAAATGTTTTCATTTTTATTCACCAAATATGTGCAAGAAAAGGCTGGATTTGGTGTTCCGGATGAAGGGCCTTATTTTTGAAAAATGGCACGAGCACGATTTACCTTGATAAAAACTTTGCAGCGGCTTCTGTAGGATGGTGCTGTAGTTTCTAAAGTCTTCCTCTGTCAGCTTGCCTCCTAGCGCCTGAACCTTTCACAGAAGCACAGCGGATGACAACAAACAAGGCCATCGCCAATGTTAGTTAATACTAGCAAACACAAAGTAAAGCTGCACATGAGGTTGATCACCAATTAAAATGTGAACGAGCGAGTGCCTGTTGTTGTTGTGAACAGGCTCAGACGTACCACAGAGATTATCTCCTGCGTCAGATTCCCACTGTAGAACTCTGAGATCCCATTGGCTGCTATCTTGTCCAAAACCTCAGCTAAATCCAGACGTCTCATGAAGAGGCCCGCGAGTGGACTCTGCCCGTTCGGCAGGAAGGCTTTCGACACATTTTGGCCTTTCAGTTTAGACAACGCATCAGCTGTGAAGAGATTTGAACCTCAGACTCAAAACGGAGTTGAACGGGAGCAACGGACAGTTAGCTTTAGCATGGGTGTGCCGCATTCTCACCCAGTTCGTGCGTAGCATTGAAACCATTCCTGGCAACATTCGCAGCCATGGTGACAAGCTCTTTCCACTGCATTCTAGTGTAAAATGAGATTACTCTGTTACATACAGACTGAAGTCAATGTGCATCACACCTTTAAGGATAAAAATCTAGCCATTGGTTTTGAGTTCATACAGGTCTGGAATGACTGGAGGGCAAGTTAATGATCAAAGTAGGCATGCGCAGATACACAAATTTATGTTCGATCAGTTATCGGCAAGATGGCGATGAGCGCTTCCGCCTACTTTAGGCTTTTACTCTTTATAAACCTACGGGAGACGTCACGGACACTACGTCCACATAAAAACAAAAGCAGGTCATCTACATTCATTTTAGTGACTGGGAAAACTCCAGCCCACGGGCTTAGAATAAACATACTGTAAAGTTATCAATCGTCCTCTGGTGTGGTGGAAATAAAGTTTAAGTTATCTTCATAATTATAATATAAACGGCCCTTTCCAACGTGTTCCGCCCTTTTTTGATTGACAGGATATAATCGGCCCTGATTATGTGCCGACTACCCGTTAGATCACGGTCAAATAGATGTACCTTCCATACAGCTGATGAGCCTGATGTAGTCCACTGAGCATCCCCGGAACGGCCACTAACAGACCTGACTGACAGACAAAAAACCAGCTCAATTACTGTCAATAAATGAATTTCTTGTAGTAAGTAAACAAAGACGACAGGAAAGCAGATATGAACAAACATTTACACTTTGATTAACATTTAACATCAACTCCTTGGTGATGGAAAGCGGTGCGGTCTCACGAAAGTCAATGACATTGCTTTCATTCTTACGGATGTCATGGACTAGCATCACACCACCACTGTGAAGCAAGTAAACAACAGTCACTTACGGTTATGAATTAAACAACTATAAAATACAATTCTCTACATTTTTCACATGTCTTGTAAAACTCTCATAGCTTTTGATCTTTTGTGAAAGTCAAGAGCTGGCACTCGTACCCGCCGATGCCCGAGGTGTGAGGATGAACTATGCCCAGGCAGAGAGAGGCGGCTATGGCTGCATCTACGCTTGATCCTCGCTTACCCAGCACGTCAAAGCCCAGAGACGTGCAGCGCGCCACATCCGTTACTACTGCGGCTTGAGTGTACACCTGGAAAAGTACGAGACAATCGTCAGACAGGAAAAACGTTCCACTTGAAGAAAATGTCCTTTTCAAATACTGTCAGCTGGTTCTTCATCTTATTCTTGTCCAATATAATTCGGTGAAATGAATGCCCAAAGGATTTTTTCTCAGTAAACGTTCACAATCACATCACTGTCTGTTGCCCAAAAGTCACGATGCATTTTTTATCATTATTTCGATCGGAAGATGAATATTTCATATTAACATGTAAGCGCAGTGTACTGACATTTTAAACAAATAGCGGACACCATTTGTTAAAGGGGGCTGCTAAACGCCGGAGTGGGAACATAATATTTCCAAACTTTTGTTTGCTTTCAAAGCACATCACAGGCCCTTTTAGAGTCGTGCAGCTTTTTAAAGGTCCCGGGAACCTTGCCAGGATTATCATCTTTAAAAGATAAAAATTACGCTACTTGGTCATTCCCAGACAGCCAATGTTTCACAAAGCAGATTGAGTGAGCCAAGATGTCCAGACCGGAAAATACTGTGTGAGAGCTCACTGCTACTGCATACAACGGTGTAAAATAAACCAAAAAATGACCTGCTTAACGATACCGCTTTTCCTAAATGTGATACCAAGCGCTGTTAATCATTTTTGGGTAGTAACCCACCGCACCTGTGGTTCCCCAAAGTAGATCTGCATTATGAGTGCCATGGTGACCCCAGTGGCGAAGGTCAAGCAGGAGATGATGATGACCGTGAGGCTATCTCGTGTACACGCGCAATCTTGTGCCAATGGGTCTCTGGTGGTCTCTCTCAGCGGAGAGATGTTATGGCTTGCCAAGTCCGAAGTAGAAGAGGGCAGTCGCTGCAGCCGAGCTGACTTCAGAAACAGATCAGGATCTACAAATAGCGACCAGACAGAATTTAGGCAACAACATCAAGCAGACACTTCTGATCTGGAATCACCACATTGGGTGTATATATATATATATAAAGCGCATGCACCTGTGTCCTGCTCGCTGAGGAAGTTATCATCATCTTTGCGTGATTTCAGGGTGTTGTCTGATGAGAGGGCATCATCTTCTGGCAGTCTAGGGAAGCTTGTGATGCTCATGTAGTCCACGGGCGAGTAAGCACCGCTCAGAGTGGCATCTTTCTCCACCACTGTCACACCGGCATCAGCCGCAGCTGGAGTGTACATCATCTTTACCTAAAAACACATTTCATTGCGTGACTGATGTGAAGCAACACGACTCTTGTCTCTCTTCTTCAGTGTTTAATGAGTCTGCGTTTAAAAACACGACGGATGACGGAGGGATGCTTGTTTATAGTTGACATCGCCATTGATGGACTATATTCTTGTCGATATTAACTTTTATAGTTTTGATTTAACACTCCATCATTCCGCGCTTGTGTGCGTGTAGATGAATATCTCTCTCCCCGTGACAACGTTACCTTACCGCAAAGATCAACACATCATCAACGCTTACGATTTCACACACGCGTTATTTATTTATTGAATATAAACAGTATGTTCAATGCGGCGTATCAAATGATGTCCTGCATGCATCAGTCATAAATGAACCAAGATCACATCTCTCTGGTCGCTATGTAAACACGACTTCCTGCGGCGCTGCGCAGGCCGGTCTGATTTTGTCATCCATGTATCGCGAGAGCGTTAGGAAAGCACGAGGTCCAGTTCGCTCTCGCGATACTTTAATTTCACACGCCGAAGTGAAGTCGAACGTCAGATACGGAGCAGAAGAGCCGAAAGATTAGATGACGTCATCGCTGCAGGTGCGACGCGTTATTTTATTGAAATACACGACGAAACAGCGGTCGTTTTAAACAGATGTATTCATCGTAAGTGTTTAATGTCTTTAAAACGCAAAGCTTGGGTCGACACAACAGATTCGACGCCGCGGCCAGATGCGGCCGGTTGACGCGTGTGTACGTAGACCACAAAGCCCGTTAAACGCAAGAACCGTCATGTGTCGAAGCGTTCTAAGAGTTTCCATTCTACTTACAATGTCAGTGATGTTCAGCAGCGCGGATAAATCAGTCCATAGATTGTGACTGTGCGTGTCGACGCTTACGCATGCGCTGCAGCTGAGAAGCGGATGTGAATCCTGCAGAACAGGTTCCTCCTCCTGGATAGACACTGAAGAGGCAGGTGTTTGTGTGCGTGCGTGCGCGTGCGCGTGCGTGATTGAGTGCGTGCCAAATGTACTCAGCATCACAGTGTGTGAATTACATGTGAATGCTCATAACTCGGTCAAATCGTGTTTTTCTTTAAATCTAATGTCCTGCACGTTTGTGTTTTTATTAGGTTTAGGTGTTGGGGTAGGGTTATGGGATATAACTTATTATAAGCCTGAAATAAAATCAATTGAAGTGTAAGGAATGTCCCGCATAAAACATGGAAAGCAGTGTGTGTGTGGGGACAATGTTCATAACAACCATGTAAATGCTGTACTATTCTAAATCATGTATGCTTAAGGATGACTTAAAAATGCATTTATTTTTTGTATTTAAGTTTTACTTACTATAATATTTTAGTAGTGCATCGTGTGTCGTTTTTCCATAAGGAGAGTTTTATTTATTTCACACAAATAACGAGTCGAGACTGCAGTTGCATCCTGAGTGTTTATTGTTATTGTCTGGTACCTGCATTTCTGAATGGATGCTGGAAACCCATCCTAGTATTTTGCATAGGTCTCTGATGTCCATCTCATGTGGATGTAACAGTTGTCACATCATGAAAACCAAGCAGAATAGTGCAGTAAAGGCACAATCACCAAAGATGTCATACACACCAAACATTTTTAATACTCTGCATTTTGTCATTAGGGTGAACATCTCTTCTTTTAACAATGTGAGGAAAAAATACAAGCATATTTATTTTTGTTGACCTTTCTTATTTTTATGTCTTAAATCATCCTCCTACCCACTCAAATCACAACAACTATATATCTTATGAGGCCTAACGGACATTTGACCTCAACAACTTAAATAATCACACACACACACACAAACAAACACAGAGTATACGGTGTCTAGCTGCGGTGTTGAACAGGACTGGTGGATCTCTAACAAAGATAGCAGTTTTGGGACATTGCGTTGTCTTGATGTTAATACCAATACAATGCGAACGGACGACAGCTTTCAAGTGGACAGTGTTAAGGACCCTTGTAAGGCTACAGGGCATTTGATTTACCTAGACATACCACTGACATTCTTACTATGCTCTCTGTAAAGATGTCATTTTAAATTAAACCAAAGAAATAAAAGTTAAGATGCTTCATAAAATATAGCTTTAGTCTACTACTACTTTTACAATATTTTACAGATAGTGGCAGGTGATAGGAAAGACAAGAGTGATTAAACAAAAGAAAATTGCATGAAAAATCAAGTCTTCGGTGCATGATCTAACAGACAGTGGGACTGACAACATGGCAAAAATTGGTTTGTGAAATAAATGTGTACTCAAGTATTTGGAGGAACAGACTTAAGGTAAAGCTACGCCATCCAAACAGACAGCTGATGTTTCAACTCAAACACTAAAGTTTAAATAGTTTCAACTATCCTTTTTTCTCTTGTAGGGTCGCACAACTCATGCATGTTGGCATCTCATTCACTGTTTTGGAAAAAACAGTCTCAAAAATGTACAAACAATTATATATATATATATATATATTCAGCACCATTGTTAGTCTATTCATGACTGAATACACAAATAAGAAAGGATTCCATGAAATGTGCCGACTATTGAGGAAGTGCACATTTTAGAATTTGACGTTTGTGTGAGAGGACGAGTGCTCGGACATCTTTTAATTTAGATCACAGAGATGGTCTGATGAAAAGCACAAACAAAGAAAATAACAACCCCAATCTAAATATGTGGAACTTTCTTTCTGTCTTTGTTCATAGGCACGATGTACTGAACATTGAAACTTTCCTGGAGATTGTATCTGCTAAACATATCTAAACAAAACTCTTGTCAATGGTCAAGCGTCAGATTCAGTCGCATGAAAATGAAAGCCTATTTTAAAACCATTTTGCATTATTTTTATGAGAATGAAGAACATTAAAGGGATAGTTAACACAAAGATGAAAATGCTGTCATCATTTAGTCACCCTCAGGTTGTTTCAGACTTGTATACATTTCTTTGTTCTGCTAAACTCAAAGAAAGATATTTGTAAGAATGGTGGCAAGTTCTGGGACATCATCCACTACCATAGTAGGAAAAAAATATTGTATTGTTTATGAAATGTTGAAAATTTTGAAGAATTGAGGAAAGCAGACAGTTCTGAAGCACCTTGGACGACCATTTCAATTTCTCCTACTATGGTTGTCGATGGCCGGGTTTCCATGCAAAGTTGCACATTTAGCTCATGCTCAACATTGGAATATCGCGTAAATTTTTTTTGCGAATAAGCACCGTTTCCATCCAACTTGTCAAGTGTCACTTCCTAATAAAGTGCCACTAAAAATATCAGTAGGAAAAGAAGAGAAGCCACTGAATATAAGGATTTTCACATATAATAATACTTGCACAAGCAGACGATTATAAAAATTCTTAAAATGCTGTTTCCATCACTCGTTTCTAATGCGAAACTTCAAAATGCAAATGTGATGGACACCGGCTTAATGATGTCACAGAACTGAAAATAGCTGACATTCTTCCAATTATCTGTTCATCAGAACAAAGTCGTTAATAAAGGTATGAAATTACACGAGGGTGAGAGAATTTTCATTCAGTGGTGAATCATTCATCACTTTAACTAAACTACTTTTTTGTCATTTGCATTTTTCTCAGTTGTGATCTCAATTATTCCTTGTGTAGTATACAATATAATAAAAGCATCTCCGTATAGTTCTGTAGGCTGATAATGTGAGCTGAAATGAAATTGCACACAGCCCTGACACCCGTGATCTTTTCCTTTTCGATTAGATGTTGACAGAAAACTATACTTCAGTTTTTAGCGTTTTGAGGAAATGCTCTGAAAGATAAATTAAATTAATCACAATTCACTAGCACGTCACGTGCATCAGAGACCCACACTCGGGTGTTCTGTACACCTGTGATGTTGTTTGTTGAGCTACCTAGAGTTTGTATGCTTCTCCGTTTTAGATATACTCCCTGCTTCTTCTGGGATCTTATTAAGGTGTTCTACAAGGACACTCGGGTGGTACAGGTGGCAAGCACACATATAGAAATTTTGCTTGGTGGTGGACTGTCAGAAAAGATATACATAAACTCACTCGTGCGCAACAAGGGCTAACAAATGTTATAAATCTTTAAGGAAATAAGAAGATGGCCGTTAAAGCAAAGATAGCATAAGGACTTTAAAGAGGGCAAGTGAGAAAGGAGAGGTTACATGGGGTGCCTGTGTGTAATAATGCCCTCAATGTAAACATTTGATGCCTCAGTGGCAACAGTTGCGCTGGCACGGTTGGTGTAGGAAGGAGTTGCGGGTGTGAGTTGCGCGCCGCTGGACCTGTTCACGCGTGCGGTTTTGGCGCTGCACGAGGTTGCGTCCCAGGTGGCGACGCTCAGTGCGGGCTTTGGCCCTCTGGACCCTGGACATCTGTGTGACTTTAGTCAGGGCACCGGCCTGCGCGGCTGCTCCTCTAGTCACCCGTGTGGGCATACTGCTCCTGGTAACAGCAGGAAGCGCTGATTCAGACATCCTGCTACACAAAAGAATGAAGTAAAAAGAACAGGAATTAAATTAGTCAACAAAAACCACCACCAAACGATTTTAGCAGCCAATACCTGACTTTTATGACAATAAAAACTAGCGGAGGGCACAATGTACATCCTTTAAAGCAATACCATGTCCGACATGGGCGCAGTATGATAACGTGGCAAAAAGGCCCTTTTCACATGACATCACGCATCTTCCGTTCTGCCGCGAAGCAGTATAGCGTTACTTCCGCTAGCGCCTCAAAATGGAGTTTACCATGTCCCTTGCACAGCTGCCACAAATACTGCTAGATGATACTGCAGATAAATTTTCGCTTGCGACAAAATCAAAGCTTCATAAAGGATACAAATCTTCGTTGAACAGTACTTGTTTGATTATGAAGGTAAGTGTTTTGTTTTCTTTTTGTGTTAGCGAAGGTTCTAGGATAAGAACTTGAATATGTGTTCTGTCAATTTTTGTCAATTCCAGTGCGATGGCGAAACGGAAGTTCTTCTTCTTCTCCTTGTTTGTTGCAAGATGGATGTTTTGATTCACTGCTTTGCGAAAAGGGCGAAGATAAGTTTCGTCATTGTGAAAAGAGCTTATTCGGTCTCTTGGAAGCTCTGAACATGGTCAAATACTATTGATCTAAAATATCTCCCAGCATTAAAGTGATACTTCACCAAAAAATGAAAAGTGTTTCATAATTTACTCACTTTCAAGTTGTTGCAAATGTGTTTACACTTATTTGTTCTGATGGACACAGACAAAGATATTTGGAAGAACAGATCTCAACACACATTGGCTCCCATAGTAGGAAAAATTATTAAATTATCTGTTGAACACAAAAGAAGATATTTTAATGAATGTAGGACGGCAAACACTTCTTGGCCACTTTTGACTACCATTGTATTTTTCCTTCTATGGGAGTCAATAGGTGTCGAGATCTTTTCATCTGAACAAAGATATTTATACACATTTGGAACAACTGGAAGGCGAGTAAATGATGACAGAATCTTCCTTTTTGGGTGAAGTTTCCCTTTAAACACGTTTGAATGTGAATTCAGTTTGCATAAATGGAAACGAGTCCACATGGGCAAACAAATGTGGCGGTGTTGAACATACGTAGAAATAGACCTGCGCCAGTGTTTTGAAAAAATGCAGAAATGGGTTAAAACACACAGCGGAACACTGACCTCACACTCCCGGCCAGGCTGATGGCACTCTCTTCCATCGCAGGAAGATGGCCAGGTGAGACATAGACAGACATGCTGGGGTGCTCGATGAGGAGGTCTTCCATGGGACTGGCCTCCGCCGTGGCTCCCTCTGCAGTAAAACAGGGGGGAGGGGTGACAAACCAGCTCTCATCCATGCTGCAGTCACTACAGGAGCAAGAGCCCCGCTTGCTTAACAACACATTCACTTCTACTGACTCAGGGTGCCAGAAGGAGGCGGGGCCAGGAGAGCAGACGGGACGGGAGGTGGCATGCGCTGCCTGTATCCTCCCTGCTCGGGTTCTGCGCTTTTTGCAGGTTGGAGGAGAGTGAGATGCGTGACTTTCTGCTACCGATGCTGCCTCCGGCCTGCTCTCGCCTGCAGTGATGTGGATATAGCGGGGCGTATTTCGGGAAAGTGAAAGGTTTGGTTGAAGCCATGCAAAAGGGGAATGGCGGCACGATGGGCACACATACAAGTAAAAAGGAATTCAATCAAATGTGGAGAAATGAGTGGGGGTACAGAAACAACAGGAAAAAACACAGAGAATAGGAATACTGTCATTAGTTTTGAATCAGTCTGTGTGTGTCCTTGTTTTGAAATCCCGTTGGGGAACATAAACCTTAGTGCAAAAAGCTTATAAACCGTACAGAACGATATTTCTTTAAAATCAAATGCAAAAAAGTTTTCTATGATGTTCAGGTTTAGGGGATAAAATATACAGTTTGTACTGTTTAAAATCATTACGCATGGACTGTCCCCACCGGGATAATAAACCAGACATGTGTAAGTCACTATGTTTCAAACCTACTGATTTGTCAGCCTTGACAGCTTCTTAAGTCATTGTCCTGTAGGTGCACTTCACAATAACGTGCTGGCGTAAAAGGCCGTTCCAAACATTAGGCCGAATAATTATTTTGCCTTTAAAGATGCCTCATTTTGGCCAGGTTTTAAGGCAGCATTGATTATAAGCAATCCCATAATGCATTAAACACTTAATCTCAAGATGGTGGACAAACAGAAAGACATTTATTATAGCTAGATTTTTTTGTTTCATTCATAATGAAAAATAAAATAGTCTGATGTAATTACACAGACGACCAGATATACTTGCATAACGCGAAAAACTTCTCTTCAATTATAGCGTCCTTCCAGTGTTTTGGTTACATTTTACAAAAGCAACATTTGTTTCTAAGTATGTGCAATCGCCTGGGATCGAACCCACGACTTTGGTGTTGTTAGCACTAGACTCCTACTATTGATCTACAGGAAAGCATGGTTAGTGTGGCACACTCAATGAGTCACCGTAGTTACACTGAATCATCTGTGCCCTTAAACTGAATGTGTTTTATTCACGTATCTGATAATACACCTGTTGTTTGCTTAAACAGCTCAATCCAGCTTTAAACCTGCTCAGCAAGACTGTCTACAAGAGGAAACGGACTGTTTAAGCATCGCTTTCTTCTTCTTTGGTTTCTCTCACGGTGAGAACGTTCTTGTGTTACAAGCTAAACTCTTGACACATTTCATGGAACAACAGTGTCAGTGCATGAAATCTATCTTGTGTGCTGTGCGCTTTACATGTGAAGAGCAGAGTTTATGTAACCTGCATCTAACCAGATACACTACACAACGCAGGCAAAGTGCACCAACAGTGAGAAAACATGTAAAATAGATAATTTCTAGTTAAGCCGGTAGGGGAACCTGCTGTGGCTGACTCTACCCTGTAGTGTGAAGTGTTAATAAAGGGTTTTCTATATTCCAATTGATAGACTTTTAGATGCTTTAAGAGCTTCATATGCTTTCTACAAGCAATTCAACGCGCTCGGTTATGTTAATAAATGTATGCCAGCTGCTTTGAATTCCTCCACGCGATAACTTGACCTTTCTTCAGTTACTCTGTCTGAATTTTGATTGGCTGGCCTGGTTCTGCACTGTCGTCACATCACGCGTATAATGACATCACATGGCGATAATGTCAAACAGGTTTAATATATCGCAGCGTCTCACTGCTAGAGAGGGATCTCAGATCACTTTGCCGGTCTTCTCATGCTCATTGCGCATCGCCGACCGCTTCGACCACATGATCCAAACGTTTTGTTGCAGACTTTGGAAATCTGTGTGCGACAGCAAAATCTGTGGTGTAAAGTGTCATAGTGTGAGCTTGCCATCCAAGACACACGTTGGGAAAGATGCTGCCTTAAAAAGTAGCTGCCTATGTCTAAGACAGTAGACAATGAGGCGTTTGGAACAGGACTAATGACTTTCAGATTCATTCATTAGTATGCATCAGTATGAGCTTCGCCTACAAACACGTTCTTGGTTGGCACCCATACAGTGTTTTTCATGGTTTGTTCAGGACACTCACCGGGCAGGTTGACTAGAAGCCATCCTTCTTCATCAGCCTCAGTCACACAGGGCTTTGGTCCCTTCAGCTCTGGAGTAGCTTCCTCCACGCTTCCTAAGAACAGACTGCTGAGCCGCTGGAACATGTTTTTTCCTGAGGAATAGCTGCCTTAAATGCTTATTTTAAAATGAGCTATTTTTAACTACAGTCAGTGTAAGAGATGTGACGGAGGGCAGTTGATCACAGCTGTCTTGGCCTTTTTTCGTAACAGAGTATCAGAAAAGGCGGCATAGAATTTAAGGTCTCTCTTGGTTCAGGTGTTTCCAAGATCTATAATAACAAAAAACAGAGCAAAGAAAAGAAATGGTTAACAGCATCATGATACAAGAAATTTCCACAACTGTGGAATGAGAAATCATTGGTTACAGTATGAAAGATAAAAAAACAATTCTAAAAGGCTAAACAATCTGATCGGAAAGGTTTCTGGCTTTACATATCATAGACACTTTTATTCAAATCCATAAAAACAGTAACATAAAAAACAGAAAGACTGAAAAGATCTGTCATACTACATTATTCTTATCTGTAGATGTATTTTGCGTTATTAACACATTTATACCAATTTTATTATATTTATAAATAATACATTTAGACAATTTTGTTGGGTAATTTCATTTTGAAAAATGTGAACTATCTGCCATTCTTTTTGGGTTTCATTCTTATGCAAGAACATTTTTTTGTTTATTACTGTTTTACTCATAAATCTATTTTTTCATATAGATTTATTTGTTTATCCGTTTTCTGCATTTTGTCCCAGTGTCAACCGGACACAGTTTTGTAGGCGGGGCCTCCACGGACCGCTAACATCAACGCGGAACCCTGCCTGCCGATGACATCATGGACGCAATTGACTCCGCCCTCTTCGACTAGCGGACGGAGTATGAAACAACAACAGAAAGGAAAGAGGGAATTTTTGACAGCACAACCGTAAACGCTGTTTATGACAGAGGGTTTTAATGGTACATTAAACGAATGAGAGTGGTTACTAATGTATTACATACATCGAAGGACAACGCGTTGATGATGAAATATTTCAGGCTAGGTCAGACAAAACCCCATATTCTAGGTGTAAATGTTTGCATATGTGGATAAACAGGAGGACATGTATGCAAACACGTAGACGTTTCGAGGATACGCATATAATGTGAAAAGCACATGCAAAGAGAAGAGATTGAGCCTAAGGGTCAAAGCAATGACAGCTCGGATCAAGGGTATTTACAGCGCGTTCACATAACATCACACGTCAAACGACATTAACGCAGAAACACCGACCGTCGGTAAGTTAACCGATCACGATGGTCTGATCGAAAGAACAATTTTGTCGTTTAAAAGGAAATGATGACGGTAACGGTACAGCGCTGAAAAGGAGCGAGAGGACAAGCGTTAGTCTACGGCTACTGTCTGTAATGACGAGAGCAAATAACGATGACGATAAGGCCGTCATAAGATGTAATAATCTTCCACAACAAACTGAAAAACACTCTCAAACACCTCCATTAATGGACAGCTGTTATTAGCGTTTGCATTGTCAATGACAAGTCTGATCTGAGGTTTCATCATATTCAGCTTCAAAAACAAAGCAGTCGGAAACACATCCAGATTCGGTCCTTACCTGCAAAATTATTCAAGTTGTAAACGCGATGACCACAAAATATACACGACGAGAAAAAATCTTAAAGCATATCTTTGCTTTAGGTGTTCTTTATATACGAGGTAGTAAATTCACAAAAAATATGAAAAGGTCTTTCTTCTCAGAAGAAATCTACGTGTTAAGTCTGATTCACACGACGTTAAGATCGAAATATCTGCAGCTTGTGGTGTTTTTTCGGCAGATATTGTTTGTGATGTTATTGCTTCGCCGCCCAGCTGATCCGCGGATCAGAATATAGAGCGGACAAAACAGCTGATTGTGATGTCACGGTGCTCGTAGCAACGGGCTGACCACGCCCACTCTGGCCTCTGGACCAATCGGCGCTTTACACAATATCCAGGGCTGTACGTGAAACGGTGGGGGTTGGTGTGAGGCAGATAATGTTATCGACGAGTCTCTGCGTCATTTTGAAAGACGGGAAAAATGTATTTAAATATGCAGCCTTTTGCGTACTTTCAGTCGAGTCACACGCACTACTTTACTATGTTTTGCATTGTGGCTAAGATCAAGAACTTCAAATGCAAAATAAAAGTGTATGGAAATACCGATTAATTATTCGATTTAGCAAATTGTATGAAAAACACATTTTGAGTCAACATGGCATGATTCGATGGTGTTATGATGATGTAATAAAAGAATTGCTCAGCGATAGAAGTTCAGATTTCTTTTATTATAGAATCTCATTGCTGTGTATGGAGCACATTAACTGTGCTGCTCATGTAGTAATAGGATCGGAGCTGTGCTTGTGTACTCAGCGCTGTTACGTGAGCTCTGTGTTTGTAAATATTGCTTGACCCTCCCTATCTTCACATTCCTCTCATGGCGGAGGAGGGAAATAGACTGCCACGTGTCAAAATCAACCAATCAAAAAGCATGCTCTTAATATTGACATGTCAGCAGCCAGTTACAGATCTTGATAGATGACTTTGGCATTTTCAACAAGCTTCTCTCTGTGTATTGTTTCAAAGGAGCTTTACAGAAAACATTCCAGTTAAAGAAAAGGATATAAAAATATCTATAAGCACATGGTGAGCAAACTAAAGGCGAAGTAAGAAAAACTCTGTCAGATTTTCATCCATGTAAAAAAGTCACATTTTGATAATGTAATAAAGTGCTCTATTTCACACACATATTTAGTTTTTCACATACTAAAATTATTCTTAAGTATGTCTAAAATAATCTTAAGAACATTTTAGCGTAATCAACTGTGCTATTCTGAGCTTGAATATGATGCTTGGATATGTTCATATTCTCTCTGTATTAAAAAGATGTATTTAGTCACCACTTGTAGTACACTTCACTGGTGTGAGGTGTGATAGACCAGTCTTAGACCCCTGAAGCGCAGGTTCAGCAGGTGCACAGTGATGTACGGGTCCACCTGAGTGTAATGCGGGTGAAAGGACACTATGTGCTGCTGTTTGAATGTTATCTTTAGCCACCTGTACACCACCCATGACGAAAATTAGACCTTTCACATTCATGACCATCAATGCAAGTCAATGATAAAGGAAATTCAAATCCGTTTGGTTTAAATCTGAAAGTGATAAATGCACTGTAGCTGTAGGTTCATACAGCTATGAGGATCTATTATATTCCCTGTCCTGGAGAACTGTGTGTGTGTTTGTGTGTGTTTTTGTGTGTGTATACACAAGGTTAGAGATAACAGAGTGATAGAAAGAAAGCTGTTTTAAGAACAAACACACAACAACTGATGAGCTCTCTCCTTGACTGTGTCATTGCTTTGATGTTGCCTCCATGGCCCACTTCACTTTTCTAGTATCCCCACTAAAAACACACACGTGTTGTCACAGTGAACACAGTCAACTTTGTGAAGTGCTTCCTATCTCAGAGAAGATGAGAAGCGGGGCAAAGCCTTGTTACATAGCAAACATTCAGTCTTAACACGGTGGAAACACACACAAACACAAATGCAAATGAGTGTGTGTTTGTGGGTGAGGTCAGTTCTCTCTTATTTTGTTCAAACACACCTGAGCAACATTCATGGATGATGACAATGTACTTTCAAATGTGCCCAGGCTTGTTGGTCCACTAAATGCATGTAATAATAGTCCTTGTCAAAGTATTATGTCTTATTGTCTACTTCCTACGTAAATACATGTAGAGACTTCATATTATCACAATAAGGAAACTTAATGTGTTGACATGTATAGTATATGTAGAAAGTTACATTTGATGCTTTCTGTGACATTTATTTCAGATTTTTGGGTGAATGATTGTTTCTTATAAGGCAGTCCTACACATTTTGTCTAGTGCTGATGTTGATTTTAGGAACCTGTGCCCATATTTATCAAGCTTCTCAAAGTGCCATTTGAGTCTTAAGTGTTGAGAATTCATGAAATGTACTCCTACTTCCAATCTTAAGTATAAAAGCCGATGGAACCGTATCGTTCCACATTATGCATAAATTCGGTACTCTCCTGCATAGGCGAGATTGCTTGTGGCACTTTTTTAAAGTATGAATTTGCGAAAGGCATTTATTAATGAAACAATATATAAACATATTTTTTCATAATCGAATTTGTACATTTAACAAACTTCTTTTTGCGCAAGTTAAAGGCACGAAGTCCGGACATGTCACTAATGCTGCGCGCACTCGAGAAATGGATCATCAGCACTGTTGCGCGTTCTCGCTACGCAGTACTGGATCGTCATCTTGTTATGATCTATCCAATGGACTTGCAATATTCTTGCCTGTTTTGCTTTATTGTTCTCAATGGTATGTGTGATTTTAAATGCAAGAAAAATGTATACCGAAAATAACATTGTATTATTTAAAGCAAAACTACTCGACTAAAGCAAATAAAAATAACTTTCAGCACCGGTTTAAAACGTGTAATTTGGAATGGTGGAATCGGTGATTGGTCCAAGCCAATTTCGTCATCCAAAATCCCGTTTGGGGCACAGTAAAGTGTCGTAAATAATCTCCAAAATCTCTTAAAACACTTAAGATTCAAGCTGTGTCCCAAATGACATACTATACACTATGCACTCAGCCATCTAGTATATGACTTTCAGAAGAGTAGGCATGCGTCCACATACCCCCACTAGCGGTCTTAGCCACTTGAGAGCGCGTGCATGGGACAGGAAGGACTTTTTGTTCGGGTCTCGCGAGATGTTGCGGAAAGATTTCCAGTGTAAGTTATAATAATACTTTTAAGGTTATATGTTTATTTATTATATGTTCGGCTAACATGTGTTTTTCTTTTGTTTTTTGATACAATACAAATAAAGTGCTATAAAAATAAATCTGACTTGACTATATAATTACATATAATTTAATAGTAAAATGTAATTACATATTTTATTGGTGAAAACTCCAGAATTACGTATTTTGTAAAACTGCTGTGTATGTGATAATTAGAAACCCAACAATAATTAACGTTACATGTTTGCACTTTCTAAGTGTTCCGTCTGGTTATAAATAGTACATGCTTACTTGGGCTCTTCACGCCCACTAGAACACTAGTCCCAAAACAGAAAATACGTCATGAACGTAGTTTAGTGGTCAAGTGCAAAGACCGCAAGTGGGGGTATTAGGACGCAGCCGTAGTATCGTCCCAAATGGAATACTAAACGGTTTTATACTAACCGGAAGTATATCGGTTTCCCAGACGAGCGCCAATGACATCAATCGCACCGCCTAAATGCGTGTGGATAAAAACCTACTTGTGCATTGTTCATTTAATGTAGTGTTAATGTGTTTTGTCCAGCATTACTTTAGTCATCATCCGGTTGAAGCGTGTTTCCCTCTGGAGGAGAGTTTCGCTCGAGCGGCGTCTGTTAGCCCCGCCTCCTTTCTGCTACGTAAGCGTAACTGCGACTGTTAAGTGCGTGAAGGGTCCTCAGTTTCACACTTCATATTTTCGCATCATCCGGGTACTGACAGTGCACTTCTTTTTCAGGATTTTCAATGTGAACGCACTACTCACACTATTTATACTACAAAATGGCATAGAATAGTGCACAAGTGTGCTTTAATCTGACACTTCAATTACGAGTGAGATGCTTTATAAATGACTTTTAGGCGCAGCTTTGAGTCACGACTTTTTGATTCTTAAGTCAATTCTTAGCAGTGTTCTTGTGAGTAATTCTTTGAAGCTTGATATATAGGGGCCCTGATCCCGGGTTCTTTGAGCGATGAGACACATTTCCTTCCCTCCTCCTCGTGTTGTTCTCCAGACATCTGTGTGATGTGTGTCTATATAGAACAAGCCGTCCCAGTGAAATGGCCTTGGCAGGAATCTGAAGAGAGAAGAGACCCTGCTCACTTGGGATCAAGCTTCAGCGGAAACACACTTTCACCAGGGAACAAACTGTTTTAACCTTGTGGCCGACCAGTGTGCTGTTAGTTCATGATTTAAGGTCAACAGAATGTAAATTCACACCATGGCTTTGCCGAGCTCCTGGATCCATTTAGGAAAGTACATATTCTTGTAAATAGGCCTACATGTTAGAACGATGTTTGACTATTATTCACCTGATAGAGACCAATTTCACAATTGGATAAAATGGATAAAATCTCTTTTAATTTCCAGTGTAAAAATTACATATACGTTTACACCCAGGTACAAGGACAGCGTTGTGAGCAGCAGCGGGTGAGTGTTAACCTCGGATCACATAACCTTTCCCTGCCCCGTCCTAAAATATCCTGTCTTCTCTCACCATAAGCCTAGCCTGATAACATGAACCTGTACGTGGACCGAAGACTGTGCCAAATACTGAAGAACACTTGCCGAAACATTCAATATAAAGAGCACAGATACTATGTTAAGAACATGTACAGACGTCGAGTGCTGTTCAAATAAAACACAGTTTGCACATGGTTATCTCTGGCTTCGTTCTAGAGGTCTAGTTGAACCTGGGCCAGACACACTGCCTTTAGAAATCCGATTAAGCTTTCAACGATCTTCTATGAAGCAATGTCAGATGTAAGGCGTATTGATCAATAAATGACCTTTAGATGTCTTCACAGTGAATACAGGGTGCCAGAAGTATCTGGGAATGTCATGGATGACATAACTGCATTACTTTCCTTTGATTGGAGGTCATTCACACTGCCTGGGAAAAGTGTAGATGGTAAAAAAGCCCTGTTGAAAAACCAGCATATGCTGGTTAGGTATGTTTTAAAGCGTGGTAACTGGTTTGAGCGGGTCATGTGCTGGTCCCAAGCAGATAGCTCTTTTTTAACACAAAAAAATCTGTAAAAAATAGGGCACAACAAATTGTATTAATATGTTTATATCATTTCTTTGTATTCATTTTTACAGTTGTTTTACCTGTATTTTACATTTTACACTGCATTAAATTACATTTTAACATTGACAGAATTTTCCGTAAAGTAAAACTGATACTGTACTGGTCATTTTCTGCCAGTACCTTATCCGTTTTTTATAGGATATTTTCACATTGTAGCTCAGGACCAACAGCTTAGAACCAGCATGAACCCCCATGCTTAAAAACATACCAGCATATGCTGTTTTTTCTACAGGGAGCACAAGCATTGTGTGTTTACAAATGACACTTGCTATGAAATTTTACCTTCAAACACAACACAGCACAAAGCATGTGGTTCTAAAAACGCACAACCAGACATAATCATGTAAGAGCAAATAGAAAGTACAGCCCGCAAGTGTCAAGAACACATTAGATTAGTGCAACAGGCTGAGATGGTGGAGTTGTCATGATGCAATGAGCATCTGCACAGCAATGATAAGAGACGGCCTGCGATACGTCATTTGGACCGAGAGAGGTTGAAGAAGAGAGAAATGGACCCGAAAGGTTATTTCTGCTTTTATTTGAATATCTCTCCTCATCAGAAGACGATCTGCCTGTGTGGTGGCCATTTTAAGATTGGCTGTTTAACTTGTATTTTATATATGCACTATACATAAAAAATAATACAAATTTAAATGTAGAATATCCACAATATGTTTTCATACAATATATTATACTAGGTAGTATAGTATATACAATATAGGCCTATATATGTGTACATTTTACATGATGTGCAATGCAGTTTGTATGTATATTTTGTGTCCATCTACAGCTTCACAGTTCTCAGGTTTCCCAGTTTGAATGAAAACTACAGAAGATTGCTGCCATCTGCTGGTGCATGAGAGTTATTTCCTGTCATGCACGGGCTGAAGCACGTGCTCGTGCTCGTGCTCGTTAGTGATGGGAAGTCTGCTTCTTTTCTGCGAACCGCATCTTTTGGACAGTTCGTTTCAGTGCACCTGTTCAGCAATAATGAAGTCATTAGGTTACACTTAGCACATTCACATCATCGTTATGATCTGACATGTTTCTCACATTTAAGTTTTAACGACCCAAATAGAGGCACGCTCATGTGCAAACTACGAGATAAAAAGTGAATAATTTAACCTTCATCAGCGTTTTACAGAAACAATATGATCCAGTCATAATCCAATACCATTTATCAGTTATTAGATAAACGTACGTTTTGACAGATTCTTCCACTTTATTTAAGTCCTCGGTTCACGTGCGCTCATAGCACATGAATTCCTTCACTGAACTTAAAATGAGGCCTTCAAAGAACACAGCCCCCGAATTGGGACACAGCTCATGTGACTACTTTGTAGGCTACATAAATTCAAATGTTCAAAAAGCTCTTGTGGGTTGTTGAGGTGTATTGCTTTGCATGGAATTGTTTGGTTATAGGAGTTTATTGTTGCAAGAATTTGAGACTCATGGAACCTGTCGCATAGAGATGCTGTTGAGATGTGGAAACACTTTCATTTGATTTCTCTCAATAAGGTGATTAATATATTTGCCTTTCTGTGTAAATCATCAAAAGTCGTACTTAAATCACTATCTCTGAGAAATGATATATATGGCTAAATATACAGATAGACAAAGGCTATGGTATCAAGTGGACCCTAAACTACATGATAATGAGATGTCTTGTCACTAATGTGGAGACACATCATCTCCATCATGCTCTACATCTGAAACAGCTATGGATTTCCCAGAGCTTCAGGATATAAGGAGCACCTGCACTGTAGTTAAAGACGGACTTGTGAGATTCCAGCAACAAATTGGCGAACCTTCTTATAAATTACAGCAGGTGGTGGACACGCGCTGGAACAGCACATTTCACATGCTGTCTAGACTGTATGAGCAGCGTGAACCAGTTGGTGGTGCACTTGTGTCACTGAGGACGGATTTGGTTGCTCTGTCCTCAGCTGAGCATCACATCATCTCTGATGCCTTGGTCTACTGTCTCCACTAAAAGAGGCAACTGTTGAACTTTCAGCAGTAAAACTGTCTCTAGCTCCAAGGTCATTCCCCTCAACCGCATGTTGAGGCATGCTATAGAAAACAAAAAACAGCAAGAAGTGACTGGTGAGAAGGCAGCACAGCTCTGGAAAAACATTATGACCCTTTTGTCTGAGAGGTTTATGAGACATTATGAGACATTATGAGACATTTAGCCAAATGTACCTTTCCACTCTTCTGGATCCACGTTTAAAACCGGCATTTTGTAACCCATCCAGAATGAAGTCAAAGCGCTGACAGCTGAAGTGAGTGAAGCACATCTTGTGTACCTTCTCACTCTTTAACTTACAGGCCTGTGGGATCTTCTTGATCAAGGGGTGATGGAAACATGAAGGTTGAAGAGCGCCACCACCAATTCCACATTAGAAGTTCAAAGTATTACACTATGCATGCATTTAATAGCAACATTACTGTCATTTACATAATCCTATACTTTCACTGAGCACTTTTACCCAATTAACACACAAGCTGATGAGTTGAATCAAGTCTTGTACAGGGAAAGTAGATCTACTTCTTCATAATAAAAATAAAGTAGACTCTCAAAATAAAAGAAATGGATTCAATGCTTTACAATATCCTCGTAGTACGGCCCTGCGAGGTGCCTGTTAGAGGAAAAAACATGACCTGCAAATCCGTGGCCACAGTTTTGTTATTTCTGAAATCTGTAACGTTACCCATAAAAATGTATAAACCATTTATTCCGTACAAATCTAATAAAATACAGAATTCATTTACTTTACAGAAAGTTGTGAAACATTTTTAAAACACTTCAAAGTAAAATCTAATATCAACAATAATATCAAGAAAGTAAAGCATATTTAAATTTTTTAATATTTAATACTTTTTTCCAGTGGAGAATTGTTGTTTATTAATAAAAAAATCTGAACATGTCTACTTGGTTGAAATTGACAGATTATTTGAATTGAGTTTTTTTTATTAATTTATTATTATTACAAATATAGTATATCTTTTTTGTGGATTTGGTTATTTTATTTTGGTTACCTTTTATGTGTCGGTTAATATAATTTCAAAACCTTAAATTAAATATTGAAAAAAAGTAAAGCATAATTTACAACATTTTAACAAATTACTATCTTTCTTCAGTGCACCGTCTGGTCTTAAATGCAGCACATGTAGTGTGTCATAACAGGACTGTCGCAGTCACCTTGTACTGTTTTCAGTGGCGGGCATGACTAATGGTCACTTCAAGGTGTATTTGCTCAGAATATATGAGTGGTCAGTCTGTGTGGTTGTCACCGGGGGGCTCTGCTATTCACCTCTTTTGCATCCTTGGGCCTGAGGCTTCGGAGACCCCCAGCAGTCCCACACCACAGGGTATTGGCCCCAGTGAGCTGTGCTCCATAATTCTGCAGTTTAAAAAGTGTACTAACTGCATGTATACATGTCAGCATTCGTGAGCCCAGGAAATCAAATCCAAAATCCTGGAATTCTGTGCCATGTACACCGCTGAGCTACAGGTACATCACAACAACAGTTTTAATGCTTATTGTGGCGATAGTGACCATTCAGTGAACCATCTGCTGTAAAGGGTTACAAGAGATGTACATGTCAGACTTGCTTTCGAACACATTTATTCCCCAGTTGTGTGTACTTTAAAAGTGTGATATTATTTGCTTTTTTCATTGCAAACCAGTATGCCTTGTCCAACATGTGTGGACATTTTCACACACTAGGTGCCAAAAACACATGGTGTGAGTCACTCAGCATCCAAGCGCTGCCGGTCATCTGAGGACATTGGTTTGTTTATGTAAGAGTCGGTGGTGTTTTGATTGAGGTCGAGTCTAGAGGAACAGCAGACAGCTCATCAAGGTAGACACAGGTTGTGAAGTTAAATTCCTGGGCTCCGCTGTACAAAAGGAGCATTTCACCATATGTTTCAGCTCAAAATCCCCAGGGGTCCGCCTCTACAGTACCTTATCATGCCCATGCTGTGTCCGGAGGGGCTTGTGGAGACCAGCACCTCCCTCTGCCCCTCCAGCCCTCTACGCAACTGCTGAGTTCCTGTGAATTTCTGCTTCTCCAAGTCAATGACATTAGGTTTGCCGTTCTCATGTCGGTTGTTCTGACAATCATCACACTGGATGGAGAGAAACTATAGCTTCGTATGATAGAACATCTATAACCCATCATTTACATTCAGTCATGTAGCAGATGCTTTAATCCAAAGTGATTTACAAAGAGTTTAGGAGCAACAAGCGATATGTCACACAGGAGCAATAATACAATAGGTGTCAATACAAAGTTACTGGTTTCATCAAAAGCGAGACCACTACTGTTGAGAGAAAGAGAGGTTTTTTTTATTTGTCTATCAAGTTCACAGAAGAGATGGGTTTGAAGTTGTGAGAGATGTGGTTGATCGGACCGAGTTAGGAAGAATGTGTACCAGGCAGGAGTTGTGAATGAGCGGTAAAGAGAGTAAAGGTGAAAAAAGTTCATTGTAATGAAATAGCACAACACTCTGTACATGTACTGACCCACATAAAGACAAATGGTGTGTAACAGACGTGTCAATGTGCACGACAAAGACAACTACATGTCTGCTATGCAAAAGAAAGCTAAACTGTTTCTAACATCGAAATTCTTTTGAGCTATTATTAGAAACTACACAGAATATTTGTTTGTTCAAAGATTTGTTTGTCACTGCGCACTATTAAAGCGAATTACAAACAACTTAAATATTTACAGTCTGTTACGCATTCATAGGCGTTTTAAAGGTATAGTTCACCCAAAAATGACTGATTTTCTGTTTTTAAATTTTTACATACATTTCTCTGTCCTGCTAAACACAGAGGAAAATATTTGGAAGAATGTCAGTAACCGAACTGATCTTATCCCTATTGACTCCCGCCGTGTTTATTTCCCCTACTATGGCAGTAAATGGGGGACGAGATCTGTTTGGCTACTGACATTCTTCCAAATATCTCTCTTTGTGTTCAACAGAGCAATGACACTCGTACAGGTTAAGAGTAAATAAAAACACAATCTTGAAGTGTTGGGAGAACTATCCCTTTGAATCCCAGTTCTAAGCCAAGCGAGTCATATTTCTTTATGTAACGCACACTTAATTCATACATGCGGCCGTGGAAGTAAATGATGAACTCGTGACTCATACATGGGGGCTTCATGAAGCTGGAAGGCTGGTGAGAGTAAATGAGCTTTTCATGGCTCCCTCTGAGGCACACAAGGAAAACATCTGTTCTCAAGCGAGGACATTTCTGTGCTTTATATCCTCCCTGTGCGCGGGTCAAAAGATCATCTGCACTCCGGTCACAGAACACAACCTGTGGCTGTTGTCTACTGACAAGCATAAAACGCATCAAATTAGGTGAAAGCCTCATTTAACACTAACGTCTTTTGTGGAAAGAACCGAGCCTTTCATGACGCTCTTACAAGAGTCTTTCACGCATTTGGAGCGTTTGAATTGTAAACAAGTATGGAAGATGTTTGCATTACTTTGTATGCACGTGTCATTGGACATAAAAGCTTTACAGAGACAGAAGTTTATATTTTAGGTAGATCCTGTAGATGCCTAGAAACATACACTTGGGGTCAGATTTACTTCTCGGAAAATAAAAAACTGTTGTAGCATTTGAATATAATTCTTATATAATAGCCCACAAGAGTATTTTGTGGTTTGACTGTAATGGAAGAGCCTGGTGTGGCCGAGCCTCTACAATGGTTTTCATTTACAAAACGGCCAGAACACACGTTTCTAAAGGGAATGTGCTGGAATGTGTCTGCTGATGGGCAGCCTGTGGTGCTCGTTTAACACGCGTCTGATCGGCGTCGCTGTTTAAGAGGCGCTAACATGCGCCACATTGCAGACTGTACGAACAATGCATGGCACACACGCACACACACACACACACACACACTTTCCGTCTGACACGTTCACAAAAACACATTCATTGGCGAAGTTTGATGGTGTTTTTAGCACCCCTTTCTGATTTTGCGCCTATGTAATAAGTGATCAGTGAACGCGCCTGAACGCAGAACAGAGGAGAACCGACTTTTGTTCAGAAGAAGCCCACGAGCGTCTTCCTCGTGTCCCGCAGGGAGACTGTGTGTGATGATGATGAATGATACAAACGAGCGATGCACCAAACCAGTGTGTTGTAGATCGAGTCAAACACGAGCCCTTTAAATATAAAGAAATTCATCCGGAAGAAATGTTTCATTATTAAGTCTTTAAAGCAAACTGTGCAGGTGATAAAAACACTGAGCTGTGCTCAACGAAGCCTATGATGAGTGTATTCAGCAGTGCCTATAACATTGCGTGGTGTTTATCACTATGACGTGAATCTTTGAACCCTTTAATTTGATAGCGATTACAGAAAGTTGATATTTCTATCATTTGGACGAACTGCACATTATCATAAAACTGATGTGAATTTTTGCGAAATGAATGCAGTTGTGTGTTCAGCAGAGGCACCTGCGGGAGGCCGGTTTGTGGGAGGTTCTGATGGGCGTGGACAGAGCTCGAAGCCCCGCCCATTTCCCAGCTCAGCATCATAAGAAGGGTCCCGTCTGCGCTGAATGGCTGTAGTATCCTGGAGTCGAACATTGGACATCTAAAAAACAACACTCCAAGCTTCTGTGGAAAATACGTTTCTATTGTAGAGAACATCCAGTAGTTGTGATTTTCGAGGAACTTTCCAAAGATGCCACGTTCATTTCTGGTCAAGAAGTATTTCTCCAACAAGAAGCCTAACTACAGTGAGCTGGAGAGTCAAAGCGGTAAGTGTGCTTTCGTAGGAGCTGCATGTATTCTGTGTAATCGTAAGCTGCGTAATATTCATATGTGTGACTGAAAAAAACCTAAATCTTAAACTTGAGCTGGCACCGTCCCATGACATTCTTCACCACGCGTGCTTTTGGTTAAATGGCATTATTGGCATTATCATGGATAACGTGAAGTGTTGTAATTGTGTGTAATTTAAAACCTGACCCTGTTTCTTGATCTCTTCCCCAGATGAACGCTGTGCAAATCTCCCACTGTGTTTCCCTCCGTATGACATCGCCACCAAAGAAGACCATCCTGTGGTGCCCACATACCCCTCTCTTCTCGTGTGGAGCACCGACGCCTTACCCCTCAGCTCTCCTCGTGGGCCTCTGGACCTGAGCTGTCAGTCCAGCTCCAGCAGCGGAGAGGAGGACGACTGCCGTACGTCCGATCCACCCAGCCCGGATCCCACAGAGCGCTTCCAGTGCGCCCACTGCGGCAAGAGCTGCAGCAGCCCGGCCGCTTTGTCATGCCACCAACTCACACACTGTACCGCACGTCCGGAAGCGCGCATCACCGTGACGGCAGTCTCCGGCACTGCCACGAGGCCAGCGTTTCACTGCAAGCACTGTCCCAAAGAGTACAACAGTCTGGGGGCCTTGAAAATGCACATCCGTTCACACACGCTGCCCTGCGTGTGCACCACATGTGGAAAGGCGTTCTCCAGACCCTGGTTACTGAGGGGACACATCCGCACACATACCGGTGAGTAAAGATGTGTTTTGAGACCGCGAGTCTCGCTATGGTTGTGCCTGTTCGTATGAAACGTTGGAATGTTTCTGAACCAGATTATTTGTCTCTGTTTTAAGGCGAACGTCCCTTCTCCTGCCCCCACTGCAATCGCGCATTTGCCGACCGCTCAAATCTCCGCGCTCATCTCCAGACCCACTCCGAGGTGAAGAAGTACCAGTGTGGAACGTGCTCTCGTACCTTCAGCCGCATGTCCCTCTTGCACAAACACACCTTCTCTGGATGCCATCCATCTACTTAGAGGAAAAGACATTCTCAGGTATCAAGCCATACATGAATGTGTGAACCGGAACTCTGTCCAGTGCCTTATCTTCCACGGGCCAAAGGAGAGATTCTTCCTTTTCTACCAGTTGTGCTTTTAGAAAGACACTTGCAATGTCTGCGAGGAAGGTTTGCTACACGCCAACTTTTTTCATTGTACTTTTGGCTCTCTGTGGATTCCCAAGATGCAACTCGGTGCCGGCGGGTCCCGGACTGTGAGGGGCAGCTGCTGTAGTGTGTGTGTGATCTGAGGTCATATCTCACCAAGATCTCCACACTCATACAGAGATGTATTGAGACAGCTGTCGCTGTGCCGACCTGTCCACTAAAGCTCTCAGGGTTGTTGGCTTGCTGTTTCAGCCCTTCTGTGATGATGACTGAAGACGATAACCAAAGGCCTGTTTTTAGAAGAAGTTCGATTCGATTTTGGTATTTTGTTTGGAGTCATTTGAGCTCATCATTCAGCGCCGCCTCCCGAGTTTGTCTTTTGAGCCTTGAATCTGTAATACATTTACATTTGAGATTTAAAGTGTACTCTTAAAGATTTTTATACCACCCAAAAGATTGTTGTTTGCCTTTGAGAATTCATTGGAAATGTAAATGTATCATCTGGGACATACAGTATATATATATTTCAAAGTCGAAATGATATGTGAAGCCACCTGTCTACATATAGTTGATGTTGATCGTATAACAAAACCAAAGGCTATGCAGTCTTTTCGATTGTGTACATACTTGTATTTTTTCCAATAAAATAATTTATATGATGTGAAATGGTATCTCATTTTATTGCATGGAAATGATGTAGTCATCTTTCTATCAAAGCGGAGGATGATTTGTGTTCCTGAAGTACCGCTGAAATATATTTGGCTTTCTTTCACAACGTAAGCTTTGTGTGACAACCGGAGCAAAAGTTGCAAAGAAAATCTTTCCCTCTGCTGCCCCTCTACAATCTCGCACACACTTACACACAGATCTTATGCACTCCTATACGTTTGGTAGAATGATGTCTAAGATTGATTCTGTTGAATGTATTAAATGTTATATAGGCAGTGTTTAGAAGTTACACGTCTACACCTTGAGGCCCACTGGATCCAGCTCTAAGCTCCAGAACCTCAATCTGTCAAACTCATAGATATGCGTGCCGTAGGGGAAATGTAGTAAATGCAGGAAATGCCAACGATGTGCGCTTAACGCCTGGCCAAGAGGCATTTGGTTTTGTACAGCTCCTCCGCAGCGCACCCCTTCTTCAGCAATCTGAATCCACAAAACCCCAGTGACCTGCACACTGACGCCGGCTAGTCTTGCTGGAGTAATGATGCACTTCCTGTGCTGAGGTTCAATGCTGCGGGATTTTGGTGGGGGAAGATATGCAGCTTGGGGGGTCGCGCTTTATCTGCCATAACTGTGTACACAACGAGTCCAGCTTTGGTCGGTCAGCTTGACAAATTCAGCCATAAGCACGTCTTTCTTTGCATTTTTACTAATGGCCATTTAAAGACATCATGTATTCTGACTGAGCATACTGACACAACATACTGTATAAATAGCACAAATGCCATAACGTTATACAAAATCTGAGGTGAAAAAAGGCCTATGAGCACACATTAAAGGGGTCATATGGCGCCATCACATGTTTTCTTGTGTCTTTGGTGTGTTATAAGTTGTTCATGCATGTATTAGACACGTACAATTGCAAAAGAAATTGTATCAGAACAAAAGAGTCATTCTATGTAAAAGCGAATGCTCACCCAGACCTGCCTGCAACACCTCGTGTAACCACACCCCCACAAATCTACATCAGTTGGTGGTCTGATGTGACTAAGACCACCCAAATGTATACTCAAGTAAGGTGGTGTACCTGTCAGTACAATTGAAGAGGAACCTGATGATCCAAATATGGTCAAAGGCGTTACATTTCCATCACACGCTTGCAGTATTCCACCAATCACTACACACTGGTTAACTGGCCAATCACAGCACACCTCGCTTTTCAGAGAGGCGATACAAAATACAGTGTTTTTTAACCCTATATACACATTTCATTATATCTATAACAAACCATAATATACGTTTAAGCCATGTCATGTGACCCCTTTAAAAAAGCATAACACTGCCCTTAACAAAGCTGATTTAAACCCTCCGAAATGCCTTTCCATTGTGTGTGTGTTTGTGTGTGTGAGTTATGATTTGCTGTAGGATGGGTGTTCGGTAGACTGCAGTCTTTTGGGCTTTTGGGTATGATGTGGTCGGCCTGAGCCGTAGACATGAGGTCAGACATGGAGGGTTGAGCTGGTCCTTCAAAGACAGGGAGTCAAATTCACTGAAGACTACTATGTGGGTGGTAAGATGGATGACATTGTATTTAAACCCTCGAAGGGGCGCAAAATTGCAAGAATGCCGCCAAAAAACGATCCTCTTGTACCTCTGAGGAGGTGAGATAATGCTCCTGTGATGGATGGCAGTACAGTGTGTAGGATTTTCAGCTGCATGTTTAATTTATTAGGAATGGGGCATGTGAAGGTACACGTGTGTGTGAACGTCACTCAAAACACAAATACACAAACAGTTACTGTTTGCACACAAATACTAAGAACTGTTCTTGTGGCTCAAAGTGAATGATTTGAATAAGCTGAACAAGACTGTAAATAATCAATAATATAAAACTCAATGCCCGACTCTTTGTTGGTTTAATAGTAGCTTAGAAGCAGCACAAATGACACACTTTTCAACAAGCTGTGTAATTACAGGTGACAAGAAGCAGGTGCTCGATGGTTTCCACAAAAGAAAAGGTTGGTGAAATCAAATAGCGTCTCACTATTACTTTATGGGCGAACAAGTAATACAGGAGGACAGCTGCCTGATGTGATCTTCACACGGCACCAAATACTGAAGTGAGCCACACTAGACACTAGAGGCGTTATAAGTTTGGTCACACGTCACCTCAAGTGTGTGTGTGTTATCACCTCCTCAGTCTTAATTGGGAGCACCAGCTAGGGAATTTCACCCTGACAGTAAAAAGGATCTGAATAAATCATACAGTAAGAAACATGATGTAAATTAGAGAAAGTAAATCACCTGGTATATCTGAAAGATTTTGTGGGATTCTGATAACTTGTAGAGCTTCTTACTAATTTATCAACACATGGAAGACACAGATGTATTCAAATAGAGTTTATCAACAAAAGACGTACAAGAAAACTAACAACTGACACGTGGAATGTGGAACGTTGAATTAAAAAAGCTGTGTCAAGTGGTTCCACACAACAATATTGAGTAATTTGAACAAGTAAAACTGTAGTTGTATGAACAAAATAAATGTAAGTAATGTTGACTAAACGTTTTTGAGTAAATCCAAACCATTCCGATTGTACCAATAATTTTAAGTTAATTAAACTCAATATTTATCATTCTCAATGCTACTTTTTATTGTCATACATTAATTATATACAGACTTACTGCATTTAATTCAAACACAATGATCAGATGAGAGGCATCTCAGTACTGGCATTAGCACAGTTAAAGCTCATTGAATGATGTCATAGACCTCATGAACCTCTCACAGACTAAGCACATGAACCACTCTTCTAAACATGGCACCCTAAAACTAAAAAACACAACTATTTCAATCCTCAAAGAACATTAAACACAAACAAGTCTTTTTTGTTTTTACAGAAAAACACTTAAAATAACCCAAAATTTCAAATGTAATGCCTAAATGCAGTCTAACTCAAAGCATGCTGGGAACTGAAAATTCCCCTTCAACAAGTCATGTTGAATTAACTTGTTTTTATGAAGTAAACTCAACATTAGGTCCAATGTTTTAGGGTTTTAATTGACCAGTCAAACACTTGTTTAGTAAAGTTGACAAGACTTACGTTAATTCAGTGACTTCTTTATGTACTGTGAACAATGTTGGGAATTAAGAATTATCTGTAAACACATCTGATCTTCAGCTATGTAATATCAAAGATAGACTATGGCTCTAATGCCAAGGTTTTTGGAAAGAGGTTTGGTTAGTGATATTTACGGTCCTCTGTGGTCTGAAGTCTGGTGGTGGCAACATCTTCCACTGGTCAGAATGAGCTGTGCTACTGCCTCTCTAGAACGGAGACTCAGAACTTGAGTGTCTGTTATGCGAGGTACTTTTTAGCGCTCTCATTGTTGATAAGCGCCCAGCTGCCGCTCATTAACAATTACTCACCGGTCTCGAACCACGGTCTTGCCCCGCCTTCTCTACTACAAGGAGATTGCATTTTCCATCATGGCCGTTAGAGAGGAGGCCTTCAATGAAGCTGTGGCCCTGGATTGCATTGCTTAGTGCTGTTCACAACCTTTTATTTTTTTACTTTTTTCCAGTTTATTTTCATTCTCTAGGTCATTCACTTCTCAAGGCCGAAGAGCACAGATCATGCAAGAACGGAAACAGTTTGTCAGTTACATATAAACACTGACCTCTCTGCAGTACTGATAAAGAACATCACAAATGTGTGCGTAGTGCAGCATGCCCTGCATTCAAATTACAGAGAGAAAGAGAGAGAGAGAGAGAGAGAGAGAGGAAGAGAGACAGAGAGAGAGAGAGAGAGAGAGAGGAAGAGAGAGAGAGAGAGAGAGAAAGAGAGAGAGAGAGAGGAAGAGAGAGAGAGGGAAGAGAGAGAGAGGAAGAGAGAGAGAGAGAGAGAGTGAAAGAGAAAGAGAGAGAGCTAAGAGCTGAAAATAAAAGGAAGAGTTAACAAAAATCTCTCATCACCGGCCTACATTTACTTATGTTGTTTATCTAGATTTCCTTGATTCAAATAGGTTATAAACCACGTGAGGTTGAATAAATAATTTAAGAATATGAATTGTTATCTTTGTATAACAGTTACAATCTTTTCAATGTTAATTGAGTTGCTCATTCACTCGTTGGTTGTTAGCGTCTTAAACTTTAATTAAAACAAGGCTGAGACTAAATTAATTTCCCTGGTAAACCTCATCTATCCACTCATCCTTTAAACCAGTCTGTCCTTTTATACGGCACGAGACGAATGGTGCTCATCCAACATCTCGGGGCACGGGTGGATGATGAACATTATGCCACAAATTCTGTTCATAGAGCTTAACGTTACCTTGAATATTTCACAATAATGATATACTCTCCTATTCGTAGCCTTTACGATCATCTTTACAATAAACTTTATTTGTGTAACAAGCTCGCATTTGTATGTATATATAAGCATATATTGTGTTAAACGGCATTTACGATTGCATGTTAGCTAAAATGTTAGCAAGCATTATTTATTTAATATTATACAATTTGTGTTTTACTACGGCATGATATTTGTGAACCTTTCCGTTTCAAGTCGCTTTGTCGCAGAATAAATGTAAAAGCAGTCCCTTTTTAATAAGGCTCGATTCACATTTCACGTATTTCTGCACGCATTTTCGTTATTTTAAATGAAGTCATGCGCAAATATGGGGCGATACACCAGATGTAAATAGTTCAACTTTCCAGAGTGCGTACTTTCAGCACAGTTTTTTGGGAATCGAAACGTGAATCGTGCATAATGCAGGTTTTAATTGAATTACAATTTAGGAAAAATATGGCAGTTGAGAAGAATTTTCTTCTCACGAATGCTTTGTGAACCCCCCCTGGTCTCTGTATGCAACAGTAGACATGCAATGCCTTTAAATGGGCATATTTGAGCAGTGATGTCCTTGTGTTTTTGAGCTTGAACTGGTCCTTTAGAGAGCTGAGTCATAGCGGATCAGGTTTGAGCCAGGAGCTGTTATGATGGTTTGGATTACTAACAGAGTTCTGGGTGACTCGTGCATGAGAATTACCCTCATACTTTGGCTCCTGCGGTATTGTCTCTTTCTCTCTCACTTGTGGAGATGTAATTCATTTTCTTTTCTCTCATTTCTGACTCTTTATGCACATATAAACATTGGACAAAAGCCATCTAGAACCAATTGCGATGTCCAAACAAGCATTGTTTGGGGAAAAAATTAAATTCAATGGTAAACAGTATAACATTTGGTCAATAGGCTTAATAATCAAACATACTTTTGCTTTCCGCTCACTTGCTTGTGTTTTGAGAGCTAAGCCTCCATCTTGTATCTGTAAGTGTTTCCAATTGATTGGCAAGTAAAAAGAGAAAAGACCTTTTAGGAGAACTATTACTAGTTGGGTAATAGCCTACCAATGCTTTTGGAGCATCAGTATTAAAAAGTTTTATTTATAAACGCAAATGTCTCAGCAAATCTGGTTTCTTCGTCACTGAAAACATGACTTTCTTACTTAGTATTTTTGTCTTGTTTTCCAGTACAAATGTCTTAAAATGATTTAACAAGATGTAATTTCTTGATGAGCAAAACGATCCAAGATAAAAGCAAAAAACAGGCAAAAAAATCTGCCAATGCGGTGAGAAAAATAATCTTGAATTAAGCTTTACCTTTTTCTCAGTCAGTCTTTTTTTTGAGTAGAATTGAGTGACTGACTGATAGAAAAGTTAAACCTTAATTCAAGATTATTTTTCTTACCCCATTGGCAGATTTTTTTGCTTGTTTTAAGTACAAATTTAATTCAATTTTATATTTTTGTTCTAAAAACAAGATTTGTTTTCTTGAGTTGTTTTGCTCATCGAGAAAAGGCATCTTGATTCAAGAAAACAAGACAAACATATTAAGTACGAAAGTCATTTTTTGCAGTGATGACACGCAGCAAACATGTTTTGAGACCTTGATATTTCTGAGAGGAATTGCAGAAACGACGTCTGTTGAGATGTGTTTCTTAGTTTGGTACAGTGAGATTTTGGGCGTGTTGCACCTGCAGAGAAAACACCTGCCGTCTCCCCGTGAGCACGCCGCAGGTATTCAGGGCCTCAGGAAAAGCTTTGGTGCACTTTTGTTCTGCTCCGAGACCTGCAGCATTTTACTACTCTATTGTTCACACACACACACAACACACACGTGTCCTGAAGAGAGCCTGCAGGTTTGTCGTCGCACCTGCCTGAAATGCACACCTTCTTATCTCGTCATCAGAAGGCCTCTCACAACTGCTCCATACATTCTTAGTCCGAGACGCTTGAAGGTTTGGTATCCTTTTACTATGACTTATGTCAGCGTATTATATTCTTCTTCATCCTAAAAGCATATCTGCCATTGATCTGTTGAGGATACTGGTGGCATTACACACCTCATGCTGGAACATATGGAAGCCAGTGGACCGCTGTTCATATTTGTGGATTCATTTTACGAAAACCATCTAACAAAATGGCCATAAGATAGAACAATCACAAATCCTAAACAACAAAGGAATTAACTTCTGCTAGTCTCCTGAGTAAACCACTCCTGTGATGGGACCTCTTCTGAATGAACCTCACCAAAAGACAAATATTGCAATGTAATTGGCATCAAACGATTTATATGAGCTATGCTGTCTACATTCGTTTCATTCGTCGGTTTTGATGTCAGGGAATAAAAACTTTGGAGACAATACAGACAAGTGGATAAGCTAACGGAGAGCCGTGAACAAGAGCAACATCTGAGCAAACCTGTATACATGTGACCGTGTGAGAGTTGGGATGTTTTCTGCACAGAAGGCAAAGACAGGTGGACAGAGAGGAGACAGAAGGTGTCTGTGACCTAAGGATGCGGTCAGGTGGGTACACACCTGTCTCCTTTTTAGGCAAAAGATTCTGGTTACACAAGAAACAGAGGTAAACAGAGAAAAAAGTCAGTTTCCCCCTTTTTGTAAGAATCACAGCATCTACGTATATGCTCACACAGATCATTGAGCTGAGACGGATCTCAGTGTGACCTGGCAGCTTGGTTAGAGCTCTCGTGAAGTGTCTCGACAGCTGTCACAGTGTAATTCTAGATTGGTCCACCTGAGCGGCGAAACGACAGGACACCCCCGTCCCCCTCCAGCTCTGTGTCTGGACAGAGGTTACTGACGTGTGTGTGAAGAGGGTCCAGCAGCACTCCCACCCTGATGAGATCCAGCGAGCATTACCTCTCTTATCATTCCTTCTGTGTCATTAAAGCACCATTGGCTAAATAAGACAGACAAAAAGAGGATTTCCTTTTGACAAAAGATGTTCACTGTGGTGTCTATGAAGTAGCCATGGTATTCAAAACCATGGTTATTTTGTGATAACCATTGTTTTACTACAGTAACCAATTTAATTGTAGTAAAACCATGGTCAATTTTATGAGGGAAAGAGTCTAATCTTTTTTATTGTGACTTGAAAGCATTTCATATTGGCCCCACGGGAGGACAGACCTGCTGCGACTACGTTTTGGGTCTCGATCCACCAGGTAATGATCGTGTCTTGTAGTCTGTAGTGAAATAGTATCAATAGATTCACTTATGAAACATGGAAGTCATTTTGTTAGTTAATTCGTTTTTTTGTTTTTTTTGGGGGGACATTCCCTCCCACAGACACACTGAGCAACAGCACGGCTCCCCCGCTTCCAGCACATGAGCCTTTCCAGATGTGCCTCCATCCGTCCCATTGCTGACAGACGCTTCTAAACAGACACAACAGTTAAATGACAAAATAATGTCAACAAGAAATGATGATGAATGTCAACAAGAAACTTGTTCTCAAACTCATGCACAAAAAGAAAAACCCTGTATTTTGAGAAGTTGATTATATGTTATATTAAAACTAGACAGACAGGTAAACACGTGTCTTTATTTTTAGATTGAGGGTGTTATTTTTATTAAGGGTTTTTACCACAACAGTGCTAATGCTAGGTGCACTGCTATCACTTAGGCGCTAAATGGGCACCTAACAGCTAATTGGCTTATGCATGCTCGCTTCAACACATCAAAGCGAGAGAGAGAGAGAGAGAGAAAGAGAGAGAGAGAAGGAGAGAGAGAGAGAGAGTGAAGGAGAGAGAGAGAGAGAGAGAGAGAGAGAGAGAAGGAGAGAGAGAGAGAGAGAGAGAGAGAAGGAGAGAGAGAGAGAGAGAGAGAGAGAGAAGGAGAGAGAGAGAGGAAGGAGAGAGAGAGAGAGAGAGAGAGAGAGAGAGAGAGAGAGAGAGAAGGAGAGAGAGAGAGAGAGGAAGGAGAGAGAGAGAGAGAGAGAGAAGGAGAGAGAGAGAGAGAGAGAGAGAGAGAGAAGGAGAGAGAGGAAGGAGAGAGAGAGAGAGAGAGAGAGAGAGAGAAGGAGAGAGAGAGAGGAAGGAGAGAGAGAGAGAGAGAGAGAGAGAAGGAGAGAGAGAGAGGAAGGAGATAACCAAAGGTTCCCGACACTTCCTTTCTTTTTCACGCACACACACTGCGCCGGCAAAAAACCTCTCTTGGTAGATATTGTTGGTCATAATTGAAATGATGTGACGGCATCGGCACATTTTTTAAATCCCCCTCTCAACCTAATTTCTAAATCTGGCCCTTAATATCTGTATTGGATCTAATCTCTTAAACAGTTAAAGGAATAGTACACGATATAATCATCGATGTTCATTTTTAAATGAATGTAGTTTTTAATCTGTACATGTGTGCTTTAGAACTGAACACACACTGTGAGGCTTTACCTGTAACACATCAGTAACATTCTCTTTAAAATGCTTTAATTGTTTGTCAACAATGCTTCTGGTAAAGTAAACGTCAGGTGATGTTAGTGCGGCACTCTGACGCTCTGACGCTTACATTCCTGTGAGTGTTGATTCAGTGCGTCACCAGAGACCCATTTGTGTTCCTGGGGTTGAGGAGCTCCAACAAAGCAGGGGGTGAAATCTTTAAGCCCCAGGGCAGACAGGAGGTCTGAGCTCAATGCTTTTGTGGTGTAGAGGTGACTGCTGGAATACTGTAATGGAGACCACTCTCTCTCTCTCTCTCTCTCTCTCTCTGTCTTGAAGGGATCCTTCACCCAAACTCAAATACACAACACGTAAATTGTCATGAACGGTAGTATATCAATTTGTGTTCATCAACATGAATTTTCCCCTTTTTTCGTGTCACCCAGCACGAGTTTCCATCAAAAGTACTTTATTACGCAATATCTATATATCAAGGCAATCTGATGGGAATTCATACCTATTTTGCAAAGTGGCTCATTCGTGTGAATTCCTATTTCCTACGATCTTATTTGTATGTTTTTTTATGAATTGACTTTTCCCCTGTGACGTCAGGTTTAGGGGCGATTTTGGGGATCTGTTCCTTGCTTGAGTATAATTTAAAATGAGTACTTGAACTTTTAATTAATTACATTTTAAAAGACAAGAAAGTACTTTTTACTCCTTAAAAAACTTCTCACACGTCTCACATTCCTCTATCTTCCCTTACTACTAATGAAGCAACTGAATTGTGCTTATAACCAGTTTCATTTAAATGTTATTTATTCAGCCAATGAAATTGCCCAGACATGTTCATCGGTCCTTTTGAAGTGACGTCATGTCACATCAGTTACCACAATGCAGAACACCTTACTTGACCTGAACCAGTGGACCTGAGAGAAATAATCAGTGGAAGAAAATGGAGGAACAAGATTCAGCTGCAGATACAGTTCAAAACCCAATACTACTCTATAGGTACTCAAGATTAATATGAGATCGTAATCCGTAAATAATAACCTGTGTGTTACGCCCGCTTTAAATACGTATCAATGAAAATACCTGTCAAATCTCCTGGGTCTGGGAATTAGAGAATTAATGGACTGTCTGTAAACCTCTGTGGAATCCCTGTGTCACTGAATGACGAGCCTCCAGTAGGAGGAGGAGAAGATTAGGTTAATAAGTCTCTCTCAGAGAGATTGATGGCGAGAACATGCAGAGTTTAAGAAAGAGACCTGTGAAGCTCAAATGAGCAGCAGGGTAAAACAGCAAGTGCACCAGAGCTGGGGGCTGTCAGGGGGCGTTAGGCACCTTGCAGCAGCTGCTCTCAATTATCCACCCAGGAGCCGAGGGATACATGGGGCTCGGGGGGCACGGGGGGCGAGACCACTGGCGCCAACAGAAGAGCAACAGGTCAGAGAGGAGGAAGATTATAAGGCAGTTGGCCCCTGCTGTTAGCCACAGAGAGCGAGAACAAGAAAACAGATACTGTGTGTTTCAGTGCCTGTGTGGAATTTGTGACGTCCACTTCTTATAGAAGACTAACTTTAGAACCAAGACAGTAAGAGTGACCAAAGAGAAGAAAAAAATCTGCTCAATTTAGGACAGACACTTCTGGGTGGTCAGACGTTGGTTGAGTGCGACCTCACAAAATCTACTTTTGGTTTGTCTATGAGGACCTCTGTGAGAACATGCAACAACTGAATTCATACATCTGATGTTATGGTTAGGGATGGGTACAGAGAACCTTTTTTTTATTGGACAGGTACATAATTGGGTCGATACCAGAGTATGGATAAGCTTCATGACAAACAATACTGTTATGGATACTTGTGTTGTTTTATCTCTGTGTATTCAGGTGTTAAATGATGAATTAGAGGCTCTGCCTGTCATTATCCATCTCTGAATGATGTCTGAAGGGCCGAAGTTTGCTGGACGCATGTGTGATATCTAGGGCCATTGATTTCCGCAATGAATTTGTAATGTGCTTGTTTTGCGTGTTTATAAGTGAAAAAGTGTCATGGTTGAGCTTGTGGAGCTTTTAGCATCTGTGTTTCAGTCAAACACCGCTTTGCGAAAACTCATCAAAATAAAAGTCCTTTATTTGGGAACAAGTTTTAACATTGTTTTAAATAGTTCGGCCATGGTCTATATTTATTTACTTTAGTAAATTGAAGTAAATGTGCTAGTTAAATTATAAAAGTAGTACATATAATTAAATAAATATAACTTGCTTAGAGAATAGTACTTACATTTATGTAGACCTTAAACCGGAAAGGAAAAAATAAATTCAGTCTACCAGCCAAAGAACCATAGTGATGTAAAGTAAACATGTTGAATTACATTATGATGTGTTCCTCTGCACATGCTAAGTGACATAAGAGGTATGCTAAGGAACATGTTTTGTTATGTGGCCAACTGTTTCCTCAGACGCATTTGTAATCCGCAGTTCTAAAGCTCAGCTGTAATAAAGAAACTTAAGATGTTTAACATTTTGTTATGCTCTTTTCACATCATGTGTTTTTGCATCAAATTAAATAGCGTATTATGGATAACAGTATTGATAAGTAGCGGTATGGATAAGTTGTATCGACATCAGTATTGATATCGATAAAATCTTAATGATACGCATCACTAGTTTTAGCAGTTACTGGCTTTTAGGGGAAGAGTATCGCCCTCTGCTGGTCCACTCTTGCTTTGAAGAAGTAAAGATGCTCACAAAATTGAGATTGTAAACTCTGAAGAGTGATAGAATCGAAGTTGAATATGTGTGATTTGCTCAAATTCAATTTATTGTTTATCTGTATTCTTTGTTTGTTGTGGTTGTACACATCTGCACGGACAGAGTGATCTGATAAAACAGGACTGTCTAAGTAAATCTTTAGATTTCTTTCAACAAATTACTATGTTCTGAAAATACCTTTTTACTGAGAAATGTACTAGTAGTAGAAGCGGGGTACTCAAACTCCAGTCCTTTTTGTTACAGACTTGGATATTTTGGATATGATGAGTGCATGGACGCAGAGGCCACTCATGGGCCGTTTCAATCAGAGGTGGGTCGGCATCAGGTTGGCATGCACAGAATTCGCTTTAAACAGGAACACTTATTTCCCATTATAACCAACAGAGTCAAGACACTATGTATATAAGAGATTCAGTGTATAATGGAGACAGCATCACTTTTATACAAGGAATGTTTTTTGAGACTGCAGAAGTGACGCCTGAGTGACAATGAACAAGGCCATCGGGATTCCTCCCATAGCTACGTACATAATAATATGTGGTAAAAATAAGCTACATTTGCTTTTTAAAAGTTACTGTATTGATGCATTTATACACGATGTGCATGTTTTTTACGTAAAACTTTTAAACTATTCCCTCCCAACTGCATACAGACATGTGCCTATTCATTTCCAATTCTACATCTCTTGCACTGAATCTACATTTTAATTGGTGCCATCTAGAGGCCTTTTTATGCATAACAGGCACATTCACAGTATCTTGTGACCAGCAAAAAAATTATATTTTATTTTTGCCGATGTCCCTTGCATGGCTCCGTATTTGTTCGTTTAGGACTACTGTAGAAACTACATGCTGAATTCCATGGAGGGGACCTGCGGTGTATGTAGATAGAAACAGCTCATGTAAAGGTAATGCAAACATAACGCATCTTTATGTAAGGTCTTTATACACCTCTGAAGGCTCAGTAATGTATATTATAATGCATCTCTGTCAATAGATCCTCCTTCATATTACAAACGCTAACCTTTAAATAAAAGTCTGGAATGGTCTCTTAATTTTTTCCGTGGCTGTATTTTGTGACAAGACACAGAACCAGTGAAACAAAACAGATCCAGTGTAAGGTCCTCTAATTGAGTGCTGCAGGGATGATGTATTTTTGTAGGCCATCCCGGAATTTACCCCCCACTGGTTCCCTCGACTGAAAGCCTATGCATTTTGTTTAAAACTATATTTCCAAATGAACAGCAACAGCATATTTTGCCACTTTACCTTAACTCACTGCTCCAGGTCTTCATCCCCTTCTGTCATCTTCGGTCTGAAAATGAGTGATGCCTGGTCGTTCCATCGCCTCGAGGCACCAAATCACTTGAGCGGAGCAGTGGATATTCAGTCACTGATATGCGACAAATACAAGGGAGACAAGGGACTAGCCATTATTTTAAATAAGATTTTCTGCTATAAAATACTGTTGTGGTAGCCCAGGTGGAGAAAACGTTTCTGCTCTAGACAATCTCAAATATTACTTTTGTTTAAAAATGATCCTAACAGAAATGATGACACTTTTGTGTCCTTATGAAGTGGGAGAACGGTCTTCACACATTCCACTTTCATTGTAAACAGCAAACACATAACAACACGAGCCATAGGGGGTTTGAATGACTTGTGACTATGCCTTAATTCCCTTTATCCCCCACACATGATGCAGACAGCTAAGCTGAGGATCACACGTGTACCACATATTCTTACAATGACCAGAGGTTTTATAACTTGCGTGTCAATGAGCAGAACCTTTTTAACTTTGGAGTCTGTCTTTTTCAATTGAGTTTTTCTGAAATATTCCTTCATCGTTTATAAGAGGAAGCCCTCATCTCCAGCGGTTTTAAAATTTTGACATTTAAGACATTGATAAGATAATGCACAAGGGTCATATTTGGTTTCATCTGAGGCCTGATTTATAAAATGACTTAAGAGTGAACAACACAAGAATCCACTGTCACGTTATTAAAGGGGTCGGGGGTCAGGTTCTGAGCAGACCCACACACATGTGCTTGTCCGAGTGCTGTCGCTTTTTTTAAATTTAAGCCTCTCGTAAAGGATTTGGATGTTTGAGGGTCTCTTTTATACAGTATGTCTATGACATTAGATATTATAATAGACATTGTTTACAAGGCCGAGATCTGAAAGTGTTTTAAGATGATTTGCAATTTATAGATCTGACATCTGAAAGAGAGGCGTCACACGTTTTTGTTCCATGAATCACACGTACGCGCTTTAATTTTTTTCATAATATCTCATTTAGTACGCTATCTACACAGCATTTTAAACATATTCATTTGGTATGTGTAGGTGAAAAGCAAATGAAAGGGAAACGTTCGCAAAAGAACCAGAGCACACATTCGTCAGGTTTTCTCAACAAACATGTTTTCTCCTTCCATACTTACATATGCCAATATTGACACCAACACAAAAGAAACTTAAAACTGGACATTATTTTGATCAATGTCATGTTCATCATCATTAACCTTATGCATATATATATAAATGAACATCATCTCATGGATAAGGAGGCACTACACCGGCAAGGAGTTTGATTTACATCAACTAACTATCAACACACACACATCCTCCACACCACAACATAAACCACCTTCATCCTTTCCTTTGCATAAAGAACAAATCAACATTAAAAATAGCATGTACATTACACATTTCTTTACTGTCTCACTTTACAGTTACAGTAGAATATAATCTGAGTAAATTACATCATCATATACAAATATGACAGGGTGGACCCAACGCATTTACACAGGTATGGTACACATAGTGATTCCGTTGCAGTCCAAATCAAGTCAATACAATATGTTATCTATAGAGCATTACAGTGTCGCTTTTTTTTCAAAGCATTTGTTCTTTTGCTAGCCGACATTTACAATTAGAACACTACTTTTATTTTCTATACATAAACACAACTCATACACACCGAATATAAGAAAGAGGATACCCTCCAGTACACCTTTGCGTGCGTACCCGTCTCAACGTCTTTTGTGTACGTCACAGATATATTTCAACAGGGACTCCTTTTTTTTGTAGGCTGGACAAATCGCAAATCCTCGGAACCTCACAAAACTCCAGGGACAATCCACAACGTTTCCAGCAGAGAGAGAGAGCGAGAGACGAATCAACCATGTTCCCAAAGACTTTAGTCAAACTTTGAAATGTAGGAATTTCATTGTAAGGATTTATCTGCAAATAATCCGAGCCAGAGAATGGCTTTTAGTTGTTTTTGCGCCCTTAAGCCACAGGTACCATGGGCAATTTTGTGGATCTGTACACTTGCTTCCACACAGGTGTCCTACCAATGGCCAGAGATATATTTCATCATCCACTACTGCCACGTTCCATACAGGTTTGACAAGCAGAAAGTATCACAAAGCTCTTTGTCTTCCTCATGCAAATTGTACTTTTATCATTTGAAAGTGTGCTTATGTTGTCACTTGGTTTGATATGCAATGACATTAATACATTACTAAGAGAGACGCCTGCAAAGTGCCCCAACATTGCCTGCAAATCATGTGCTGCCATCACGAGTATTTCAACATTAAGATTTATAGGTATTCTATGAAGAACAGATATGTCCTAACACTAACACTAAACGCATGTTTGATGGGTGTACTGTATGTCGACAGCATCATCTGATGGCTTCTGTTTGCTGAATGAGTGATCAGTGTCGTGATATTCCCTCTGTGGCTGAGCTTGTGTGTAAAATGTGCACGATCAGTCCAAATAGTGCATTGAACAGGTGACCATGACCAGATGCCAAATGAAGAGATGTTTGTTCTGTTTAAGACCTTCTCTTCATACGAGACTGTACAAGACACAATGTCAGTCATGGATAGTGTGACCGTACTCGCCCTGGCCTGTCGCATTTGTCCACCGCATACGCCGTTCATTCCTTTTTCAGGTGTTATTTCAGAAAAGCAACCGACAAAAATTGAACTACAATGATCTGACGTCTTAGGAGAAATATATATATTTTTTGTGAAATGTGAGAACCTCGGTGACGTATGCGGTGGACAAATGCGACCTACGGAAAATCCTGGCCAGGAAATAATGCCACATACGGTCACCCTACTCATGGAGGAAGCAATAAAGCACAACATCAAGACATGACAATTCAGCACAATCGACCGAATCATGTGGAGGTGTGACAGCAACGGTGGCTATGTGTGAGAGATCATACTGACATGTTTTTGCCTGGTGAATTCTGTGCATTTCATATCCTGTACTCATGTTTTATGTCAAGTCCTGTGACAAAATTGTGGCATACTGCAGTTTGCAAACTTCATCATTTCACAATGCCTACTTTCAGTGAGAAGCAAGTGAGTTTGGTATTTGGAACGTGCCTGAGAGTTTCCCATCTCGCCACTTTCCGGTTTGGGGTCGATGTCATTTTGCTGCCCTCTGTGGTCAATGTGGGGATTGCAAACAGCACAGATGACCTGAGGAACATGCTTCATAGCACATGCTGCTATGCGTAAAGACACAGACATCAAGAGAACAATACCTAATAGAAAGAGCAGTGCAACAAGGCGTGAACAGATGAGAAGGACGGAAACCAAATTAGTCGGTTGAGTGTCACTTTCTGTTTAAACACTGTGACCAAGTTGCAAGACATTGGACGAGAACCGGTAATGCACGTTGACTGCTATATGGACGTCTCCTAAAATACACATAATGGCCACATTTTTGGTTGGATATTATGCTAAAATGAGAAGTCTACGTATACTCGTAATATCGTATTTAAAAAACATGTATGCTGCACAGATTCAAATAATGCGCGTCCTACTTGCATAACTGACTGGGCGTTTTTAGTTTGTGTATGTATATAACTTTTAGATATTTGCAAATAGATAGTAGATGTTAGTAGTGAGCAAGCTCTTCCTTACCTCCTGGACAAGATCCTTATGTACAGTGTGGTTACTAAGATGTTTTGACTTTAAACAAGACTGCATTGCACATCTTTAGGGAAAGTTGTTCATTGTAAAGTCTCTGGCATTTATGCCGTGGTGTTATATCTTCTAACAATCAGAGCTGCCTCCAATGTGTTCTCCTCCAGTCAGGCCATTAGATTTCCTCAACATAATTGGCCGGGTATAGACCCGTCCGGCCGTTGTCAAGGCGACCTCTGCACCAGCCCTGATCATCTTCCTCCTCGATCTTGACGAATTCATCACCTATGGAAAATACATAGTAGAACTGACATACATGATACATACATTTACATCTATCCATCCATCCATCTATCCATCCATCCATCCATCCATCCATCTACTACCTACCGATCTATTTAGATATATACAGTGCTCTCCACTAAGGACAAGATTTTGTGGTGATTTTGGGGTATATTTGGATTGTCCTGCCTGAAGATCACTGGAATCCTATCATTATGCTCCATGAATCAAGCAATTGATTCTATTTACACTAAGTTTAAATAGCAGTGGTTCTGTTCACACTAGGTGAAAATTGCAGCATTTCTTAGGGATATGCTATTTACACTAACCGAAAATAGCTGTATTTTATTTGGATTAAGTGGAAATAGTAGTTATGCTATTGGTACTTATAAATAGTGGCATATAACGTCACTAAACATTATGCAATAGTATCAAGAGTGTTAATGATAATATTTATAAAAATATTTAAATGATGGCAATTTATTGAGATATTAAAGCCCTACACCCACCCCTAATCTTACCCTAGACTTGAATTTGAAGTCTCATAACAATTTTATTGAAAACAAATGCCTTTATGATCTGTAATGTGATAGAAAAAGTAAAAAGAGTGTTTTCAGCGTGAGGTGGATTAGAACCCTAAACCCTCGCAGTAAAATGTGTGTCTGATTATCTTGTGTGTAATCAGTAATTCGGTGGATTTGATCTTCATGCACGTTACCTGCTTTGAAGCTCAGCTCATCTTGTTCTTGTCCTTCATAGTCATACAGTGCACGCACTCTCATACCCCCTCTGCTGCACGCGTCATCCTCAAAGGAGTTTCCACCTCCGTTAGTTTCGTTCCCCGAGTTTCCGGCGGGCTGATCATCATCGGACCATTCTGTGGAGTACGCCTGATTCTTTTCGTAGCTGCTCACACTGTTCCAACACAGATGACATGTGCTGTGAGTTCACTGACAAAACATTTCTGTTTCAAAATAGAAGAGACGAAGAACTGTTGGACCTCAATGGTTCTTCACAAATGTACCAGTGCTTCAAAGAAGGGCTGAAGGAGTGATTTATAGAATATTCATGATAGCGATGAGCAATATCACCAATGAATAAGCCTTTATGTGGTCTGTAAATTAAGTATAACAACTCTTGTATATTGATTTGCAAGAACAAGACTAAGACAGAGACAGCAATAAAGATCTTAAAAAAGGCTTAAATAGGAATTTCAGACATGGTGAGCAAATATGTTGTCTGACCTGCCACGGTCACCTGGCTGATCCCCGTGGTCTGTGCTTGGTGTAGCCGGAGTCACGCCATCCGGCTTCTTCTTTTCTCTCTTAGCCACAGCATTGGTGGCTTCTGGATTATATTCCTGAGTAGAAACATACCGTTCCATAACATGACACACACAAAAAATTACAAAGCATGAACCCTCACGTTGGGGTCATTTTGACCATAAAATAATGTTCTTTTTTACCCCAAAATACTAGACAATGTTTTTGCATTGCACTGAAATTTTTGTGACGTTGTTTTTCTTTGTGACCCCCAGTCACCTTTTTACTCTTGTTATGTCCCTGGGTCAAAATGACCCTCCTTCTAAAGCTATCTTATAAATCACTCAATATGCTAGATTATCACAAAATATTGGATTCAATCTTTTTGTAAACTTGTTTTGTGTCATTTAGGACTGGTTTTGTGTTTCTTTTTCAAATTTTCAAAAAGATTTTAATCGTAGGCTTCGTTAATCTGAGTTTAGGCACCTCAGTTTAAAAAAAAAAGCATTCTTTAAAATAATGTTGGCAATATTACATAAAATATGACCAAAATTTGAACTGATGTTCACACTAGCCTACTTGAATCTAGATTCATTTGTTTAACCAGGAAGTTTGTTTTTGATTTGGTTTAATTGTGTAGAAAATGGCAGAGAATCACACTTGTGATAAGCCTACCAATAAGCTTATAAATCACTCGATATGCTTCATCATCAACAAATATTGGATAAAATCTTTTGTCAACTTGTACATTGAAGGCTTCATACCTCAAACTGGGGCCAATTCATATGCATGTCAGGGCCGTGGTTATTACTGAACCACTTGAGATCTTCCTGTGTGTTGGCGGCCAGAATGGTGCGTTCAAAGTCCCGGTACACAGAAGCATAGCTGCAGCACACAAACGTATCAATGAAGCGTCACATTCAGTTTACTTTACTACAAAAGGTCATCGGCTGGTTCACTACATCTAATTCCTTTGAGATCTTGAAGTGCATTTCAGCGCATTGGACCTTGGGTTTATACTGACTTTTGGTTTTCCGTGAGGTTGAGATGTCGTTTGATATCCAGGAGAGCCTCTTTGAGGAAGGTCAGTCGTTTGACCTCATGTTGTTGACACTGATCAAACACCAGCTCCATGCTCTCCGAGTACTGAGGTGTGCATTTGGACAACTCCTCCAGAGACTTCTCATACTTCTCCTTGGCCTGTGACACACACACACACACAGGAGGTACAGGACTATATATCCTGCCGAACAAAGCCTATAAAGGATCAGCGTAACAGCATTCGACTACTACGGAGATCCAACTCGAGTGTTTCAATGCTCAGTCTATCTTTGTCTGACAAAACGACTCAACCATGTTAGATTATACAATGTCAAGAGATCTAATGCTTGAAAAGATCAACTGTTGTTATTTAAGAAATGGAGAAGAAATGAAAACAATGAGTACGATTCGATGACAATATAAGAGTAAATGCATACTAGGATGAGAACAGATCTGTGTGTACACAGTGTTCGTATTTACTCTTTATAGTTTATTATTGATGATTCCTCTGAAGTGCTTTGATAATTGTGTTGGCCCATTTTGTGGATTTACACCATTTCTATATTGTTGTCGTAGGAGAGTTAGTCTCTGAAGTCCTATTCGCACAGGATTAGTATTGTCTAGGTACCTGGTGTGATTTAAGAATTATCTCCCCACATCTGATTTTCGTGTGGCGTATTCGCACTGGATAAGTGAACCCTGTGATTTGACTCGAATGTACTGACTTATCTCCTGGAGATGATGTGAAAGCGCTTCCCTCTTTCAATGGCGGCGGCGAGTATTGTTAGGAGGAAAAACCGGCATTGGACATGGCAGGAGACACTTTGTTTAATTAATGTTAATGTTTGAACCAGGTTACAATAGGCAGTTTGAACAAATGGTGCCCAACCAGACCGTTTGGGAAAATATTTACAAAGACCTTATACTCAGGTGCCCGTCTGTACAATTGGACCAAGCACCCAAAATACAGTGAAAATACTCCAGCGCAGCTTCCATTCTTTGTGAAAGATGACTGAAAAGGCGCACAGGAAACAGTAACCTTGAAAAGATTAGATATGATCCCACCAAATCTTATTCAAAATTTCAAATCACAGAGATGACGATTTGCACAGAATTAATATTATCACTGGACCTCGGTGTTCAGCAAAATATGGTGGACAATATGTGGAGGAATTTTTATTTTACAAATTACAGAAATGGTCAATTCACACCGGGTTAAGATCACACACAACCTCCACAATTATTACAAATGACCAGAGGTCCTAAAATAATACTAATCCCGTGCGAATAGGGCTTTAGATCTTTAGCCTCCTATTATTTTTTTCAATAAAAAACAATAAAATCAGTTCACTCGATGAATGAGTGACATGTTTGTTGATGATAACTCGATTTAACTTCATTTATAGTCGTGTACGTGCATAATGTACAAAACACGAAGGGATTAATGTGATGATGTGTTGTTTGCTCGTGCTGTAGTTCCATCACACTCTCCTCACTAGTCCTAATCTCCAGCAGCTCGTGTTTTTACTGAAATACAGCTGTATCTCTCTTGATACGACGCATTAAATACTGCTGTATAGGCACTCAAGATTAATATGAGATTGGCAGAAACTGCCTGTGGTTAGCCATCTTTAAGTACTTGGTGATTGGAAAAATATGTTCAGTACTATGTTCCGGGTGAAGACTTTGTATTTCTTACCTTCTGCACATCCTGTTTGCATTTCTCTGTCTTCTCGTGTAGTTTCTTCTGCTGATCTGGTGTGGCAGACGCTTCCGCCTCTCTGGCTGCGGCCAGTTTCTCCTCTTTACAGGCCATGTGGTAGGTCTTCTTTGCCGTCTCCATCTGCATTCAGACATGCAGCACTTTGAAGCAAGACTGCGAACTGATGCAATTGGTTGGAAACAACTAGTTTGAATCGTCTGAAACAGTCTGACACACTACCTCTGTTCACAAAACTCACACGTGTCAAGCAGCGATTTGCCTTTTTGTTTTTTCTTATTAAGGGATAATATTGTGGAGACATTACTCATATAAAACCATTTAATTTGCATAAAATTTCAATTTGTCCTTTTCTGTGTCATTGTTTTGGCCTTTTCTGATTGACAGGTTTCTGCACAAGGAAGGTAGGATTTAAAGGGATAGTTCACCCAAAAATGTAAAACAAATCAAGTGACCATCTACTCACCCTCAAGTTGGTCCAAACCTGTATAAAATACTTTGTTCTGCAAAACACAAAAAAGATATTTGGAAGAATTTCAGCAATTACCAGCTGTGGGACATCACTGACTACCATGAAGAAAAAATGACAATGGTAGTCAAAGGTGCCCCAGAACTGTTTGCTTCATTAAAATCATCAAAACATCTTCTTTTGTGTTCAACATTCAATGTATACAATCATTTTTCTACTATGGTAGTCAATGATGCCGCAGAACTTAAAATTGCGAACATTCTTCCAACTATCTTTCTTTGTGTTTAACAGAACAAAGAAATGTATACAGATTTGGAACAACTTGAGGGTGAGTAAATGATGACTCTTTTTAAGTCTAGCTTGGGGTTTAACTGGTTTTCTTTTACTAAAATTGAGTCACCGTGTAAGTTCACCTTTGCCTCCAACAGATACTTAATCAGATAAGAGTTTAGATGAAATACAGTATGTTTATATCGGGTCATTTAATAGGGCCTTGGGAAAATGCCACAAAGATGAATAAAATTCCTCTCAAATTCAAGATAAACAATATGGGCAAAAACTGCACGTGCATAAATCTATTATTACGGTCCCTTTTTGTTTGAATCTTATGCTTATGTCTGTTTCTGTATTCATAACATTTGCTTCTCTGTGTAAAGACTGATTCTGATACTACTTTGCATAGGTACGGGTTCATGAAACTCTTTTTAAACTATACAATTTTACTATTTATATTCGTTGTAAGGCCCCCTTTGCGTAGATACACCAAAAACATGTTCAGTTATTATAATTTTTTCTGAGGTTTAATAGCATAAGTTCTATTGTAGATTTCAATATTTTATAAAATGCCAAAAAATCTGTGCCCCCCCTGGATCCCTCTTGGGACCCCCAGTTTGAGAACCACTAGTCATGCACTGTTTTCACTGTTGTTTGAATTCATTTTGACCCTTTGAAGTAGCCTTGACCACCAATTTTAGTCTGCACTGCAAAAAAAATGAATTTCCTAAATTACACTTGTGTGTTGTTTTCTAGTAAAACTACCTAAATTATCACAATACATTTACTTGACATGGCAAGTGAGCCAGGATATCCTGAATTAGGGTCGTTTCCGAAGATGAATGAAGGTCGTGGAGGGTGAGTTATTCTTGACAGCATTTTCATTCTTGTGACCTTGTCTGGAAAACCGGGCCCATACGCCCATCATTTTTTTGTCATCAGTTTACTAAAATGAATGATTTGAAACGGATATGCAGAATGTCTTAGACTTCACTTTGGTAATTGGTGCTGGTAAATGCTATCCCATGTATTTGAAAGAAATAAAGTATTTCTAGTTGTAAAGAAGATGATACTTTTTTTAAATCATGAGAGTATGTCTTTAATTGTCAATGAAAGTGACACTATAAGTACCTCTTTGAGTTTCTTGGCCCAGGGTTTCTGGGCTTTCTTGAAGCCCTCCTCTGCCTCTTTGGTTTCCTTGAATCCCCCCATCATCTGTCTGTGGTACGAGTCTTTCTGCCAGTTCTTCACTCTCTCAACATCTTCGTTCACCAGACCATTCCTTACCTCTTGATGAAGCTCGCTCATCTTATCAGCTTCTGTCATCATAGCTAACCAAGCTCGCTCCACTGAACCATACTGAGGACCTGTCATTAACACATTCATGTAGAAATAATGGACAAATTTATAAGAGATGGATGAAACCATAAACATGGATGAGTGCTTTATGTGTATTTTATTTCACAGCTTGCTATTTGCAATCTACTACGAGTATCTAGCTCACCTTTTTCAATCAGTTGCCTCCATCTCTTGGACCATTCGGTAAGCTGCTGGCTGTAGGACTTCTCAATCTTGGCACGTTCCTGAAGGCAGTTCATAAGGTCATTGCAAAGCCGGTGACCGTCGTCAATTCTCTTGACAGCACGCTTATAATTTCCCACCTAGAGGAAGAGTTCACAGTTCAAAATAATAAAAAATATAAATAAAAATTGCATTACAAGTGAGATTTTACACAAAGAAAATCTGTTTTAACCATTAAGATGATTAAAGTTATACAACAACAATAATAATAAATATAGCTGCAAGCAGCAATTACAGGGTCAAGCCCTTCAGTGCCACAAAGGGAAATACATTTCTGATTATGAGTTTTTGAAAAGCAGATTTTAAAACAGATAAAAGCACTTAGGACACTATAATTGATTATAACTTTTGACCACTAAATTGTGCTGTCACCAAACTTATGTTAGGTGAACAAGATATGGTTCTTTCAGTCAAATTTGGACTGATGGTGGTGCTACAGGGTTTGAGTTGGAGGCTCAAAATTAGCCATGGTAACATATGAGTTTGCCCTCTATCTGCTTGCAAAATTTCATATTTTTCCTATGTATTGTTCCTATTTCCTATGTTCCCATGTTTAATATTCTATGTTTCCATGTTTTTTATTTGTTCTTTCTTGATATCATTTCTCATGTCTTTCTCATTTCTCAAGTGGCACATCCAGCTTCATGCTGACTCTTCTTTCTTAATGATTAATTTATTATTACTTAATGATTAAGTGATTGTTACACAATCACTATTCTATAAAAACATTTTTTTCATAACACATTAATGTACTTGTCATGAAAAATGACAAATACACATCCATTACATCCACATCAACTACAGTATGTATTTGTGTATGTTTATTTACCATGAAATCAATGCTGAGAATGCTGAGATAACACATTATCGGCTGTGAGTAAATACTTATGATATTCCTCAGTCCTACAAGAACTGCAAAGGAATGTGTGGAGTAAGCGTAACTGTTGTTCTCTCTGGTGACTGCAGGTGGCGTAAGTGAGGGGTAAGTGCATGTTGGAGAGGGGGATGGGACTCATTCTCCAGTATTTGGAGTTATGTAATGCCTGCCACAGCTTTGTGCTCCAAGAGCTCTAATCCTGTGCTTCACTGCTCTTACAATGACATCACAACTACACATGCAAAGGAAAGCGTATACCAGAGATGAAATACACAGCGTGTGTCAACACAGCCTCATTGTATGTCGTAAAGACACGGTTTTTATTGTTACTGCCTCACTACTTTGAAAATGCAGACTTGCTGAATGTGCCTTGTTACACCTGAGGTCTGCAAAGAGATTTTCATGTAGAATAGACTGTGCTGTCAGTAGTGTTTCTTATTGGTATGCCTAAAACCGTTTTATAACTATGAATTCTTTAAACATTAAACATTTAGAATTTTTAGCAATTGACAATAGGATTTTAAAACACATATTTAAATATTTAGATCAGGGCCGTCGCAGGGGGGTGCAAGGCCATCATTTACTCATCTTGTATGACTTTCTTTCTTCTGAAGAAAACACAAAAGAAGATCTTCTGAAGAACGTTTGAACTAAACAACATTGAACCCCATTAACTTCCGTTGTATGAACAGAACCCACTGGGACATTATTAAAAATATCTTTTTTTGTGTTACTTATAGGTCCTTTATTAAAACATGCACACAAATATTGCATCCAGTATTTGTGCCAGTTCATTTCTGCTAATTATTACACCACCATTCCATCCAAGATGTGGGTGGGTGGCATTGTTTTTTTCAAGAAAATGCCTATTAATGAAGATATTTGGATTATAAAAGTCAAATCAATGAAAGTCAAAAACTTTACTACACTCAAAAGCACAAAAGTAATCCCTGCCCCTTGACGTTAAACTGGCGTATTATAAAGCGAATCAATTGATCTGTGCAAAAAAACTGACCACTATTATCACGTCTTCACATCACAACAATTGAAATGCTCTCATAATGACAAAAAAAAAATTCACTAACTAAATTAGCCTTATCATGCCATTCATAGCAGAACTAGCCTACTTCTATCTTTAAACAATTTCTCAATTAGAACATTGTTGATTACAAAATGTGACCGGCTTGTGAAAACTCAGCAAACATCTTTTTACGGTTTTCTACACAAAAAGATCCAACAGAAAGAATCTTCTGTAAAAATATATAACAACATAATCTTCAATATTAACTGAATAATACCAATTAAAGATTGAAATCTCAAAATGAATGCTTGAAATTCATCTTTGATGCTTGTAATCTAATAATTCATTAGATTATGAGTCTTTAGCCTGGGTTTTCACAGGGTCACAAATGTGTACATGCTGATCAATAATGCTAATGCTAAATGCAAAGTTAGATAAAAACGTTAAGGTTCATGAATATCACAAATCCTGTCAAAGGTTAGAGACAGTAAACAGACTGCCTGATGAAAAAATACTTTAGAATGGCTGCATTTGTTTACGGTTGTTGCGTGTCTGCACTACTGTTGTTAAAACGTAACAAGTGGTAAAATGCTTAGTGCCCATCGGATAAGAATACGTGTGACCGACATCATTTCTGTAAGCTTGTTCATTATAACGAAAGAAAGTTATATCAGTATCTTTCTCTGCGAGTTCAGTGTTTTCTCGTATGTCCTAGGTGCGACAATTCTTAAAGCGGATAGAAACAGAGTTCGCATTTGTAAGACAATGAGGTTACGCAGAATTTGCTACTCACAACGTAATAACACATGGTTGCTGATCTTTACACACCTGTCTGACATATACAAGAACTCTGATAGCATGTTTATGCCTGTATCCTTGTTTATGTATGTTTGTAATATGCATGCACATGATTAATCATCAATTGCCAACATTTCATACAGCAAATGGTCAGCATATGTTGTTCTATCTATGTTTTTGTCTTTTCCATTTAATTCGTTTCTATGAACAAGGCATTAAGGTGATTTTTATTGCAGTTAGTGTATTGTTTTGGTTGGAAAGGGTATTACAGACGTAAATGCGCTTTCCGCCATATTGCTTGTCTTGATTACAATTTTGCATACGGGGAGGGGAGCAGAAGCTCATTTGCATTTAAAGAGACACACACAAAAACGGCTTGTGTTCCATTGCAGCCACAAATGGTCATGTTCAACATCTTATTAAAGATATGTGGTGTACTTTGAGCTGAAACTTGAAAGACACATTCTGGGGAAACCTCTGACTATTTTTACATTGTAGAAAACACATGGGATTGTGGCCCTTTAAGGGTATTTGACTCCTCATCTCTTCAAAGGTTGAATGAAAGAAGACACTGAGTATGAAATCTGCATCCATATCTGAGGACTGAGCAGATTGCCCATTACTTTGACTTTCTAAAGAAATGATATTCAGGCTGTCGGATGCTGGTGTGAAGGGATCTGGCAACATCACAGACTGTCAGTGTTGTCTAAACAGAGCTCATTGTGAGCGCTCTGGCAGATCCCGATACTGCGAACACAACATCTCTCTGTTATACATCTTGAATCTCCTGGCAGTCTTGCATGTAAAGGAAGGAAATGGTGCAGTTTGTACCTCCCAAAAGCTATCCATGGCCTCATCAGTAGCAGAGGATTCATCATAAGAGCCAGACATGGTGCACGGTGCCGTGAATCAAGACTGAAGAACACGTCTGGAGGAATGAAGACTTTCTCAAGCACTGAAAAAGAGAGACACACATCCAGCTGTGTTATTGTTGTGGAGAATATGGGCTGTTTTTTCGGATGGAAAGTACCAAATGAAGACAACTGAATGACTAAACTAAAAGGGGTCACATGGTGCGAATACATGTTATTTAGGGCTGCCCTCGACTAGATTGCAACTTGGCTCGAAGTTGTTGTTCACTTAGACCACTAGTCGACTTTTATGATATTAATTTAAATATTTCAATATACATGGGGACATCACAGGATGGTTTAAGGTTCATGTATGAAAAATATATTTTATGTAACATTGCTTACATCGTTCTAAATTTCATAGCCTTAACCTTAACTAAGGCTGTTTTCGTCTTCATATCCTTCCATGAAGCCGAAACAGCGTGGATATGTCAATATAGACTTGACACCGAATTAAATATTACATCAAGATCATTCCCACGTTCATTGACAATGACAGTTTACAAGTTTTCATCAGTCACGGAAAGCAGCAAAATGCCCTTGAGAGAAACAGGTGGCTGAAAACAAACCACTTTCACATGTGAAATAATGATGAGAAATACTTTGATTTCTGAATCATCAGAGCAAAAATGATTGTTATCTGTAATTTTCTGCAAAATCTACTTCAAATGGAAAGACACCCCAAGTATCACAAGGACAAATGATCTTCTGCTTCGGTTAAATAAAACTTACCAACAGTGACTCCATTTTCAAACAAATGACGTCGTTTTATAAAGGTACAACAATCCAGATCTGAAAACTCGGCTTCAGCGGCTCATGTACAGTAGCAGGATAATCCTGAAGTGTTCCACTTGAATGGCTTAGACGACATGAGGCGATGGGTTATGGGGAGGAGCGAGAGACGGATGAGCAGCAGAGGGTGTGATAACACTAGTAGTGCATTAGGGAACATGAAATGGAAACCTGTTGCTTTGTTTCAAGATGATGCAGTAAAGCAGTCAAGATGAAGATAAAATGAGAAATGAATGTTATCTGTAATAATGCAACAAGATATAAACCCATGCAGATCGCAAACACAAATAATGCTGTGATCCACTGGGTAAACACTCAAGTGTTCGCTTTCAAGAATCTCCATTAAGAGTTGTAGAGCAATGTAAAGATTCTTTAAAAAGCATGCATTTAAGCTTCATTAAAGGGAAATGATATCTTTTGCCGATGGGGGCGGGCGTTGCAGGAGAAGCAGAAAGGCAAGTCACTGTCATCATTAACATCATCTTCATGTTGGCAACATATTAACGTCACAAAATCGAATAATTGATTCCAATTCTGATATCGGATCCATGAGGTTAGGATTTGGATACTTGATATAAAATGAACATTTCAATTCCACTTTTCCCATGTGTGCATTTTCAGATACACTTTTCTTTGAAAAAACAGCCTGCGTTCTACCAGGACCTTTCAGTGTTGCCTAATCTGCTTACATATTATGTACATAATACATCTACGTTCGCATACAAATCAATAATAAGGCTTTTTTTACTAGAATTAATACGAATCGGAATCGATAAACAAAATCGGAATCGATTAATCAAATCAAAATAAATCCCTTTATTGTCACTCAACCATTTACACATATGCAACAGATTAAAGGGGTCACATGGCGCAAACACATGTTTTTCTGTGTCTTTGGTGTGTTATAAGTTGTCCATGCATGTATTAGATACGTAAAATTGCACAAATGAAAGTGCGTGAACAAAAGATGCATTCTGTCTAAAACCTAATGCTCGTCCAGACCTGAAACGCCTCATGTAACCACACCCCCACAAATCTACGTCAGTTGGTGGTCTGATTTGACTAAGACAGCAGGACCCCGGGGAGCGAGCTCCGGATTCGGGCCATTTCCGAAAATATATGTATTGCGTCGTTGACTGTAGACTTTAGAAAATGTTTGTATGTATGCAAAATCTTCCTTTCGTGCGGGGGCAGACTTTAAGTTTTATAAATGAGAACCCTATTCCTCTGGTATGAAAGTAGGTCCAAAACAATAAAGATCTGTTTGTATATCTAACTCTTGATCAGTTTTATTCTTGTGTGCACCAACTTTATGACTATTGTCCTGACGTTGAAAATGACCATTTTAATTTTTTTAACTATTCCATAAAGCCACTTCTTTTATTTATGTAGCTCAACATTATGTTGCTTCGCATCAGAACTATATTATTTGGTTTTACCAACTGTGATGAATGATTAAGGGGAATTGGGCTTTATGGTCCTTCATATTTATTCTCCTGTGCATCAAGAAGTCATGACTGGACAGCGTCTTGTTTCTAGTCAGCTCGGTGTGCTCAGAAAATATAGATATCACTGGGAATATACTTGAGAGATATTTTACTCGTAAGAATTTCTGGGGGGCTAATAACTGTGGCAAGAGTATATTAAGACATATATTTCATAATGTGATCTCCCCCCACTTTCAGTTTTTTTATAAAAGATCCAAAAACGTCAAATATTTTTGTCCCCAACTTTCACTGTAGGTCATGAAAAGACGGCGGCACAAAAGGGGATGTCTTTTTGGAAGACCTTTTGTTTTACAATGCACACTCTCGCTCATCACATCACAGTCATCCCAAAGAAGAACTTTCCCAATCCTCTAAACCGCTTCAAATACACTAAACCTTGAAATGAAAGGTTATTTCAGAATGTTTTTGTTGAAATGCACTTTTCCTTCGGCCAGAGTTATTCCCACACAGCACTGCAAAAATGCCATGTTCTCAATTACTGAATGGATTTGTAAGATATTGGATTTCATCGGTTTGACCGCAATCTTATACAGCATCATCTTTCCATCCATTCTCCAAACTGTTGTAGGGAAACACCCTGTTCTGTCCATCACCTTGATGATCATATTATATCGTGTAACAAGATTAATTTGAAGTAAGTTTAAATAACTAATATTCCATCATGAACTGTGTGTACAGATATTTTGTTGCATATATTTCAGTGACAAATGGTTTATATGTGAATAACCATGTGTCAGTGCCTACTTTAGGACAACTCAGAGATTTTGCCCTGACAAGTTTAAGACTGACGTGCCTTTTTCACTCATTGCATTCAACAATGAGCTCTCAATATCAATACAGCAACAATATGCAACGTTTTTGAAACAATTTACATGATATGAAGGGGAAAGAATGTTTAAAGTGTCTGATGTGATCACACAGGTGAGATGCGGCTACAGTGACTGCACATCTAACAGGAGATAGAGGTCACCTCACATGCTGCGTGATAGGCCAGCAGTGATTGTGCAGGTCATGTGACTGGAGATTTAAAGGGTCAGATGTTATGTGGTAGTAAAGAATGGCCATTAGGAGATTAATCACTCTAACAGCGGGAGAAAGAGAGATGGGTGTGTGTGTGTGTGGGTCTTCTGGTACAACACATGAAAAATATTTCGTATTTTGATTGTCTTGAACCTGTCCTTGGGGTCAATATGAAGTTTCCTTAGTTAATAAATGGTTCCCTTCATCTCAGTGGAATAACATTTTACATTACATTTACATTTAATCATTTGACAGACACTTTTATCCAAAGCGACTTACAGTGCACTTATTACAGGGACAATCCCCCTGGAGCAACATGGAGTAAAGTGTCTTGTTCAAGGACACACTGGTGGTGGATGCTGGGATCGAACCAGCAACCTTTTGATTTACCAGTTCAGTGGTTTAACCCACTAGACCACCATCTCCTGGAGACACTTTACTCCATGTTGTTCCAGGGGGATTGTCCCTGTAATAAGTGCACTGTAAGTCACTTTGGATAAAAGCGTCTGCCAAATGACTAAATGTAAATGTAAGATTTTACTCTATAGCTCAAAGATGCTGATCAGCACATGGTTTGCAAGCACAGTTCTGATCAGATGTACAGACACTATATTTCATGCTATAACGCCTAAAGTTTGATTCATTGCAGAATAGAGACGTTTGGTAGTGACGTTCCTTAAAGTCACACACATATTTTCAGACTTTTGACCACTTACTTCAAAATGATACAACCGATCTCCTCACCATGTAGCCATTAGATAGAGGGACACAGTAAGGGGTGTGAAACATAAACTGTTTCGATAGAGACATGAAAATATATTTTTAAAAACAACAATAGAAAAAGATCAAACATTTTTAATGTAATTAAAATAAGTTGAAATTTAGGGCTTTGGGTTTGGGACACCCGTCTCCCAATTTTAAGTACCCAATGAATGATTCATTTAAATATCGTAAATATATTTATCTAACAAAATTGAGCTATTCATATATTCTTTGTGAAAAAATAAAAAGGTTCCATCTACAAAATCGAATTATAATTTGGTGCTATAAGGTTCTCTCTGCAAGGGCCAATCATCACTTTGAATGCGCACAAGAGGACCAATCAGGATCAGCTTGACTTTATCATGTGACTGGACTCTCCAGTGATGGGAATATCTGACGAAACAACGTTTAAAAGAAAACCTCTAGGTCGACTGTTTTATTGATATTTATTGAGCAGCTCAAACAACAGTATTTTTGTTTTGTTGAGGAGATTAATTTGTTATAAGTCTAGACACAACACTAGCCAGCAGCACTAGCTTCCTAATAACTGCGTTTACTCTTAGATCTCATAGATGCTGCATCCCAACTCTCATACTATCAGTCCTAAATAGTATTTGAAAATAGAATGAGTATGTTCCAAATCATATTATGCTGAAATGAGTATTCTCAATGTACCCAGATGCTCTACTGTTGAAAGTAAACTGGTGAAAATTGGAAGTGTGAATAAATGGACACTCAATGGCTGATATTACCATCAACTCACAGCGAGAGGGCGGAGTTTAGTGACGCTACACTGCATTAATCAAATTAAATAAAAGATGCTTCGCTAAATTAATAACAGTAGCATACAATAAACCAGACATATAAAATAATAAATGAATAAATACCTGTGTCATATAAATAAGTGTCATAAAAACCATGTAAATTTACCTTTTTTACACATTATTATATACTAATTTCATGTTTTAACTAAAGTTATAAGTAAATTATTTGTGTTGCTTTAAATGTATTATTATTGTTTTTTTAAATAGATTGTTTATTATTATTTTTGTTTAATGAATGTTTTGCAGATAGAACCTCATCATTCTAAACTGAATGTGATTTTTCAGAATCAAAAGGTTTTATCTGCATTTGAGCTGTTCCAATAACAAACATTTACACATTTCAGAAATTTTTATATTGTACATTTCGAATACATTAAGGCTCTGTCTTTTGAATAATATAGATTTGTTCCTCGTTTCCTTTTTGCTATATGAAATGGAAAAACTTTAAAGCTCAATATCTCAAACTACTCTGACTGCACATAGAACCGTTTAATTCCAAGGCGTGATATATTAGACTTACTGATATTATGAATATTAATGTGGGTTTCGAAAGATGAAACTGTAAAAGGATCTAAGTAAACTACTAAGATTTGAATACTTGCATGCTTTATAAATGTGTTTTTTTGAAGAGGGTCATCAGTTTGCCTGAATTCTGTAGAATGGTCCATATATGAGATGTTTTTTTTTATGTCAGAGCAGAATGGCCAGACAGATGCCAACAGTAAGAACAGCATCTCTGAATGAAAATGAAAATGTTGTTTTGTTAATTCTCACAAATTGCCATGAATAACATGAACGCATACTAAAGATTGTTTAAATTTCACAGCCTGAGTACTCATGATGACCCTTAATGACAGTAGTGTTTCCTGGTCTTATGATGATGAATATAGATTTGATAAGAAATGTTGTGGTTAGTTAGCAGTTAGCAGTGTAGTAAACTCGTCATTAAACATACAGGTGTGGTTTCACAGACAAGGATGAATCATGAGCAGTGAGATTGGCGAATTGAGCTGCTGAAGTATCAGTAAGCACGACTTGGTGGCGCTCGGGCACATTAACAGTCTTGCCGAGCACACGTTGATACCAACGATGCAGGTTAGCAAGTTAGCAAGATGATTTTTTCTTCTGTGAGACAAACGAGTGCCAGAAGCATAAAGTTGTGCAGCGCCACCAAACATAGTGGGACGAAACTCAACAGAACGTTCCATTGCAACACCAGTGCCCTCTGCTTCGGCCATATTCGGGTGAAAGTGAGTGTGCTATTTGCTGTCGTGATGGCAATATCAGCTGCTTTGTTAAAAAAAAACATTAAAGCTGATATTCAACCTGAATGATGATAATACATGATGACAACAGCCTTGGCTCGCTAGAAACAATGTCAGTTATTATCAAGCATTTTCACCCCAAAATGGCGGCCGCACTGTTTCCCAAAATCCAGTTTCGCCTCTTGGTATCTATACTCTTTGGCACCAGCTTGTGTACCAGGGGTTTTCATTTAGCGCCATCTATGTCAGGGAGTGAAAATGCACATTCACTCATCTCATCGCCAGGGGAAATAGTTTGGATATGAAATGAAGCGCGTGTGATTATCGTCCCGTTGCGTACAAGTCTGTAAGCTACTTCATAGTGATCCCGTGGTGTACATTACATCATTTAAGGTTATTGTTGTTTTTTCTATAATTTACAACTGTTTTACTGATTAGATTTAATAATTAAAGCGTTTAGATTTCAGAACCCCGGACAGCTCCGGGCACTACAACAAACTATTTAACAAACACAAAGGATCACAATGTACTTCACATACAGTATGTGTTTGGTTTGCTCAATAAGTTAAGTTGAGTGAAATAAACGAACAATGTCAGAACATCCAGAGCTCATACTAACAGAATAAATATAAAGATATTTTATTATTATTACTGACACCTTGTCACAAGTCACAAACAGACAGAAAACAGCATTTATAAACCTTTTCATTAACATAATCACATGGTATGTGGCAGGGACCTCCAACCCTGCTCCTGGAGATCTACTGAGCAGACTGCCGCTCCAACCCTCCTCAAACTGGATACGATGATCAGGTGCGTTTGATTGGGGTTGGAGCTGAAATCTTCAGGACAGTCCAGGAGCAGGGTTGGATACCCCTGGTATAGAGTACGCCTTTGATTCAAATTTCAACAACAACCAAATGACCTAAACATTTAGATAAATGTGTCTGACCATTCCTGCAAAGTGTTTCAATTGTACAATGTGGTTTCCCAAAGGAGCACAACGCCTTAATGTAAGTTTGTGTGGTCAACTGAAAAACATCATTTGTTTGGCTAGAAAAAATATATAAGCTGTATAAACATGGATTGGACGACGCAAGGGGGCGCGTCAAATGCTTACATCCATCATACTCTTATGTAGATTTAGCTTCAAAACGTTTCGTTTAATATGTCGAGCGTAAGTATAAATCTTTTCGTTAATTACGTCAGAAACATAATAGATCATAAATATACGGAGCGAATTCATTAACACCCAAAATTATGATTTCTGGCAAAGACGAGACCTCATCCCTATCAGAAAAAAAGTGTTTGTGTTGCCAGCTATTATGTAACAACCAGCCGGATGATTTCTGTGATGTTACCGCTTATGTTTGTCGCTCATGGTTTTGATAGAAAACGTGTTCCGTGTTTTTACTCGATGAACATTAATGGTGTTATGGACTAGATACGCTAATGGTAGTTTTCCTTTGGCGACGTTATTTGGAACCCTCCTCCACATCTACAGTATGTGCACACAACCGTTCTCTCGAAAAACACATCTATCCATTAATCGATGTTTATATTGCACAACTGTCGTCGACTTTGTCCATCACAATGATGGCGTTGGCACAGCCAACACGCGACGAATCGTTCGATTTATTTCGGTTTCTTCGCCTAAACATCAGCGCTTAACATGAAAGCCCCGACGCGTCGTGCCGTGCACAAAATAAACCGCAAAACAAGCGCCGAAACCAGTGAGCATGTTATGAAAAACAAGGAGATTGTCGAACAAAAACACGTCGAGAGATGATGCGCAGTTAGAATTTGCTCGATACAATCACATCCACCTTGAGCCAAAGCATGAAATATTATATTGTTTCCTACCTAAAACTGACGTATGTTTGCGCACTTTCCTCTTTCGCAGCGATAGAAGGTGACCCCGAGCCGAGCCGAGCCGAGCGCGCGTCCCTCCGCATCCACCGGATCACGATGTCCTCGCGCATTCTCCGCCGATGGGAGGGGTCGAGGTCTCATTCACGTGCGTGATTTCAACGCTAGAGAATTAGCGGCCACGATGACGCTTTTTCATCCAAGCTTGTAAAAACAAGGCAACGGATCATTTACGCTTTGTGTTTTTCTTACTATCGTATGTTGATGTGCTTTGCTGGCTGCTGCATAGGTGTGATCTCTTAGCATTATTATGTTTTATATTAGCTTTCAAATCAAGTAAGCCTGATACATGTCATCGTGCACAAGATTTAAATCTAAACAGTATAATATGTTTGATTTAACATCATGGAATAGTAATCAGGAGAGGGATGTTTTACCAGAGGGACACAGTCTGAGCCTCCGGCTGTACCTTCGGTGCTCAGCACAGTCACGGCTTTGCTCCTCTGATGGGTGCTGTCCTCGGTTCTGAAGCGCGTTCACAGGGACACTAACCGCATGTCTAAAGCCTCAGTTTAAATGAAGAGTTCACCCCAAAAAAGGTCCCTATTCACTTTCTATATATCAGTTTACATCTCCAAACTTTTATTTTGCCCTTAATAATGATAATCCAGTGAAATTTGTTTGCACGAGGAGTCTGAGAACAGCCAGTGCTCCACACAGACATCTGGGGCCTCATTTATAAAGCGTGAGCGCGCTGATTTCATTGTGTGAGTACGCAAACATCAACGGGAATGTTTATATTTAGAGAAGAAGGACGGTAAGATATTTTCTACATTTGCGGAGGTTAATGTTGATTATATGCCGTCGGAATTTCCTCCCACTATTTTCAGATAATGTATATGATTTGTATGTGACATATATTTAACTATTTCACTAAACATGCTTGCAAAAAATAACTTGAACATATATTTTAAGGTGATATTTTCAAAATCACACTAGAACGTTCTGGAAACGTTATTTTTTGGCTGCAAGAAAGAAAACCTACAAAGAAAATCCCGCATAATAACCATAAACGTTAGGGAAATGTTCTGTGTTTGCTGAGATGAAAAGGTTTTCTAATGATTTTGGCCACCATGGTAATATAGAATAAAATAACTAAGTAGATTGAAATGAATATACATTATACACAAAAACACCCTCACAGGTTGATTTTAAGACACATTTATCCTTAAATCGTCCAAATTTTACCGGCGAGCTTTCTTAGCTCGGAACATTTTCTACTCATACAACTTCCTCATACATGCACAGTTGGCAATAAATATTTATTCTAAGGAGATTGGTTTGACATGAATATTAATAATCTTATAAAAATGCTTGATAATTATGGGCATCAATTATTTTAGGACCGATTCAAGCGATTACACAGCTGGAGAACTGATCAGGTTATGATGAGCTGTGTCAGGGGCGGGATGCTTCAGATTCTAAAACTCATTTGATTGGACAAGAAATCTGATGAGATGTTGAAGTGTAGAACGATATGATCATATCATGATAATATAATAATATCATAACGTAATGAAAAGGGAGATTGTTTTGGAGCACACGTACGTTTTTTATGTGAATTTTGTCAGGGATTCGGAGCAGTAAAATAATGTATTTAAGGCTACAAAATAGTTAAGGAAAAATACTTTCATTTTGATTTCACCGGGTCTTTAAAAGCACACAGGCCGACTACAGAATAAATCAGGCTGCAAAATTGACGTGCATTGAAAATACCGTCAACTAAAGGCAGCCGAAAATAAGAAAAAAGCAACAGTTAAAGCACGATTTTTACATGATAGGCCTACTTTTTTATGCCAATTACATTTAAAGTGTCCCTGTTGGACTCTCTGTATCCGATGTATTGGCGACATCTGGTGTACAGTAAAGGCGTTTTATGAAACCCTCACAACCCCTCCCTTCAGCTGCAACATCGTCGTTTCGTTTTACGTTACTGCTGTCTTTCCGTAAACACCGATCGAGGTGAAAAGAGTCGAAGGTTTGAAGTCAGATACACGGATAGCAGGTCTGGTGTCGTCTCACACATAAATCTACTCATTCATCGGTCTGAAGTGAATTTTGTGGGTTTATTCGATCGATGGTGGTTTGACTGGTCATGTTTCTTTCACGTGAGTCTGCAGCAGTCATCACAATGCGCAGTTTTAACATGTCAACATTAATGAAATTTGGCAATGTAAAGTTGTTTTAAATGCGCTTTTTTAAATGAAAATGGTTGACTATTATACTCTCTCTTAATTCTTGCTATGGGAATATGTTTTACAGCACAGGCCATCATGCGACTCATAACAATCACACTGCACAAGGTTGTTTCATTGTTAACTGTTGTGTTTTGCACAGCTTGTGTTAATCCACTCGCCGCAGATACTGTGCTACGTACTTTTATTAGCGCATTCACTGTCAGTGTAATAGAAATACTCTTCACATTGTATTTAGCTGACTAAAGGATTTTAAGAGTAGGTTTATTTTGCAATACAGTAAATAAACCAATGTGTTGAAATTATTATCAATAACAACAATGCAAACCAGTGTTGGGTGTAACAGTTACTAAGTATTTGTCACTGTAATTTAATAACTTTCCCTTAGGAATGGTAAAGTAAGTGATGACTCTTATTTTGTCAGTAATATAATTTACTGTACTTGAACTAAACACTGTGTAATAGATTCAATAGTGGAAATGACATCAAAATTATAAGTCTAACTTTAAAATGTGTGCTTAAATGTCTCCTTCTCACATTTGTATACTTCGGTCAGTTAATAAAAACAATTTATGAAGTTATTTATTTATTATTTATTATTATAATGAATAAAATAAGTCGAAACGTGTGTATCCCTAAATCAATTCTAATCAAAGTTGTCGTAAGATATAGAAAGTAATTAGCAATAAGTTAATAAATACTTTTTGTCAAGAGTAATTTGTACAGTAATCTAATTACACTATTGAATATGTCATTAGTAACTAGTAATTCATTATTTTTTCTGAGTAACTTACCCACCACTGATGCAAACTGAGTAGATTCTGAGTGTTTCAGGGAAAAATGCATACAGTAATTGCCTTGAATACCATTTCTCAAACAAACGTATTCATGCAAAATATGTCAATAATAAATATGTTCTCCTTACGTTAACATTTAGATATTAAGCCGATGCTTTTATCTAAAGTGACTTACAGATGCAATTGGAATAACATTAGGACAACAAAAAGCACAATTGCAATAATAGAAAACAGGTCTCAGATAGCCCACTACAGTATACAGAGCTGAGGCTTTTCTTTATGAGTAGAAAAGAGAAGGTGTTATATACAGCAGCAGACCTGATTTAAAACGGAAATGGGACTGATTTAGTAGATCAATTCAAACAGTTAACCCACATTCCAGTGTCCTCATCCAGAAATAACCGCCTTCTCTTCGCAGTTATTAGTGGGGGCAGAGAGACCATGCGGGAGTCACATGCATGCAGAAGATGAGCAGTAAACAGATGACAGGAGCACAGCCCTGAACGCATCACGCTATGAACAACACCACGCAGCCCCCTCACAATATCAACAGGGATGCGGCTGTCAGCTACGTGCTGGTCCCCTTCTTCCTCATCACTTTGGTCGGGATAGTTGCAGCAGTGGTAGGTGGCATGATTTGACTCGGATGTTTTCATCCGTAACAGCATGTGACTGTGTGCTGTTGTGAGGGGAGGAATGCAAAGTCACATGATGGAGTAATTCAATTGAGAAAGACAAAAAGTCTTTACTCTGTTGTGGTGGACATGTTTTGCTGCACATGCTTGCCAGAGGTTATCAGCGGCACACTTTCTTCACCAAACCATCTGCAAAGCAGTTCAATGCTAACATTATCCAATGATATCACAGCATTGTGTTGAGGAGTATAGAACGGTCAGAGCCATTGAGAGAGAGAGAGTTCTACCAACAGAAGTCCAAAACGCTGGAGCGTCACATGATTCATGGAGCCTTCAGATTCAGTTCCTGGAAGTTATGTTTTCTCTTTAAATGTTTTATTTCTTTCATTTTTTATTCATTAAATGGCTTTCGTCTTAAAATGGGTTATAAGTTGACCTCAGTTGGTCTGTTTAGTCGCAGCTCCATGCGTAACCAGTAACTTCCGGGAACTATTGAGAGCCTATATGAACCGCCATTGCTGTGAAAAAACTGTTCCATTGAAGTTAACGGAGTGGACGCGACTCTCTCGCTCTCAATGGATCGGAGTACGGTGACATGCTATTGAGGCATTGGCCAAATACCAGTTTCAAGGTATACCACGGATTGGAAATGTCACGGTTTTAAAACTGCCCAAAATTTCTGTTTTAGCGTTCCAAATGTATGAGATGTTTTGTGCAGTCAGGTTCTGTGCTCTATTTTGTTTATCCTATCCAATACCGCCACAGCACGAAAGTTTGGCTTAACGTTACCAAACTGTCAAAATCTCATACAGGCTCATGGCTAATGCTAATGTGTCCTCTGTTTTTTTACAGGTGATGTACTTAAGGAGAAAACGAAGGTAAATAAACCAAGTACAGCACATTTTAGAAGACATAAAGGGATTTACCAAACAATTCTTTTATCTACTTGACAGATAATCAGTCAATTTAAAAACAAAATTTTCAAGACATAGGCTGAATCCAAAGTTGTTTGTTTTCATTCTACACAGTGTGTGAAAATCAGCATGCGGATGAATAGTATGTCCGAAACCTCTGTAGGTTTAAAATGGAGAGATTTGTAAGTGTACATTGGATGGACACTACTCTATCCCATGATGCCTCAGCAGCTGAGCAACTGCCAAATTCAAAGAGTAAATCAATTGAAAATAGGAACTTTTTTCAAGTGTAAATACTGCTAAATGTATTCCTTGTGATTAATTATACTCGTTTTATGACGTCTATTTACAGGCTGTTGTTAATACATCATTGGTCAAAGAGCATATGAAATCAATGATGCACCGAAATTACGGCTGCAGAAAATTTGCAGCCGAAAATGGCATTATCGGTTTCGGACGAAAAATAAAAAGCAAAATATCTGCTGCCCCCACCTCTCCCTTCAGTGCTCTCACTCACTGTAGCTGTTATTAAAGGACGATCATGTAAGCTCTCCATGTCAAAGGCTAAAACGAATAAATATGTCAAGAAAAGTCAGTTTACATGAACACTCACTGCCCCTCTGTGTTCTGCGTGTTGTTCTCATTGAAATTATTATGCACCATATATCAACTTCTTGTATTAGCAATAGATGCTTTGTTTGATTATAACAGGCTTTCCTGTGGCTCAGTGTGTAGAGCGTGCTCTAGTGACGCCAAGGTCATGGGTTCGGTCCCAGGGGATTGCACATAGTCAGAAACAAAACATTTAAAATACAATAGAATACAAAAGCGTCTGCCACATGCGTAAATGTAAAATAGTAATTCTACAACTACAAAGTTTAGATGATTGGTTAAAAAAAATAGATATTTGATCGTGTTGACATATATATAAGAATAATATATTTAGTATTGTTTAAAGATATGTTCTATTTAATTTGTGTGGTTTCAGTGTGTGTAGTTAATACAATTATGTCATTTTCGATTTTGGTTTTCGGCCAAATGCATCCTGAATTTTCGGCATCGTTTCGCAACAGAATATTCATTTTGGTGTATCACTATCCAAAATATAATTGTAGTATACTAAATAGTAGCTTACTGTTTCAACAGTCGATAGTTAGGCAGGTACTTAATCCAGATCAGTACGTACTGTCCCAGATGCGATCTCGGACACAGCCAATGAACTAATAGGTGGGATTGAACAGAGACTGTGTACTTAACCATTTTTCAATTTATTTCTTCACTCAGAGTGTCTTGTTGCTCAGCTGCTTTAAAGTATTTTTCTGTGGTGTCTATAGGACAGAATAAACCGTTATCTGTGTTGCAACCATGTGTCTCAACTCTGGTCTTTACATCATTATCTGCTTTATTTAATTCACTACATGATGTGTTTTCAGGTGTTGCTAAGCTTTATATCTATCTTGTGCTGTATGTGTTTCTGCATGTTTAGGATTGATAGACTGCGGCATCAGTTGCTGCCGGTTTACACCTACGACCCAACTGAAGAGCTGAATGAGGCAGAGCAGGAAATCCTTTGGAAGGAGGAAGACACAAAGGTAACTATTGGAAAAGAAAAACAAAGATGACATCTTATTGCAATTACTGAAATAGTGAATGCAATAAATGGAGAGGTCAATGAAATCGTATTTATTGTAGTTAGTTAGAATTTAACAACTGAAATGGAATTAAAAAGGAATTAAATTCATTAGAAGGTGAATGGGATATTTCCAGAGATAGGGAACCGTTCCATACATGTTCTTATTAATACGGCTGCCTCTGTTTGCCAGCAAAGAGCTTTATCTCTGGAATTCTAACTTGGACTCCATTTCCCAGCAGCCTTTGCACCGCTGATTACACACACACACACCTGGAACCCATTACTGTGGTATTATAATCCCAGTGTTTGCTGCGCTTCATTGCAAAGTCTTGTTTTGCCCCAGCTAACATTTCTGAGCGGTCTTGAGCGCTCGTTTGGATTTCATTTCTTAAAAAGAGGACATTTTTAAGAAATAATTATAATTAAAATAAATTATCTCTGTGCTTTCCTCACCCTTGCGTCTGGCCAAAAAAAGTCCCTGAATGGGTGAGATGCGAGCTGACTCTAGTCTAGAATGTCTTCTCTCCAAAATAAAACAAACATCAATCAGAGATCATCCAGAGTCTGTTTGTCATTATGTTCTATTGTTCATCAGCTGTAGAAAAATTGCTCTGAAAGTGATCCCAACGATATCGTTCTCTCTATCTTTACTTGTACTTGTGATGTGAATCATGCTATATTGTCCTAAACTAAGAACTTTATTTTTATAGTTATCTGCAATATTGTGACCGACCCTTAACTCATGTAGTTCAGTAATGTTGCAGGTAATAGTGTCTTTATATTTCGAAGATGAATAAAACAAATGAGCCATTTCCTTTTTTTTGTCTCTTCAGGTGGTACAGGGTTGGATGAGGTCTTATCAACAACGACGACCGTTGCTCTCAAAGAACCAAAATGCATGACAATGCAGGTTTGCTGTATTATTTTGCTGTGACCAATTTGTCTCTTTTCTTGTTTTTATAGTTTTGTCACGTAATGATTTATGGCACTGAACGATAAACAGTTTTTCCTATGACAGTTTGAAGGGATGAGAAAAGCATTTGGTCATCTCTGAAAGCACAGAATTCTGATGTCGGGCTCACATTTGTGCATCTCGGCTCATATTGGTTGAATATGGTATGACACCTTCTCAGAAGAACATCAACTTTAAAGAACAATCCATTGACTAAGACTTGAAAGACTTTTCCACTAATACAATTCCATTTACATTCTGTATTTATGCTAGTTTAATGTATTCTGCTGATGTTCTGTGCAAGATCAAGCCATCTCGTCATAGCTGGACGATCCACTAAACAGCCAACACTTTGGAAACTACATTCTGATTGACCAGTTCACATGTTTCTGTTGTGGAATTGGTGCACGTTGGCCATCTCATTCTCTTAACACTGGACACAGTTATGCTCTGGAAATGTGAGGACACCAGGAAACTGTCTGCATTTATCTGAAGCTTTTAACCAAAATTGGAGGGTTTGGAAAATAGAGCATTATTTATTTCCTAATAGGAGGAGTTACTGTAAAAAAGTGAGTCAATGGTTAAGGATAACCCAGATTGAGTGATTTGAGTTCTTGTACCAACCCTTTAAAATATTAGACATGTATTTTACCTTCAGAAACCATTTGGACAATCGTTTGGATAATTGGGAACTGCATATTTTCTGTGAATGGTGGTGGGTGGTCTTTTCAATGGTTTATGTGTTAAGATCCTAGAGTTGAGCACTACTGATCGTTGATCTTGCCCATGAAAAAAAATATATATATCGTAAAATGATTGCTTTAACTACTGACTGGATTTTAGAAGTTCCTTAATAGCACATTCACTATTGGTTTTTATTATTTCAAGTCTAGGTGAATAGTGAAAAGAAATATTTCAGCTGTGCGGAGCAAGGTATTTTATGATGAAAGTTACTAAAGAATTCTCATTTAATTGTACCTTATTTTTTGTGCAATGTCCTGTTCTCAAAAAGCGAGAAGGAAATGGGTTAGGTGTTTAAAAAGTATTTACTGAAAGTAGAGTTTGTTTTTATAAACCGTTTATAAAACATACATGTGCACAGATTTGATCTTGGAGTGCTAAAATCCAGTGCCAGGTTGTACGGAAACCTTTAAAAAAAGAAAAGGGTTCACTTACAGAAACATTAAGACTCGAGAAGTTTTCACCCTTAACTTCTAAAGTGTTCCTTAAAGAGTACATAACTAGGGATTTTTAAGGTCCTCCTTTGGTTTCTGGAGTGTCCAACAACAAGTTTTTGGACATTGAAGGTGTTAAAACACAATTATTTCGTAATAATAGCCAGTTATTCTAATCTTACTCTTGACTGACTCAAATGATTCGTTCCGCGATCCTTTCCACTAGTCTAGTCTGATGTGATTGGTCAGATGGTTTGGTCTGATGCGGTTGGTCTACCCTGAATAAGTGTCACGTGCTACAGTGTTTGGGGTTGAAGAGTGTAGTTTTGGTGGGCTGTCCTGGCAAAATGTAGGCGGGACTATATGAAGTGACTTAATACGCGGCGGTTGGCGAATCGGACTAGTGACGACTCGTTTGAGTGATTCAGAGTCGACATCCATTTTTCCAAGCCATGACTTTGTTATTCATTCACCTTCGGATTTACAAACTTCGTAGACTGCTTACTTTCAAACACGCCAACATTACACACTGCATGACATGTCATTTACATGATCTCATGTTATAGACTCTTTAAGTGTTGTATGTTGCAAGTCCTTAAGTTAATTTCCTACCTTCCAAAATGAAGGGACCGAAACAGCTCCCTTTTAATCTTAAACGCGATGAATGATATCATGTTCAATAAAGTGGAGGAAAGGAATGATGTTAACTTTCAAAGATAAATGAGACTAATAATACACAATAAAATATCAGTTTGATCCATTAAAGTGGATTTAGAGGGTGTTTTTTCTTTTTGCGTATTTATCTGAAATAATAGCTTTACCGTCTTTAGTGTTGTCTTTTTTTCCCTGTACTTTTAATATTGTCCGCAGCTGAAATGTTTGGCTCTAATGTTAAATTTGTGATCAATTAAAAACAATGGTATGTATGTTTTATAGCATAACTTTGGCAACTGCTTCTTTGTTGCTGTGTTTTGATATCGTCGTGGAATGCAGAGTATAAACACTTATGTAGATAAGGGTGATGGTTAAGACCTTTGTTACAGCCCTCCTAAAGAAAACCCTAATCTTTGGGATGTTTTCCGCCTCATGAAGACCCTCACTTAAGGGCTTTCTTGCAGCCGGGCACTGGCCTCAAACACCCCAAAATCAGATTCACAGCAGATTTAAAACCGTCTTTGATGTGGAGGTTTTAAGAAGGCTTGTGATGGAGTTTTGCAAGTAGGCCTGTTTGTGAAAGTAAAGCTAAAATTACATCAACAACATTCAAATTAACAGCAAGAATTGCTTCTGTAAGGTCATTGCTGATATCTTTCCTCCTGGGCACTCAACACTTCAAGCTTCTGTTTTTATACTCAAATCACTGATGATCAATGAATCAAGGGCATGTGATTACCAGTCCGGGTGTATTTAGTTACTTTTCATAGATGGCTTCTTTATTTTTACTATGTTTTTGTTAAATTATTGCAGGTCTGCTGATGCTCTTTTTTATTGCGCTTTTTTGAATGTTCCTATCAGCATCTTTACTAAATGTTCAAGGCTGGTAGTGTGATCAGGAAAACACATCATGGATTCATTTATTGGATGGATGAGACGATCATTTGAACAATTTTTTCTTAGCCTACTTTAAACAACTGGAGTTAACTACAATGTAAAATACAGTTTAAGAATATAAAACAAATAGGAAACCGAACTCAGGATCTGCAACTCTGTTGTTTTATCGTGAAATTGGGCTACTTTTAAACTGATTCTGCAGGTTCAAGGTATGACATGTATACATTATTGTTGACCTAAATGCATTTTTTGATCTAATTGATTCAACCAGATGTATATTCTAACAACAATAAAACTGTGGCGCTTTATGATTTGACTGGGTTTGACTGTTTCCATGGTAACAGATTGGCAGGTGTTACGACCCCAGGTGTGATCCAGGGGTGTTGAGATGCAACATTAAATAGAACAATTACTGTGGGTGTGAGTGATTGTCAACAACAAAACACGTAACAAAGATAAAGAATTTAGTGAATACAAAATAGTGACAAGATTTGTAAAAAAAAGTGAAAGACTTAATAAAAGGGAAATTAATGATAAAAAATAGCTTTACTATTTACCATATTTACAGGACACAAAACAAATCAACAGGGGAAAAGGGACACGAGTGGTGCTAAAAGAAAGAACAAAACCGAACATGCGAACCAATTTTAGAAGCCCTTAAAACAAACTAATAGGTTGTTTGCGCATGACGTTACGTCACCTTACGAAGTGCAGCTGGAGGGCAGAAAAATATTCACCATCACAAACTGGTTGAGAAATATTTTAAAGCAGTGGCGACATCATAGTGTAACATAGCAGAAATGCTATACATTTATTGATTATTATTTGCGAATTTGGTTTATTCTTGTTTTGTTAATTTCCATATCACGTCACTCAGTCGAGTCTATGCCGTATGCACACAGTTCACTCAGTCACACACAGCGGAGGGCTGTCGTGGAGGCTAAACGCAAATAAATGCATTTTAAGCATCTGTGACATGTGTTACGTTTATGTTTATCCAGCGGATAATGTTGCTGTAACAGTTTGCTCTGGTCCATTTCTCACAATGATGAGCCGCCAAAGTTATTAGGAAGCACGTTGTTTAATCTCGTCAACGAAAGCTCCATCCATCACTAGACCTTCTGACAATCACTTGAACTTCCGGGTGCTTTCACGAACTTATAAAGAAAACAACAAAACCTCTAAAGCAGCTTACTCTCCTTTTCTTCGTCTGCTTCTTTTCTCTCATCACGTGAATATCCCGCACCCGCACTACTTTTCCCATCATTCAGTGCGGCCAGGACTACAAACCCCATGCTTCTTAAAGGGACAATACCCATATTCCCTCAACAGTAACATGTCATGAACGACCAAAAGTATGCGTTTTCCCCGTTCATTTCATTTTATTTCGTTTAAGTTACAGTTTTCACTTTAAATATTAACAGAATAACTAAAAGGGATATTTTTGGGGGCCAGTGGTAGGTCACATGGTCTGACATTAAATAAATTTCCATCCAAAACCAGACTTCTCTACTTTAACTTTATCGTTTTATTTATTTATTTGCCACTGTATGTGTAAGATCTATTCAATTACAGTGTCACCGATATTAAAACATGTGTGTGCAGCCCTCGCTCAGTTGTATTAAAACTTTAAACTAAACATTATTTATCATTTTAGGTCCTTGTCTACAATGTCACACTATCAAACTTATCAAGCTCCTCAATTACGTTAACAAACTAAAACATTTCGAAATCATCATTCATCAGTGGAAGTATGTGTTCGCCCTATACACTCAGAAATTGCAAAAAGCAGAATAGTTTTACACACGCAAGTTTTGTGTGTCTGTGAACAGTTTGTGTAGCAACTCTATTGTGTGGATTAAAATGCATCGAATGAGACAGAAACTAAGCCAATATAAAATAAAGATTCACATTTTTTATGAAAGACTTGACTGACAAACGTGTAGACTGTATCAGGAGTTTCCTAAGAAAAACAAGGAATGACGGATATCCTTTACAGACAGGAACACATGTACACAGACTCAAGGGTGAGGAATTGACACATTTTGACATTGTGCACTCTGCACATTCTTCTTTCCTATCGTTTATTCTGTTCCGTTCTATTCTGCCCTCTGGTTTGACACAGTATATACCAGAATTATTTTAAAAAGTGACAAGCGCCAAATTATGTACGAATCTGTAAGTTTATTATCATTTTTCATATAAATTCCTGCAGTCCACAATAGAAAATGCAGAGTGTATACATTGAAAAGACTGATCCCAAACCAGTTCTGTGCACAAGCACATCAAAAACAAGAAATCAGTATTGAGGGCACATGTTTAAAATCATTGCGTCAAACAGCCGTAGTACCATCACGGTTTACTCAATGGGGGCTCAGACCTAAGCAACTAGTAGGATGTAGTTTATTACCGAGATAAAAAAAAAACGAGCCTTTAGGTGCGACAACTATTTTCCATGATATCATCAAATCAATTCAGTGCACCAAACCATTATGTATACAAAACACAAGTTTAACAAAAACACATACACAGAACCTATAAGTCTCTACCACAGTCTGCGAACATGTCATGCATCTTTCAGACACAATGCAGTAATTCCTGTGGCGTGTCCAGATGTTTATGTATAAAATAATTAACCAACAGTTACTGTTTATTAAATGTGCGCACAGCTGTGAGCAAATTCAGTTAAAACCCATAAGACAAACTAAAAACCATATGGAAATTGCCATGACTGGATCAAGACACTGCAATAAAAAAAAAAGCTCTTGCCAAAGGCTACGCTGAGACCGGCTGAACGTCGTCAGATAAGAGTAGAGTACAGTGAGGTATGAATGTGACGGTCAAGTCCAGAGTAGAACTGACCTGGTTGCAGTATTCCGGGTTTAATTAACCATGTTTGTAGCAGCATTAAGTTCTGAGAGGAGACCCAGTCACTGGACCGATCAGCGTTCCCTGACATGGAATTTAACACGTCGAAAAAAGCACAAAACAAAGAGGTTACACTACAGCTGAACTATCAAAGCTATCTGAGTGGACCATAGGTGGAGAAGTAACACGGCTGGGAGGTTTCAGAGGAAATGAAGAGCATGTGGAATGATCTAGCAAAGTCTTCAATCTAAACATTCACATCTCAGGAGCTCAGCGCTTTTGGGACTTCCCCGGCAAGTTTAAACCGAACTCAAGTTTGCTCATTCCCCGGCGGCCTTTTAAAATGTCTCAATTAAAAACCAATCGCCATCATTAAAAACAGCTAGCTTACACATGGCTAAACCATAGGCTCCCCTAGCGTGTGCACTTTAGGGAAACGGACAACATAACACTGGCATGCCGGTCAATTGTTCGGGAATTATGGACTCAGTGATACAAAATAAAAAAAGAGGTACACAAGGAAAAACATCAAATGATACATCGATTACGAGGAGTTAAAAATCATCTAAGCTATCACTCACAAATATGCTCAATTTTATTTCTAGCTTGAATGACAAAGTAGCTAAAAGTATAACTGGAGACGTTGAGTTATCACACACGCAAGCGAAATAAAAACAAACGAGTAGGTCAATTCACCTTTGTCCAGTACACAACGATACGAATATCACACAATCCACCACGTCTTTGATGATGACAGGTAAAAACTAACGTAAATGTGTGGCCTGATACAGTATTCAGCAATCGCTTCGTGTCAGGCACCATCAGAGCATATCTTTGTCCAGTATATTGACAGAACGTTTCAACCAATTACCCATTGAGTGCGAGACATGTACACACACACACGTGTGCGTGCATCCAAGAATAGACGTACAGTATTTTGAGTCTTATCCAGTGGTGTTACACAGAGAAGGCGCATGAAGTGTGCAGGCCTCCCTGACACTAGGGGGCACTGGAGAGTAAAAGTGAACCGGGGGTTGGTGGCATTAGTGTGAGGGATGGGGTGTCAGTCCAGCTCTGGTCAACAGGAAGAAATCATGCCGGTTTGTGAGGTAGCAGGATTTGCTAGTTACTGTTCCTCTTCTTCCTCCTCCTCCTCCTCCTCCTCCTCCTCCTCCTCAGAGGACTTGGATGGCTCCTCCTTCTCCTGTTGGGAAATTCAATCAAATGAGAGAATGCACTATGTCACAGTACATGCAAAGAAAACTATTTTCAGTCACTTGAAACTTTTTGTGTGTTATTGATATCTAGCGTTGGGACTTTGTAACGCAGTCTAAATATTGAAGACGGCTTTTTCCCCGACCACTCCTGCCGAGACTCTATGCTCACATGGGTTGCAAGCAAGAGGCAATCTTCTGATCTCTCTTGTGAAGCCAACACGGAAGTGACTTAAAATGCAATTCATTAATCAGCCGCTAGAGGCTGACTCCAAAACAGAGCAGAATTGTATTGAGTCACATGTACAAATGCTCAACTTTACAGCAGAAGAAAAACATGTTTACAGCCTGGCACAGGAGATGATTTTTCTATATAGCTGATTTGACCATGACAACTGTGAGGGTGAAAAAAAAAGTTCTTGCCTGTCTAACTTAGGTGTTTTGGGTGCATGGCCATTTGAGTGACAAGTGGTTTCAGCAACCAGGCGACGGCCAGCTCTTTCCACTAAGCTTCATAACAGCTCATCATAAACCTACAGGTGACGTCATGGACATAAAGTCCATATTCTTTCCATTTTTATGGAAAGCGTCTGAAAAACGCATCGATTCTGAATTGAATTTGATGCATGTACAAAGGAAGGGCGGAATAATGTGAATAAATCATCAAAGGAAGCATTCTGACTATTAAAGCACAAGTAGTGTGACTCAAAGTCTGGGCTTTCTGTGACTCAACGCACCCACTGGATTCCTGTGGACATGTTTAAATGCGGAATAATCAACCTGTGGTGCAAAATTGTGCCTCATGCCTGAGGAATGCAGCGTAAAAAACTAAAAGCCTATGAGTACAACATGAGCTGTCGAGGAAACGGGCAGCGTCGGATTCCTTTCCAACACATGTCCAACTGACACGACCTGATCTATGACATTCGATGTCCTGTCACAAACCAAACCGGCAGGAGAAGCTGATGGTAAACAACAGGAAGAGATCCCTTGTGATAGCAGCCAAATGTTACATGTCATAGCCGTAACTTCTTTCCACACAGAGAAACATCGGTTGAGCCCTGTGGTTTTGTTACAGTCACACAAACACAGTTTTAAGTTAGATACTCACTGCTTTCTTAGGTCTTCCACGCCGCTTCATCCCTGCAGGTGCAGACGCCGGAGCTGCTCTCTAGGAGGAGACAAACAAATTAGTAAAATGTGTGGCAAACATGTAGCTGAGCACTAGAGGGCGCCGTTAAACTCACACTGGCACACGGCCCAAGGGCAGCAAGTTCATTATATTGGAAATGTACATGAGCAGCATGCCGTGCACTTCGGTTCGCCGGCCACCTGGCCCAGAGCTGAGAGACAGCTGGTGTAAGACACCAACACATGCACACAACACACATTCACTGCACGCTGAGCGCACAACACACACACACTGAAGGAGGACGCAGTGAGCATGTGGGGGGATGGTTTGAGGGTCAGCTGTCGTCCAGACAATAGATCATGGAAGAGATGGGAGAGTGGAAGCAGGGTGTGGGGTTAATATCTTGGCAACTGCCGGTGCACCTGCGATGCACAACGTTTGGTACGCCACAGGAAGCTGGCAGGAAGTCTGTAGAATCAACCGGAACTGAGCGGTGGGTTTTATTTGTGCACTTTCATGAAAACAAGCTTTGCTGATTTTTGTTGTTTTGATGTGCGGCAATGATGTGCGCAATCTAAGATGGGTGACGATACACTTCAAAGTTCAACAAAGTGAGCGTGAAGAGGCCAGTGTGTTCAAGACATGTCTTGAGAAATGGTTTGTTGACGTTCAGAGGTGGCAGTCGTGCACAGAACAGCTGAGAATCCTCTCTACTCACTTTGGCTTTAGATGCTGCGGCGCTTGGCTTATTTTTGCTGCCCTTTGGTCTTCCTCTCGGTCTCTTCGGCGTTGGAGATCCACTGGGTTCCTGCTGTAAGACAACAACACATGAAAATTGAGACTGAAAATATTGAAAGATTTCATAAACAGGGCAAAATTGCACGAGAGCGCAATAAAAAAAAGCCAATAACACACATTTAAAAAACAACAAGCATGACGTCTCATTCCCACATGACAAGATACAATCTCTACCAAGTGCGGCACAAATCAGCGCAGGATTTAAGATGTGGTCTTTTGCGTTAACTATCGACGCAAATACCAGTACAATAACAAGTGCAAATATTAGCAAGAGGTATTGTGTGATTCATTTAAATAATCTCCTTCCATACAGTTTAAGTCCGAATGCATATGCAATAAGGTCCGTCGCAAAATCAGCCGTGTCCACCACTATCCAGTGTTAATTTATACTGCGTGTCTTTAGTAAGCAGGGCAAAAATGTGTTTGCGCCGCCACACGCTGTTGGTAAATCTGGCCCAGTGTGGTGATGACAGAGATTTGTGTTTTAAAAGGGCTGCACAAAGTATGTATCTCTGGACGGCCCAAAAACAACTAGAGTTGCAAAAGCTTAGGCTTTGTGTAATAAATATTTACTAGGAAACAATTGTGCAATGTGATGGTTTATTCACATAAAAGGTTCCTGACCAGATCACGTATGACGCATGCGTCTGCCTGCAGTACAGGATCATCGGAGAGAAAACATTTGACATTTATATTCTATTATCTATGGAGTATCACACACAATGAATATACCCAAATATGACCATGAGCAGGTGACCAATGTGAAAATGAGTTAAAATGGAAATGCTTCAATCCGCAGTCAAGAGTTTTTTCTGTGATTGTTTGTCAAACACATTACTTGTAAAACACCACTTCTGACGGCTGTCATACATATAGATGTCTGCTGGGGGCCATGAATTACCACTCGCAGGGTCCAGTTACACAGCCGAGTAACAGAAACTTTAAACTCAATGCCCTCTCCCAAGAGTGATGGCTACGTGAACCAATCAGACGCTGGCATTTCCCACCAGCCAATCAGTGAGGAGGCGAAACGGTTGAACTGGGTTACTGCTGGTTTAAAGGGATCATGTTACAGGCCCTGGTCATCCTGCCACCCAAAGACCATCACAAATGTGCAATGAAGTGTTTGAAACATGTAGAGAAATCTACCCCCCCCCCCCCCCGCAACCACAACAACAACAACCCCCTCAGTCCATGTGCGTATATATGCATCATTAAACCCAAAACACCAGCAGCAAGTCTCTCTCAATAATATTGATAAAAACCAAGATGGAGAACATCGGTATTTACTTGTGGATGTTTCCGTGGTCTTCCGCGTCCTCTCTTCTCTGCTCCATCTTTCTCTTTAGGAGCCGCTGTGTCCTTGCCCGTATCGCTCATGATGTCTCACTGGAAAACTGCAGGAGAACAACACAGTTAAACGTACAACAGGCGACCGTCTAATGGACATCAACATTAAAACGAACTTTATTGTGGGAGCGACGGAAGAACGCGCTGATCGACCGGCGTCCCGTTTGTTTACAACACGCGCTAGGCCCGGGCTCGCGCAAACGCGCACGCGTCTTGTTGCACACGAGTCACAGTAACGCACTGAGAGGAGTAAACGAGTTGATTTAAATACCTCAGCGGAGAATGAAATAAAACACGCTGCGAAGATTTAAAGGCGAGCGGCGGTTTCCACGGTGCGCGAACCGGAACATGAACACACCGCGCGAGATTCGCGCCCTTTTAAATACCCGAGTGCGTGAAAACACGGTCTGCTGTTCGCGTCGCTGAGGTTTCGTCGCGTGACTTTCGCGGAAAATGAAACCGGGCGTGTGTGTGTCAGACACAATTTGAGCGGTTTCTTCATTTAAAGCTCTTCTCAAACGTTCATCGTTGTATTTTACTGTTTAAGAATCTAAAAACGGTTTATCTGTGAAAGGCGAATAATCTCGTTGCATTGCTGTGAGCTCATATGCGCCCCGCGAGCCGCCAATCTGTAAATCGGGACCTAACGTCGCATTTAAAACCCTAAAGTCCTGTTGCTTGTTTTCGCAGAGAAAAACATAGAAAAACGCGCTTAAAGAAGGACGAAATGTGACAACTTACCCGTCAAAAGAAGTCGTTCGGGGGGAGAGTCCAGCGCGTGAACGGAAGACAGACAGACAGACACCGGGAGATTCAGGGGCATTTTACGGGTCTTCCACACGGGAAATACACATACGGGAGGCGGGGACAAGTGGGAGGGGCTTGGTGCGAATACATACGTAACCGACAAACTCCATTGGTGAATTGCCATGTCAACCATGATGACGTAGTCCAAAGAGTCAGCTCGTTGTTTAAAGTAAAACAAAAGAATTTAATCCGTTTCCACCAAAAATGTGAAATATTTCATTTCTACTACAGATGTAAGAATGTTGTTCCAGAACTTTGCAAAGATTTGTCTGTGTGTGGAGCGTCATTTGAAAGCAATCTTTTGATTCATTATTTTATTTTTCAGATCGACAAAATGATTCTTTAGCACGGCCGCGTATACACTGCAAAACATGAATTTCTTACTTAGTATTTGTGTCTTGTTTTTCAGTACAAGTTAAAAAAAATCTTGAATCAAGATCCATATTCTGCATGAGCAAAATGACCTTTCTTGTTTTTAGACAAAACAAATTAAATTTCAGTGAATTTGTGCTTAAAACACATTTTTAATTCGCTAAATTAAAGATTATTTTTCTTACCTCATTGGCAGATTTTTTGCTTGTTTTAAGCACCAAATTCATGTTATTTTGTCTAAAAACAAGACTTATTTTCTAAGGTCATTTTGCTCATCAAGAAAACATCTTGATTCGATAATTTTTTGCCATTTATAGTGGAAAACAAGACAAAAATACTAAGTAAGAAAGTCATTGTTGCAGTGTATGCTATAGTAGAATAGCAGGGATCACAAGGATCAGATTTTGTATTTGTACAGTCACATATCATCTCATTTAATGTATTTAAGTTCTTCTGGAAAGGATATCCTTTTTGCAAAGATGAATCTTGTTTTTTTAATTAACATCATTTAGTGTCATATGTTGCTATAAAAAGCTGAAATATCCTGTCACTGTCTGTGAGAAGCTGGTTCTTTCCTGTTAAATGATGTTGCTTAAACATTCTTTTCATTTGCAGGACAAAGCAAGGTGTGAAACTGCAACTGTTGGCAGCTGAGATCAGGTCAAAAGGCATTTTATGTTGCAAATACGAGTGATAGCGCAGCACCATTTAACATATTCCTGACCTCACAATGGACCATTTGATCAACATAGAAGTGTTTAAATGCAAAATCATCCCTCTTAAAGGTATAGCATGCAAATTCAAGCATTGTTTCAAGGTGACTAATTCCTCCATTCCTGTTGTTTACGGAGGAGTCATCGTGAGTCATTATGTTCGCTGCTCATTGTGTGACTTTTTTCAACCATAAACTAAAAGTAAGCTGTTCTGGAATTTGAAACTGGATGCATTTTATTAAAAGTTAAAAGGAAAAGTCTTCCACTTGACTCATATTTTTGCGGTGTTTTTGACACGAGCTTCCTGTTCAACAACAAATCAAAACACTTTTGTTGGTCATTTGTACACACACAGTGTGTCTCAGACAACAGAAAAAGCATTTTCTTTTGCACCATTGACCAGTTTCCTCAATACATTTATTTTTTCTTTCTAATCCATCGCCAACCTAACCACACCGCTGCAGTCCTTTCAGAATCCCCCCAACCAATCCTGTGTTTTTGTTGATCCTCCAAAAGAGAAAATAGCAATATACTCAGTTTGGACTGTGCAGACGTCTGCAGACGAAAGGCATGAGTGAAATAAACATGCTCGACATCTGGGCACGAGCCAGAATATATTTGACAGGGTGGATTAATATTGATTTTCTACATGAAAGCAGAGAAATGTGGTGGACAAGAGAAACAATCCCCTAACATTTTTAAATCTGATTCATCATTACTGAGTCAAGTTTGAGTCACACATGTGACACTCTCTGAATGAATGAGTGTTGATCCCTAATCTTAGTGCATTGCTGTAAATCATAGTAAAGACATTTAAAAACGCCTCATACCGTAAAGATGTTTTTTTACTATTTTCATAGCAGTAAAAGAATGACCCATGTAGCGCAGCTTCAATTCAGCAAGTCTCTGTATATACTTGAGGTGTTACAGACAATAAAGATACTATCTGGTTGGTTTATAAACTGTTGACTCAGTACTTTCAGAATGCATTTTCTGAGCTTGGCTTTTACAGTGCGTGCACAATTATTTTGTAAGTATGATATTCGGATCATATTTTTTCTGATTTGTTGATATGTGATATATTATGGTTAAAGCGGGTGTAACACACAGGGTTTCTGCCGATCTCACATTAATCTTGAGTACCTATATAGTAGTATTGCATACGTCGTATCTTCAAACAGTATTGATCACATTTATAAAAGATAGATACAGCTGTACGATTACTTCCAAAATCATGGGTTTATAAATCCAGCGTTATATCCACAGTTTATATAACATTCATCATAGAGAACAAACAAACACCTGAACTTCACCAACATATGCTCTCTCTCTCTCTCTCTCTCTCTCTCTCTCTCTCTCTCTCTCTCTCTCTCTCTCTCTCTCACTCTCTCTCTCTCACTCTCTCTCACTCTCTCTCTCTCTCTCTCTCTCTCACTCTCTCTCTCTCTCTCTCTCTCTCTCTCTCACTCTCTCTCTCTCACTCTCTCTCTATCTCTCTCTCTCACTCTCTCTCTCACTCTCTCTCTCTCTCTCTCTCTCTCACTCTCTCTCTCTCTCTCTCTCTCTCACTCTCTCTCTCTCTCTCTCTCTCTCTCTCTCTCTCTCTCCTTCTCTCTCTCTGTCTCTCTCTCTCTCTCTCCTTCTCTATCTCTCTCTCGCTCCTGCTCTCCATGCTGCCGTGTGGCCATGCCGTGTGCTTTTCCATGAGAATTGTCCAATAAGAGACTAAGAAATATTGTTATAAAAACAGTTTTATTTGTTCGAAAAACACTTTCCGAAATCTGTACGATTGCTGCGGGAGTGTATCAAGCACAGAAATACTACATAAAACACCCAACTTGTTTTTACACGTTGACCATGTGAAGCATGAGAAGACATGGAGAAAGGGACATTTCAGACAGTTTTAATGGTAAGAAGCTTTATAGCGTACATTGTCATGAATTCGCTGTATTCTTTTTGTAACAGATTTTTTATATATGTAGCCTATGGCCTACTCAACTCCCGAATAAGAAAGGCGTTGTATGCACCCTGCAGAAGACTTCCATGTTGCAGTGATTATTATAAATGATTGATTCGTGCACAACATTATTTTTTAATAAAGGTTATTTGCACTTGTAATCTTTAGTCAAAAACTGTTCTTCTCCCCCTCTCAACAACAACTCTTCACCACATGATGTAAGCAACAATTAAAGAGGTAGGACTATAGTGATTGTCCAATGACCAGACATGTGTATCCCTCTCCTCCAGGCCTAACTTACAACAAACTAATCAAAAAGGGAAGGGGAAAATATTCAGAAGCAGTTAAACTCGGGTATACATCACAAAACTTCTTTTTCATGGTGACTTTAACAGAGAGTCAGCTTCTCTGCTTTACCCTCAGATGGGAAGCTGTTTTTAGTTTCATTACAGCTGAACGGAGTTAGTTCAGTCAACTTGTTAACAATTTATCAGACACTGAAAATTATATGAATTCTGTTTTTGAAATCTGTAAGTGTTTAAGAGCAATCTGGTCTGGCCTGTAGATACAGAATGTTGTTCCTTGCGCCATCTGGTGGACATTCTGTGAAGCACAATACAATGTCATTTCTGTAAACTTGCAGGATTCTGCTAACTTCCTTCCTCACTACCTGTCCTTTGTATTGATGTCTTGGTTCGTTCTACCCTAACTGTCTGTACAATGAAAAAGAATAAAAGAGCAGACATGTTCATATTTATCTTTTGTTTTTATTAAACAGACACATTTCAACATTTCCAAAATATTGCTACATGAATCTTTTAGTACCACATATGCGTTTTCTTCTTTTCGTTGTTGTAAATAATAACAACATCATGTACAGGAGTACATTGCTAATACACAGCAGGTCATGGTAAATAAATCATAGGACACAAGGAACAACAAGAGCAGATCACACACCGACACAAATACTGACCATACACACCGCACATAAATAATTTTCATCAAATAAATTACACAGCAATAATTATTTTTCATATTAACAGTTACAAGCCACGGACAACATCAAACCCGTCGTATCATTCTTCTTTAATGATAAGGTAGCAATTTGCTAATGTGACCGTTCATCAAAATAGTCAAACATGCAAATCTATTCAAATAAATATCAATCACGAGAGAATGCCATTTTAAGTGTACTGTCCTGATACTATCCTGACTATCTCTGATAACTCTCAATCCTATAATGACAAGCTAAGGGTGCAGAATATAATGCACATATCAAATAAACTCCCTTTAGAAAAGAAACAGGACGAAGGTGATGTTCGAAGCTAACAAGAGAAAAAAAGTGTATTTTTGAAACCAAATGCCATTCACTCAAGGAATGATTATCACACATGACAGGAGGCTAATATTCCCAAAACACTGATGGCATCCTTCAATCCGTCTGCGGCACAGAGATGGCCGGACCCTTGGGGTCATCAAAGCGGTCCATGGTGCGAAGCTGCATGATCATGTGCAGGCCGTAGGTGAGCACAAGCATCATAAGAAGAGACGTGACAAGACCCATCCAGATACCAGGAGTGAAGAAAGCAGCACAGTCGCTGGCGTAGGAGAAATCCTTACCGGTCACGTTAAAGCCCTGGATCTACATGACATGACAGAGATTTCGTATCATAGAACACTGTATGACAACACTGCAATCTAGGAAAGTCAAAAATCCTGAATCTAAAAGATCAAGAGATCAAGAGCTATGAGGATTTTCCTTATTTCTAAACTATTGTGTCTTATTTTGAAATCTCTTTACAGAAGAGCCCTTGTCGCATAATTTTAGCAAACTGTGTTTTTTCCCCACCAATCGTTTTTTTAGCCTGTAATTAATATAAACAAATAAATATAATATTGAAGAAATATCTCCAGGCCCTAACACACCCATTCTGGTTATAAGTATTCTCCATTGACAATATATCTTAGAAACAGAAAGCGCTTTGCAAATACCTAATGTAATTCAAGGTGTCAAAGGTGTGTCATATAAATGTCCTGTGTTTAAGATTCAACTTTTATTATATCTTGGCTTGATTTTCTCACAAATGCGGCTATGCAACTTCTTCCAAAACAGCAGATGGTGCTATCGTTTAATTTACATTTACATCATTGTATTGCAAAAAATCCCAGTTACTTTAATATAGCCAAAAAAGAGCAGCGATTTATGAATTTGATCTTAAAGGCCAATGGGAAGAAACAATATAGACAACTGAACCATAAATCTGCCGTGAAGATTGATGTGCATCAAGGCAGTTTTATCCTTTAGTATGGTCAGTGTACCATACATGAATTTAACGCATTCCTTTATTACAAGTTCCAACTATTTTGAGATGCAAACTTCACTTATAGCTTTCACTAAAGAGAGATATACAAATATTCTTACATTTGATATGAGATTTGGTTCAATGAATGAAAAATGCTGATTATATGAGGAACAGATACAGATGCAGGATAATAAATGTAGTTCATTCTTTGGAGCGAGAGTGTAGGACAGACACCTCAAACTCAAAAGTGTCTGTCTGGACAGAGTGACCCGAGCGGTTTAATATATCTGTGCCATTGTTTGTCTCGAGATGCACACCAGTAGTGTATATTTTTATAAAAGCCACATAAATATTTTAATTCAACTAAGGCATAGTCCTGGATTAAGCTAAACTGTGTTTATGAAACCTGGCCATAAAGGTTATAATGTTCTTCACATTACGTAAAAAAAAAAACAAAGAAAATCTGATTTCATTCATGGTTCTATGCTTTCATATCACGGATGGAGGTACCTGTAAGTCATGGAATGAAATCTGCCACTCGTTGGCGTTGTCTTTGGCCGAGTGTGGAAACAGCTGAGGCGAGTTTGAACTGCTGACAGACGCGCAGTGGTACGAGTACTCGGCAGGAGCGTATATGTGCCGGCTGCCGTTGAATGAGGCCTTTTTCCCATCATACTCCAGCTGAACCCGCTCCATGGTGAACCAGCGGCGAGCAGAAACCTTGTAGTGACGTTGGTTCATGATAAAACTGAGGAGATTTGGAGTAAAAGCAGCTCAGATCAAGCAGCTGTGACAGACAGAGACATGTGAATGAGACACTTACATGAGCCTGAAGGAACGGAAACTCAGGACATCCTCATAGTTCAGAACCAGCCTGTTGTTAGAAAGCAAAAGGTGAAATACACAACTGTTAGAGGGCTTGTTTATGCTACAGATGATCTCTTAGCAGGCTGCAGACCTACATTGGAGACGAGAATAAAGAGCATTGTGGAGAATAATAGCCAACAGACTGTTTGACCGCTATTGGGTCATTCGGTGTCAAAGCAACCAAATGTAAAGAAAAATCTTCAGCTACAATTTGAGATTTTATTTGAGAAAGAAACATAAATATATTACATACAAACGTCTGTTTTCATCGTTCCCGCAGTGGTGTTATTGTAATGTGTGTTTGCTAATGTTCACCGCTAAGTGGCAGTCTATTCATACTTTCACTAAAGAGCGTCAAACTCATTGACTTAACTGTGCATATCTCTGCTTGGACGTGAAAAGATAAGAAACATGGCTTGACATTATCGCTTGTCTGCTTGTCTGGGATAAGTGAATGTCTTGTATGGGCAAGTGAAAAAAAACGTGCAGTGCGACTTACATTTAGAATAACTGAATGTGCATTAGACAGAGCTGCGTGCTTGTGACATATGAGCCACTGAACTTGAATAACTGAAAAGCAATTGAGCAGAGATGGCCACTATTTACCGTGAGTGAGTCTCGTTGCAAGATGATCCATTCAGGTTGGGCGTCACACCTTCACCAAAGGTTTTGGAGGCAAGATCGTGTCTTTCCCATTTTTCGGAACGGTACAGGCTCACCACCAGTTTCTCTGCCCACATGAGAATGCACGAAGAGCCCTTCTCCTTAAACTCTACGGGCGGGTACGCAGCAGGAGATTCCCCACGCCGAGACTGCAGGAGAGATCGACTCCCGACAGAACGCACAGCGAGTGACACCTCCTCCTCCACCACCTGACACAAGCATTCAGAACATCTTCACATTCTACCGGCTTCACACAGAACTGAATTATTCTTCATGGATGTTTAAAAGCAGTCAGTCTAGAGATGTGACGATTCACCGTGAGCCGGTTATAATGTGTGATCGTTTTGAGGTGTGAACTGAATCGCAATACATGTTTTGAACAGCAGGGGTCGCTGTGTTCACTGCAAACATAAACGTGGACATGCTGATATTTCTTAAAGGAGTGATTCGCCGGAAATACATGTTTTTCTGTGTCTTTGGTGTGTTAAAACTTGCCTATGCATGTATTAGACACGTAAAATTGCTAAAATTTAAGTGTCGGAACAAAGATGTATTTTATCTAGAAGCCAGACCTGCCTAAAACGGCTCGTATAACCACAACATGTCAGTTCCTAACATGATTTGACTAAGACCGCCCAAATGTAAACACAAGTAATGTGGGCGGTCTTGTTAATCTCATTGTACCTTCGCCGGCCCAGACTGACTTTCCAAATATGGTAAGAGGCATTACATTTCCGTGCAGTATTCGACCAATCACTACGCACTAGTTAACTGGCCAATCAGAGCACACCTCCTGTTTCAGAGCGATGAGCTTTCATGTTCCAGGGAGGCGGAGTAAAGAGGAGATACAAACATGCACGTTATGTGGAAAATACAGCGTTTTAAAACATTAAATCGTGTAAACACATTGTATTACATCTAAAGAAAACAATTATATTCGTTTTAGCCGTGTCATATGACCCCCTCAAATGCAAAAAAATCCAAGAAAAGCACAGGCGGTATTAGTTTGTTTATATTAAAGAGACTTTTTCTATTATCAATTTGTTTTAAAATTGCAGTTCAGTTTTGTTATTTGAAATAAAACATAATTTTATTATACAAAGAAATGTGAAGCGTTTAAGAAATAATGCAAGGAAAGCTGTTCATTTCTAATTCGTTTCAACTCATTTTGTGCAAATAAATTGTGAGAAAATCGCATCGTGAGATCAGAATCATGAATCACATCGTGAGGTGAGTGAATCATTACATCCCTACGAGTCACTGTGGATTTGTTATGTTCATCATGTGAGAGTGATAGAAACACATGAAACTGCGCAATACTGTTTTATTTGGGCTTGTCAGTTTTACAATACAACTAATGTGTCATTTCATATCAACCCTGTAATCATTTAGATTTCAGTTACCTTTCCCTTGTGATTATCTATTGTTCACTGCCTTCTGATTTTTATGTTACAGGCCTGACACTCAAATTGTAAAGTTAGATTGTCGATGTTTAAGTGCACACAACTCGTCTCACCCTTGATGGCTGAAGCGCTGTGAACACAGCTGTGTACGGCACAGACTGAGTCTTCATGATGCTGGTCACCTGACCAATCACTTCATCTACAACAAACAACATCACACCATCCACTGTTGATTTATGCCTCATGTTGACAATAAACAACATCACTGTGAATCAGATACGCACCATTGCCACTGAGAATCTCTTTAGCAGACATCATCACATCAGCCCTGTAGAAAGAAAACAGATGTAAAGACTTTGGATTTCTTTTTTCAACTTCATGACACAGTGAGCCTCGTGCTGTTAAATACTGCCCTTCCCAGATTTCATGATATATTTTGAAATCGGATGAAATTGACATAAAATGATGAAAGTATGATTTCAATGTATTGAAGCTTTGTCAGGTGGGTTAACAGGTAGAGTAGGCCAACCATGCAGAACAGCAATGTAAAGTGTTTTAAATATTGGGCTGTACACTGTTGGCTAGTCTTCCATCATGAATGTAGCCAATATAACAGGTTTACCCGCCGCTGTAAGGGAGACGGAACACCAGCAGGGCTGCGACAGATGCATTGAGCCGCAGCTGAGCAAGGGTGTCTGGGTTCATGTAGAGAGGGGCCGTCTCGATCTGGTTCTGAAGAAGAGTGCTAACTGATGCGGCCGCGGTCGACGACACAGATGGCAGCCACAAGGAGGACGATGATGACCGCAGAGCGCCCTGCAAATGTGCCCGATGAACAAACACACAACACTTTAATGGGCTTTTGTTTTTCAGATAATACAGACAAGAATAAAAAAAGGTGGAAATGTTCCATGGGAATGAATGGAAAGAAACATTGGGTTAACATATGGGTTAATGGCATGACAATTTTTGTGTCCTTGCGGTTTAATTGCATTTAAATATAAAAAAAATTTGTACACTACTTTTACATTTGCTTTGGAGAGTTTGTCCATTCATGTCTGTCAAAATGTATTTTAAATTGAAATGTCAAATAGTGTAACAATTGTTAAACCATCGGACTTCTATCGCAGACCTTTCTAGTACGCGCCAATTTAGTCAAATATCACTAGTTTTTGGTAGAGGGGTTAAATAAGTCCAAGATGATTTATGATAAATAAGATAATTATGTTCTTCAACATTAGTTGAAATGTTTAGCTTGGAGAATGGCGCAGAAGTCAGGAAATTGTTGAACACATTTGTTGTCTTTGTTTTATTGCGCACAAAAATATTCTTCTCACTTCATAAAATTCAGGTGGATCAACTCAACCAGAGGTCCCGGCTTTTTTTCCCCTATTCTTACAAAATAGTGTCACTATTCTGATTCTGAGCAAAAATGCGATGTGATGGCATAACAGATATGCAAATTAGCTAAACGTGACCCTTGGAAACGATTCTGAATGGATTCACAAGAGACTGAAGGATTCCCACACACACTTAAATTGGACTTAAGAAAACACATCCACTTACCTCAAGATTGCGGAAGACACTGTCCTGTTTGTTTCCAAATACTCCTCCATACATTGTGAAGTCCTCCACACTCAACTGAAAGATCATTGAACCGAACCATCAGTATTTCATTTATGATCAACACACGTGCAGTATTACACACCGCTACATACATGTGTGATCATTGTTAATATGAAGGGAAATAGATGTGTGTATTGAATGTATGTGCACTTTAACACCATCGCATCAAACCATTTTAAGCACGGTCTGGAACCCTTACTGTATGTTTCCATGTGAGCCTGGCTCTGCACAGCACAAATACAAACCGTTCTCAAACCGTCATTTTTAGACAAACGCTCTAAATCCTGCTTGCAGAATGTGCGTAGTGACATCACCTCTCAGGATTGATCACTCATCAGTTGCCTAGATACCAGTTTCTCTCTGTATCCAAAATAGTGGCTGTGTCTGAAATCACATACTGTGACAGCACGTACTGAACTTGAATGAGTATCTATCCACTGTTAAAACAGTACGTCCGCCATGTTTTATGGTCATGTGACCCGTATGCTCTTTGATCTATGACGTATTAACAACAACCTTAACGTGAGCGTTGATAAAAACATCATTTTGTCACGAGAAATTCATTTATTACCACTTACATTAAAAACCAGATGTCAGCCTTAAAGTTTTCGCTTTATTTATTTGATTTACTTTTTAAATTTGACCGTTTCTCAGCTCCAGTGGCATCATGGGATAGAAAAGTGTCCATCCGATCCACACTCACAAATCTTGCCAGAAGTAGTGGACCATCAAAGTATTTTTCTCCTACTGTTTCTTGCATACTGAGGTTTCGGACATACTACTCATGACTCATACTATATAGCATGGAAGTAGGCGATTTCGGATGCAGCCGGTGTGATACTGAAGAAGGAAATCAAATTAACTCAGCTGGTTAACAGCTGGAGCTGCAGGGTACCTAGTGAAAACAAAAGTTTTTCAAATTCATAGCGTAGTCTCCTGCGTTACCAAGGCAATGAGTGACAGATTTGTACATTACAAAGAGATCAGATATCAGCTTGCGTTGGAAAATGAAACCATTTCCATACCAGTTGGTCTGATCAGCATGGACTGGAATGGCAAAGAGACCGGTTCAGTGAGATGGTGGAAAAGCGCTCTATGTTTGCAGTTTATGACGTGTATGTGTGTGTTTACTTTATCCTGCAGGAAGAGCAGTAGGTTATGAGGTGAAGTGCTCAGAGCTCTGCTCAAATATGATCCCAGCTCATCAACTGACACAGTGTGGCCGGATGATGGAGCATTCGCAGGAGACAGAGCATAACTGAGAAAGAGAGAAATCACAATATAGTCGTTCAGTGTCAAATCCACCAAATCTATTCTAAAATTACAGTAAGACATATTTAATACTTCTTGAGTTGTTGTAATGCAAACTTTGAAAAATTCTTCTTTCGGTCAAATCCCTGTTGTCCAAAACTGCATATGCTGGGTTAGGTATGTTTTCATGCTGGTTTGACCATCTTAAACCAGCTATGGACCAGCACATGTCAAACTAAGGTCCAGCTTAAACCAGCTATGGACCAGCACATGTCAAACTAAGGTCCAGCTTAAACCAGCTATGGACCAGCACATGTCAAACTAAGGTCCAGCTTAAACCAGCTATGGACCAGCACATGTCAAACTAAGGTCCAGCTTAAACCAGCTATGGACCAGCACATGTCAAACTAAGGTCCAGCTTAAACCAGCTATGGACCAGCACATGTCAAACAAGCACATAAGCAGCTTAAACCAGCACAACCCAGCATCAAAACATACCATGTCAGCACATCAACAGGGTCACGCAGCTGTAACATCACTATCAGCAGCTAAAACATGCTGTGTACACCACAACACTCCTTTAGAAATGTTATGTTACACTGTTGATGAACATAAATGTTCGTTTAATGTCACGACATGTCTGTGAGGTTTGTCAGAACTGGACAGCGCCCGTCACACTGCGCTCGTCACACTGCGCTAGCAAGATACGTCAACGCTAGCTGTTCCTCTACACCAGATCACTAATAAAACACAAACAACCATAAAACGGACTGTTAGTTACCCGTCACTAGCCCACACCACCAGCGGCACTTTATCATCGCAGTTCACCGCGGCAAAGACGCACATAAAGACCAAGAACATCTTCCAGCCGTTATATGAGAGCGTCCCCACAGCGGCCATTTTCCGAGAGCTGAACCGTGACGTCACCGCCAGCCGTCACTATAAGCGCGTACTCAAAGATGCATTTATGTACTGAGCTGTCTGATCATGAAGTGTTCAAACGCAAATAAGTGTATCATTGTAACCTCACGTTGTTAACATCGTTTTTCTAATTTAATGTAAATATAATTCCTCACATTGCGGATTCATTTGGCCATTAAAAGACGGCGCGTGTTTACAGGGATTTACAAATAAGTCTGTAAAGAGTGAATTACTTTAAATGCAAATATATTTCAAATTACTGTGTGATAAGATATTGTGTTTAAATTGATATATTATTGAAAAAGCACCAATTGAACGAGAATTGAATACTTTAAACCAGGCTGAGACGGATAGACAGTTGTGTTGCTAGGTGTTCTTAGTGGTTGCTAGGCTGTTTCATAGCAGCTTCTGTATTTCTTATAATTCTCTGTGGTTGTTAGAGTATTGCTATGTGTTTAATGCTGTTCTGTGTTCTGTGTGCTAGGTTCCATATTGCTATGACGTTCTGGGTGGTCGCTGAGCTGTGAATAAGTGCTAGTATGTTGCAAGCATGACCTGAATGATTTACAAAAGGACGTGTGCTGTGTTTTCTGTTTAAGATAGTCTGTTCAATATAAATGTCATTGAGACACCGACATGTAAATCGATTTCCATTTCTTCATTTTAACATAAAATAATATTTTTTAGCTTTAAAAATGTATTGTTATTGCCTCAGTGACTATGTGTCTGTCAAAGGCTGGTGTTATACCGATCTGTTTTTCGCCTTATTTTACTACAAAACCATCAGATGTAATGTATTTGTAGCTTTGGTCATAACTATGAGTCCTGAAAACTGCTGTATACAAATCTCTGACGCTGTCCATGGTGCTTAAAAACAAATGATTTTTCATCTCATGTATTCTGCTTCCGGTGGTTTTACCTGTCATTTTTCCTCTTTGAATAACACTGTCTAAACGACAGAATGTGAAGCGTAGGGCCAACAAGCCTGATAATTAATACTAACTGAAGATCAACATCCACGTAGATAATGACATTTTAGGACTGGCTTTCAAAGACATTCTCAACTCGGTAGGCATTAGACAACATGTGTCAGGACCTACTCATCTTTAAAATCATTCTCTAGATCAAATACTCTCATACGGTATAAATGTGGATGACATTAAAATTCTTCAGCAGAGCGAAGACATTTCAGATAATTATCTAGTTCTGTGTATGTTGCGCATGCCTATAGCTGCAAATCAACCTCCTTGTTTCTCGAGATTCTCCCTGAATAGTCTTTATTCACTATATTTCTGATAACCTGGAAGATCTTGATATTATCACTGAAAATATGAACTCTTTCTTCTCTATTATGCCAAGCACAGTTGCTCCTCTGCGCCTAAAGAAAATATATAAAGATAGCAGTCTAACACTGCGGAATAAGGAGCACAAGCACGCTCATAAGAGAACAGCCCGGGAAATTGAGCGTAATTAAGAAAACAAAATGAGAGGTGTTTTGCATAGCATGGAAGGATAGTATCTTAAAATATAGGAAAGCCCTAAAATCGTTGAGAAAATCAGCACAACCCCAGGTTTTTATTTAACACTGTGGCTAAATTAACAAAAACTAAATCATCAGCGTCTTCAGATGTTGGACATCAGCATAGGAATGACGACTTCATGAATTTCTTTACAATTAAAATTGATCATATTAGAGAAAAGATTACAGCTAAGCAACGAGTGGCAACACAAGCTGATCAGACTATAAATATCGGTTCCCCTAAGGAGCTACTGTAATACTTTCTGCAATCATTATATCATATGTAGCTCTCAAAGCCTTAAACTCTAGGCCTCAAAACCTGTGAGAAATTACACAATACTACTCATGGGGATGAGGATTAGAACCACACGCACTGGAAGAGAACCTGAATCCTTCCTGGCCAGAAGATGAGATTGGACAGTAGATCCTGAATCCATGGATCATAAGGATTTCACAGGAAAAGGCAAACAGAAACAAAACACATACTGACCTTTCAGACGCAGTCAAATTCAACCACAGTGATCCACTCATGGAAAGTGTAAGCCTGTGCACAGACGGAGTTTACAAAAAGGTTGATGCCCTTTATTCTACATTGTTAATGTGGAAAATGCACAGAATGTGACATGAGACATGATGCTGAAAGTGTTGAAAACGTATGGACTCCCTTATTTTATGATGGGTCGAGGGTTTGCATGTGGATGTCAAAATCTGGACTTAAAACACTTATTGGGAGTTTGCTCAACGTAACAATACCTACAAAATGGCACCTCAGCGACACAAAACCCAATAAACACATGACTAACAAAAAAACTATGTGAAATGTTAATCCATTCACTTGTGGAAAAAGGTGTGTGCACAAATAAAATGAAGTACAGTTGCCTCATTGGAATCACCACAGATTTTGAAAAAAAAAAAATATTCAATTCACTTTCACATGAAATCATGTTGACGTGACATCAATCAATTGAGCCAAACCGGAAAACTAAGACACAGAAGCATACATAAACAGATCTGCAAAGTTTATTTTTGAAAAAATTATTTTGTTTTAAACAAAAAACAACAGGAGCAAAAACATGTTTCATAATTTTTCTAAATCATGTGAATTCATGACACATTAAATACAAGTTTGACAATCCAAGGAAAGTCAACTGGTATAAACAACAGAATTTCATTCAACAGTCTCTGGTTTGACAACATTTAAAACAATTTCCTTCATTCCCGGTAAAAATGGCAAGGGATTCATTTCAGTGGGCACTATGATGATATGACTATGACAACAACAAAGATCCAGATAGAAGAGATATTTGGCATCAGTGCTTGAAGCAAAACTTTGGTCGTCAACTTTTAATCCGGTTCTTCGGGACTGTAAAAGTCAACTAAGAGCTCACACAAACCCTGGATGAGTTGCTCAAAGAAGACCTAAAACTCTATAAGAAAAGAAACTCAATGACCACGTGTGCAGAACTATTCTCTGATTACCACTTTACTATTTGAATGCAGTGAATCTGCACAAAGTGTCACACAGTTAGTCTTGCAAAGGAAACTGTGACATACAGGTCACGACAAATGAAAATACTTAAAATAGACATAGGTCAAAGAAATCATTCAATTTTTTTATAAGTAAAAGCCATTTATCGTCCTGGGTGCGCTGTTCAAATGAAAACGCATCATATTGTGTAGAAATTTGTGTAGAAAACTACAGTAGCATGCATCAGACAAACAGTCCTGAAGATTTTCACTGTCACAAAAGGATAATCACTCCTCTCTGATCATTTGTAAGTATAAGGATATCCCCTCAGGTCCAGCCATCCACCCGTGTTAAGATCATGGGGAGACAACAGGTTCCTCAAGGCGTGTCTGATGTGGTCTTACGCACAGCTCTTGCTCGTCCTACGGTGAAGAGCCTCGGCTTGGCCTTTCAAATTGCAGAATTCTTCCTGAATGAAGTCTGTCACTGCTTTCCGCATTTCCATCTGAAGAACACAGAACTTTCTTCCCTCACATTTGAGTGTTTCAAAAATCTAATTGACTCCGAGCGTTCCCACCAAACGCGACTTGCGCAAATAAATCGAGCTAAATCGAGTTTACTCGCTTCATTCGCGCATGAAATTCACTTCACAACAGACGTCATGGGAGGGGCTTCTGCCAGGCGGCTCCAGTCTCATGTATATATATAGCTCAAATTGAGTTGAGAGCGTTTTTTACAACTTACTAGATTGTCCGAGGTCATCACTCACTTTCTTCCAAGCAAGATACTTTTTAATCATGTTTCCATAAAAGTAAGATGTATCGTACAGGTCCAGGTATCCACATACAGCGAAAATGATTTTGTCCTCCATTGTTGCTCTGATTTCTGCCTCTGATCGCCACGTCATAATCACGTCACTTCTAGAACAAGCGAATCGCGGATGTCCTATCGCGTCTTTGCATTGACTCAACATGTAAATCACCCGCGCTTAACACTTCATTCACATTTGGTGGGAACACACAGTCACAGTAACTTACCGGGCTGGGGTTTTCTGCTTTCAGGGTGTTCACCAGGTCTTTGACAGAGAACGGTTGTCCCACCAGGACAGTTACTCTCTGCAGAAAAGAAAGAAAATGCAGTCCAAACTCTTGTACAAAAGTGTATAAAAGAAATAGACGTGATATGACATCATTAACCTGTCCGACTCGAGGGATGTATGGAGTTTTATTAGGCAGGACATCGTTCATACCTGAAAAAGACGAATATCTCAAATATAAATCTACAAACAAGGCTTTGTGCCATGTGTACTTTTTCTGATTTGTTTGGTACTCAATATAGTATAACAATTTATGCAACACTTCCTTATTAGATCTTGAATCTGCGCTACAACCGTCACGTTCTTTACGATCGCAAAACTCTGGACTTCTCATAGTACCTAGGACAACTAAATCCACCATAGGGGTAGAGCGTTCAAATATTCTCATAGCACATCAACTTCCAATTCGTCCCTCTCCTGTACCCTGGCATAGACTTTCCCGGGGAGGCTGAGAAGTGTTATCCCCGATAGTTGGAGCACACCCGCCGGTCCCCCTTCTTAAAAAGAGGGACCACCACCCCGGTCTGCCAGTCCAAAGGCACTGTCCCCGACCGGCACGCGGTGCTGCAGAGGCGTGTCAGCCAAGACAGTCCCACAACATCCAGAGACTTGAGGTACTCAGGGAGGATCTCATCCACCCCCGGTGCCCTGCCACCGAGGAGTTTCTTGACTACCTATGTGACTTCAGCCTGGGTAATGGACGAGTTCGCCTCCGAGCATTCAGCTTCTGCTTCCTCAATGAAAGACGTGACGGCGGGATTGAGGAGATCCTCTAAGTATTCCTTCCACCGCCCGATGATATCCCCGGTTGAGGTCAACAGCTGCCCCCCTCCATTGAAAACAGCGTTGGTAGGGCACTGCTTCCCCCTCCTGAGCCGCCGGACGGTTTGCCAGAATCTCTTTGAGGCCAACTGATAGTCCTTCTCCATGGCCTCACCGAACTCCTCCTAGGCCCGAGTTTTTGCCTCCTCAACCACCCGGGCTGCAGTCCACTTGGCCTGTCGGTACCCGTCAGCTGCCTCAGGAGTCCCACAAACCAGCCAGGCCCGATAGGACTCCTTCTTCAGCTTGACGGTATCCGTTACTTCCGGTGTCAACCACCGGGTTTGGGGATTGCCGCCTCGACAGGCACCGGAGACTCTACGGCCACAGCTCAGAGTGGCCGCGTTGACAATGGAGTTGGAGAACATGGTCCACTCGGACTCAATATCTCCAGACTCCCTCGGGATCTGGTCGAAGCTCTGGTTCACATACTTTTTCCACCCTGCACTATGAATGTTTACATGTTGTGTTAAATAAAAACATGAAAACGTATAATGTTTGTGCGGTATTAGTTTAAGCAGACTGTGTTTCTCTATTGTTGTGACTTAGATGAAGATCAGAACACATTTTATGACCAATTTATGAAGAAATCCAAGTAAGCCCAAAGGGTTCACATACTTTTTCTTTCAAATAAATGGGTCATATATTATATATATATATAAAAGGGGTCATATATTACATACATATTTTAAAGGTGTCATATATTATATATTATATATATATATATTAAAGGGGTCATATGGTGCGAATACATGTTTTTATGTGTCTTTGGTGCGTTATAAGTTGCCCATACATGTATTAGACGTGTAAAATTGCAATCAAATAAAGTGTGGAAACAAAAGAGTCATTATATGTTAAAGCAAATGCTCATCCAGACCTGCCTGGAACACCTCATGTAATCACACCCCCACAAACCTACATCAGTTAGTGGTCTGATTTGAATAAGAACGCCCAAATGTATACACACGTAAGGTGGTGTACCTGTCAGTACAATTGAAGAGGAACCCGATGTTACAAATATTGTCAGAGGCGTACTTACCCACAGGGGGATGCATATCAACTGGGGATAAAGGGGAACTAAAGCTCACAACGGTCGAAAAACAGGGAAGATTAAAGGGAGCGAGTAACCAAAAAAGGTCCGGGGAAAAAAATCATAATAATCCACAGATTCAGAGTGCATGAATCTAAGCCGAACGCACAAACCGTTAAGACAAAACTCTGAGCATTGTTCACTCGTCACATTGTTCACAGACTCCCCTAAGAGCGTGTAGAACGTTATCCTTTATTGAAGGGTAGTTTAAGGTACTCAATATCCAAAAAGGTATATAATCCAATGCGGCAAATACAAAACAAACAAAAATACCGGAGAGCAGCGGCAGACGGACATGCCAGTGTACACTCGAACTGGAAGTCAATTTTATTTGACAGAGTTGGAACACTTTTGGAAGGCTTTTGTTAGACCATGTGCATGATTTTGACGGAATAGATGATCGTAGAGTTTAGAATAGATGCAAACTCCTCGATACTATTTTAAAGGCTTGCGTATACTTGACATTACTTGCCTATATGCCACATGGGTAAAATGATTGGGTGAAGAGAGCACTCGGCTATCAAACGTCCAATTCCTGTTGAGAAATAACAACTACTGTCACCTAGAACAGAACCAAGTATTCATAATAATGAAGCATCAATCTTACCCCACTTCAGCCTTATGAACTCCCCATTCATGTTGACTCGACCTTCAAAGAGAACAGATTTTGTTGATGTTCTACCACATATTGGGAGACAGTAAAGATTAAAAGAGGAACACTCTGCTGTCTGTACCTTCTGGAAATATGTGCACCCAATCGCCATGATTCAGTCTGTCCAGGAGAAAATCCATTCCTTTCTGATACACCCCATCTCCTGACAAATGCAAGAAATGGAAAACAGTTCAGTACTTGGTACGATCAGCGTAAGAAACGGAAATGTTTCAGTATTATTCATGTTTAAACACAACAAGTGTAGGCTAAACTTGTCGACCATTTTTAGCTCAACAGGTATTTACATTAAGGCCATGAACACACTCGACGTCTTTTTTGACAAGGAAAAGTTGACAAAAGCGCTTAAAAAAAAAGCAAAAAAATAGCTGGCATCGTTTGATTACAAATAGCAGCCAAACGCCATGAGTTCGTCGTCGGCGTCTGTGCACGAAGGCAGCCCAGAGAAACAGATAGCCTGCGTAACGGAAGTTGTTTTGAATTACAAACTCATCACACATTCTCACAACCAGCAATGCAAAACATATTTTTTACTTCACTTTTAGCTGTGCACATCCACATTTCTTTACCTCCTATTTCACAACCTGTCCCGCATTGATCTGTTAAGGACCGAAACTATCACAAATACATTCTAAACACTGGTTCTCGTCTGCAATACATAAAATAACGTCTGAATTTTCACACACAGGCAGAGAAAAGTGTGGTCTGGGTTGATCTTACCTCTAACCACAGGCACACACTTGCCTCTGCTGAAGAACCTGGAGTAAATCTCCTTGGTAAAACAGATATCTGAGGCAACAGGAGTCCTAAACACAGCCACAGAAACGGAGATTCAGCCCAACAGACAGATATTCATGCTTTGACCTCCAAATTGACTTCCTGCTCACCATCTCATTCTGTGAAAGGCCCAGAGCTGCCGGAGCTTCAGGACTCCTGAGGTCAGAGCACAAAAACACCAGCATCACTCCAATCCATAAACTACTTGTTCATTATTACGTGAAGCCATTGATCTCTTGGACTCCACCTACCCCACATGTGCGGGTCATCCATACAGGACTGGTGGTTGGACACGGTGATGAGAGGGGTACCCCGGGGACGCTCGTCCACCAGCTTCAACAAAACCTCCTGGTTATGCACCATTAGAGAGTTGAAATACTCTAAAGAGAAATACATTTTACAGTAATTTTTATTCCCATCAGTGACATTAAAGGGATCTCCATCTAGGAGGCCTTAATATGTTATAATTGTTTGGATGGTGGTTTTCTGGTTTGTGCTGGTTTAGTGCTGGTTTAAGCTGGTCAAAACATACCTAACCCAGCACATGCAGTTTTTTTGTGTTAAGATAATGTCAGATATTTCAATGCAAAATGGTAACCCTCCAAGTGAAAGTATTTTTTAAGTTTATAAAAACTATGACAGTTACACTGTTATTTATTACCCAATTATAACATCAATGGCAGTGCTGATGTATTGAGCCAATCATCTATCTGTAGACAGGGTAACGCATTAGAAACATAACCACACTTACTTGTCCACAGGTAACTGTACGAGCCCACCATGCCCGTGATCACTCGGCTGGATATCCTCCAGCCCAGGCGGGGGCATTGTGGAAATGGCCATGTGACCTCCAAGGGCATCGCACCTCACCATTCACCCACTGACACACAGTAGAAACACACTTCAACGATCTTAAGGCAGGACACGAGTATTAAAGTAACGTTATATGATATAGTGACTGCGGCTCGTCAATACTCTTCAGACACTATGCGTGCGAGACTTCAATCGTCGCTGCGCAGAACGATCCGCGAATGACATCAAAGTATCGCGAGAGTAAATAGAACGCTCCGCATGAAGTCCGTAAACTGTGTGCAACGTCCTCGCACGTCACAGTGTAAAAAGCCTCATCTATCACATTAACCAGCTTAGCTACTGAATAACCGTTTCAGCGGGTGTGTTGTTAACGTTACTGAACGTTTTGTTAATATAACGCTTAAATTGAAGACTCTCACCTCCCGTCCAACGGCTCACTCCTGTCACAAGCGGAAGTGCATCGCCACCGGAAGTATTATCGACCACGAACCACGCTGCGTTCCGCTTCATAGGGTTCCTACGCAGTGTTCACTGCTCTCCGAGTGCGGGGTGTCAGTTGAAGTGGACTTCGCTCATTTGGATCGCTCTGCAACGTCATCAAAAAAGGTTTGCGCAGAACGACATACAGATACATGCAGGTCAATGTAGGCTAACGTTACTTTACTTTTAAATTTAGAATAACTATATTACATACACATTATGTATTAATCAATGTAATAATAACTTTTGTTTATGCTTGTATTTATTTGACTTCTGCTGCTTTGACTATTATTATAGTTTAAGCTCTACTGTAACTCTTTAGGAAAATTAAACTATATTTTTATTCCATCAACTATGTGAAGATGTGTCGTGTTGGTTTCAACTCGTACGCTTTTATTCCTGTGCAGCCATTTACATTTCTGAAGTAAACCCAAAATAAAAAAAAAATGGCTTCCTGTTACAACTTTAGCATCAGTTTGTATAAAAATAGCTAAAATAATAAAATATAAATACAATTTTAAAGAGTGAATACATTCATTTATCATCTCGAATGTTATAACAATGCTACAAAAAGTAAAATAACAGATTTATGTGAAACAAGTCATAGTATTAAAAAGAATCAAACTATTTTTAATTACTGTATGTACCAAACGCACACCTAACTTGTCCATTGTTTGTCTGACTCGTGACACGGTGCGCAATGGCTTTTTGGTCATTTACCCTCTCCACTTTTGGTAAAGTGATGTATGGATGTTCCCTTATTCCCTACTCTTTTCACAGTGCCCTTCAAGTTTGAAGTGTGTAGAACATGTTCGCTCCCTTCAGATTGGAATCTCACTTAACATGGTGGAATACCCTGTGTAGTATAATACTTAAAGCCAGGGCTGGATCGGTAATCTGGCATACGGGGCATTTTCCGGTGGGCCGATTTACTTTTTTGGGCGATAAACTTCATATACTATTATTCAAAGTAAAATCGATATTTGGTGTAAGCAATGCATTTGTCAAAAAAAAAATTGTTTAAAAAATTTGGGAGTGACATTTAATGCTAATTTAACAGGTGGTCTACATGTTCAGTATACAGTTAAAGTATCTTTTATTCATTTCAGAAATGTTGGCAGATTATATAATGGTGTCATTTTCTGTAGCTGAAAAGTTCATCAACACATTTGTTTTCTCTAAGATTCATTATTGCAATGAATTGTTGGATGGAGAATCAAAAGCGACCCTTAGCAAATAACAGTTGGAACAAAACTTTGCTGCTCGCATCTTGACTGGGACCAGCGCAAGAGTTCACATTACAATAGTTTTGGAAAACTTACATTGGCTTCCTGTCAAGTAATGAATTGATTTTAAAATCCTTCTGTTGACTTTCAAGGCCTTTAATGCTTTGGCTCCACATTATTTGTCAGATCTTTTAGTACCGTACACCCAAGCACATAACCGCTGTTCTACTGCTGGTCTTTTAATGGTCCCGGCAACTCACTTAAAATCTATGGGTGAGGGGGCTTTTTCCTCTCTGGGCCAAAACCTATGGAATTCTCTTCCCTCTGAGATAAAAAAGTGTAGAATCTCTTAATATTTTTATATCCTCTCTTAAAACTTACTTCTTTAGAGTAGCTTTTAATGTGAGATATATGAGTGCCTTGTTTTTATTTATATAAGTTATAGTTATTTACAGTTATTCAGGCTAGTTTCCCAGCAGAAGTTGCCATAGAGTTGAACTATTTTAAGTTTGCTTAATGAAACCGAATCGACCGACAATAAGTCTGATGTGCCTGTCTTAGTTCATAGTCTTGTTTTATTGAACATCCCTCTGGTTCCTATGTTAGGCTTAAGGATCACCGTCGAGTTCATCTCCTTTCAATTTCAGCAAATAATTGTGTCTCAGTTCCGGTTATTTTGTTTCTCTTATTGAAAGCAGTGATTTGTCACTCAAAGCGACGTGTTCCGGCATGTTCACGTGGGAAAGTGACGTCAATGCAAACTTTCATACACATGGTCAGGTCACTCTTTTTTCAACAATCAAACATCGCACAAAGTTTTTATAGAACATCTATTTTCAAATTCATTACAAACACTTATCCACATATTTCATCTGTATTTATTATGCATATATACATTGTTCAAAATCACAAATCATCTTCATTAGAATAATTTTAAACTCAGTAAAAAGTATAGCATAGTAAAGCACATAAAAAAAACTCCCATATCATTGCACTAGAGCAAATAAATACTTCACAAAATCAATAATTACGTTGGTTAAATCAATGTCAATCACATAAACATTCATTGATGTCATTTCCCTGTAGTGGACAAAATAATTATATACACAGCCATTACATTGTTATAAAAAAAGATTTCAAAAAGGTATGAAATATTGCAGTTTATTTTTTGCTTTGACCTCCATCAATGTTGTGACGTAACACATCCTCACAGTTATCCCTTCACCTCATCCCATCCCTGCACCGCTTTGTGCCACATTCATATACTTGATGCTACAACGTGAAAGAACCGCTTATGTTAGATCTCCACCCTTGAAAGGGTCTCAGAGCAGTTCTGCTTCATCTTCCTCATCCTCAGAACCCGACGGACCTTGACGGACCTCTTCATACCATTTATTAGTAAGAGTCTTCATCTGTATTCGCCCATGCAGCAGGTCCTAAAAGAAAGGTACAATTGGTACGATTCCTAAGTGTTGAGTTGTCCACACAATTAAGAAAGTGTAACTGTGATTCAAGAAAACTCTACGCTATAAACAGAGTGAAGCTGGACTGATCTGTTGTGAAGGGCAGTCTTACCTCCTGTGTGAGTCTACGGGTGAAGAAAGGGTTCAAATATTTGGCATCAAGCCACAGAAAGCCTTTTAGGTCTTGCCTTTGAAAAATCTGAGCCTCATACTCTTCCTCTGTGATCTCAGACAGATGCTCAGACTCAATGGTGTTACCCTACAAGAAATAAGAGCGATTACTAACAGTACCTCTACTACAAGGTTATCTTGGGTTACACCATACACCTCATAATTTTGACGGTTTAATAGAACCTGGAAGGGCATGACATTTACATTTCTGCATTTGGCAGACACTTTTATCCAAAGCGACCTACATAGGATTGTGCTCATGACCTTGGCATTGCTAATGCCATGCTCTAACCACTGTGCCACAGGAGAGCCGTGTATTGGAAAATGCCAGTATTGCACAAATAAGCTCTCTGGAAATCCCTTTTGACCATGACTATACAAGTGTTTGTGTCCAAAAGTGCTGAAATTGGACGAAAACAGCACTGAAATGTTCTACTGAGGGATGGGTACAGAGAACCGGTACTTATTTGGGCCGGTACATAATTGGGTCGATACCAGAGTATGGATAAGCTTCATGACAAACAATACTGTTATGGATACTTGTGTTGTTTTATCTCTGTGTATTCAGGTGTTAAATGATGAATTAGAGGCTCTGCCTGTCATTTTCCATCTCTGAATGATGTCTGAAGGGCCGAAGTTTGCTGGACGCATGTGTGATATCTAACTTTCTGCGATGTATTTGTAATCTGCTTTAGTTGCGTGTTCATGAGTGAAATAACATGGTTGCGCTTGTTGAGCTTTTAGCATCTACGTTTCACAAAAATTATAAAATATAGTACATATAATTAAATAAATATAACTTGCTTAGAAAATACTACTTAAATTTATGTAGACCTTAAACCAGGTAGGAAAAAAGAAATGCGGTCTGCCAGCCAAAGAACCATAGTGATGCAAAGTAAACATGTTGAATTACATTATGATGTGTTCCTCTGCACATGCTAAGTGCCGTAAGAGGTATGCTAAGGATCACACACATGTTTTGTTATGTGGCAATTTCTATTTGCTCAGAAGAATTTTAAACTGCAGTTTTAAAACTCAGTTTTTATGTTTAACATTTTGTTATGATGTTGTCACATCATGCGTTTTTGCATCAAATTATAGAGCATAGTATCAATAACAGTATTGGTACGTATCGGTATCGATAAGCAGTATCAATATCGATAAAATCTTACGAATACCCATCCCCACTGTTATGGTGCCACAGGAACTGTTAAATGATATACATGCAGCGATCATGCACCATAGTTTAAGATTGTTGTATGGTGTTCCAATGAAATTAAGACAATGCAGATTTTCAAACCATTTTCTCAGTTTTGCTCAGGTTAATGTCCTTCTTGTTCTTGCGGCGTGATTGGCTCTCCTCAATGTCCATGATGCGAATAAGAGGCATGGTGCCCCCCCCTAGCAGCAGAATTGTAAACAGTACGATGACTATGGTGGTGGTGCCAATGAGCTGGCGTTTCTCTACGGGCTCCAGACCCAGATGAAGACTCAGGGCGTATGGGATTGCACCTCGCAGACCTTACCAAAAAAAAAAAAATGATTTGAGAGATTCATACAGACAAGAGGGTTGCTGACGTCTTGTACCTTTATAGACTTATTTTTCCATGTCAACCACTTCCTTTTATGTCACTTTACAAGGTCTTGATTTTGTATTTTGAGGGTACGATAATAGGTCTCATGTTTGTACATGAAGCACATTGACTATAAGCAAAACATTAAAGTTATACAAATAGGAAGTGAACACACAGGTTCATACACTCGCACATGCATGAAACACAACTCCACACACACAGAGCACAATATACACAAGCATTGTCACACACAGAAGCTAACATGGAAAACTTTTCATTGGATAGGATTTTGTTTACGCACTCGCACCAATGACTCCCTGTGAAATTTTTTCTGGCATACAATGGGATGAGAGCGAGGGGTACCGGAGCCGGGAAAGGACCACAAGCCAGGATTCGAACACGTGCCAAGCAAACACAAAACAAAAACTTAAAGTCATGTATTAGAACTTCTTACCACTGAACCACATTATGAACATCATTTTTGGGGTGATTTTGTGATCTCTGAAGAAGTTGAGAAGAAAGGAGAGAGGGAAGATATTCACAGCCCGACCCACAAGTATCAGGACCTGTGACAGGAATACACTTGATGAGAAACCCATTCAAACTGTGATTTCAATCTGCATAAACATTCATTTTTAAATAACAAATGAATAGCATGTATTGCACTGCCGTAGCGGAATGCATAACAGTGGCAGGCGATGACTTCTTAAGCCAGGTATGTCAAGTTATTCTACAGAAGTTTTGCAATACATGTTTTTAAAAAGAAGATATATAGCCATATATACAAATATTCAAGTTCATAATATACTGTAACGTGGCAGTGTGTTCCCCTGTGACCTAGTTTTATATTTTCACTTGTTTTCTCGTTAATTAAGCTTTAGTTCCCATTGTGTGCTCATGAATATATACACCCTGTGTTCTTCATTCTTTGTTTTATTCGATAGTAATCTGTAATTTGAAAGCCATATCGCCAAAACTTGTAAAACCACGTTTTTCCATTTTAAGAATATATCTAAAGTAAGTCAATGCTGTCACTATCAGATGCACAGAAGTTAATTCACGCATTCATGACGTCGAGACTAGATTAATATAACGCACTATTGGCTGGTTCTCATGTGGGCTTATTACAAAAACTTCAACTAGTTCAAAACAATGTTTTTTATGGTTCATGTCTTTAAAGTTCAAAATACAGACAGAGGCAACATAAATGTAACCCCTGCGGCTTCTTTCGATGTAATGACATCTTATTTAAGCGAATCGATCCAACTGTGCAAGAAACTGAACGTTATTTACAACATTATAAATATATATAACAAAAAACATTTTTGTTTGGAGTATAACCAAAACAATATGGCGGCTTCCCGTACTGTGAGCTCTCACTGCTCCACTATGTATTTACGTTTCCTCAGTAAAATGTGGATTTGTTGCATCAATAAGACAAGCGGAGACACACTATCTACACTCGGAACCGTGTAAATGCAAACCGTTTTGAAAATACTGTCATGTGTACGTGAAACTTTTCAAAAACGCAGGAAAACTTCAAAACAAGGACAGGAAGTTATAGAAGTTTACTCACTATACACCAGATGACAAAAGACAGCTCAAACTTATGAGGGAAACTGAAGATGGACAGACCGAGGAAGGCAAACACACATGTTTCTGTGGACGTCAAAGAGAAGAAAGAAGAAGAATTCACATTTACTGCTTATGTTCACAGGTGGAATGTTTGTCAATGTGGTGTAAGGCACTGACCGCACATGAAGGCTACGGTCCGAAGCGTCTGTTGCATGAGGATCTGGGTGACCGGAGACAAATTATGATGAGTGTAATGAGACATGACGATACCGGAGAACAGAATGGCCATGATACCTACAATCAAACAGAGAAAGACAATTCAAAACTGAAAACATTAACACACATGGGTATTTTTGCCCTGAAGTATGTTTCTGTGATGCTATAGCCTGTACGTATGAAGCAGCATAAGCTTTACAGAAGTCGTGTAAATAAGAAATCGGCACTAACGGTAGACGCTGGAAGTGCAGTGGATCGATTCTTTACAAAATGAGAAAGAAAGACAAGCTTCCAGGAGCTGAGTGGAGTGCTTCAGACTCACCAGAGAGTTTAATGCCCTCAGCGAGGCCGTACGGCAGATAGGCAAATATAATCATCAATCCAAACTCGAGAGATGGAGTCTTCCTCAGGTCAAAGTATTTCAGCGCCTACACACACTTGTTCAGAAAACTAAGCTCATGAGATGAACAAAAATTGGGTTGAAACAACATTTATATACACACATATACAGCTGCAAAAAAGTAATAGACCACTCATATAAACTGCAGTTTTATATAGAAAATACCCAGCAATGGTTTAAAATGATAAACTTGCACATGGTTTGTCAAAAAGCACATTAAAACACCACATTTACATAAAAACATGATTTTCACTACAGGGGGTCTTTAAGCTCGGTTAAAAAAATGAACATAATGGAAAAAGCCAGATTTTTTTCTATAATTTTGTGTCTAGGTGTTCTCGTTGCTGTTGGGTGACTTGTGAGGTTTGTCTATGGTGAAATTCAACAGACACTGGACTAGAATGGTTGTAATAGACCACTTTACAAGACACTGGGCAATAAACACTTAGGGTCTCAGCTTTTTATCATCTCACAAATATTTAATCTTCAAGATATATTTGTTATATATTTGACCAGCGCTCTTTTAACATCTTTCGAAGGCTAAAACTGGAGTGGTCTCTTCATTTTTCATGCAGCTGCATTTGTAATTGCATCCCTAGTGGTCTAGAAAGTTATTTATGTATTTTGCCGTTATGTGTCATATCAGTTTACATTTGAAGAGTTCATTTGCAAAAACACATAACTATGTTTTTTTTAAAGGTTCAAAAATCATGTTTTTTATCGTGCATTACAAATAATATCAATCAAACTGCAGCTGGGTTGGTTTGGTTAGGAGCGCAGTTATCTGTTTTTGCAAATGAATTCTTAATTCAAAACGTTCCTTTCGCCAGGATTTCACTCTCTTTATTGGACAAAAATAACATAAAAATGACAATCCTCTGCAAATCCATCAATGAAAAGAATTCTGTAAAGCCACTTTTACACAAAATAGAAGGATACAATGGCAGAGATAAGTCCAGTGAGCGTGCCCAAAGCAGCCGAGCCAAAAAACATTTTCAAGAAGTAGGCGAGAGCCTGCAAGAAGGTCTCCCAGCCTGTTGAGACGTCTGAGCCAGCAAACCCTTCCGCTGTACTGAAACACCAATGGCATCAAACATTAATGTTAAACCAAACAAGGACTTTGTTTTTGAAATTTCATTGTATTGCTCACAGTATCGCTAACAGCTGTAAATCAATGTGAAACCCTGTTTTTTTAAGTCATTAAAATAGATTGTTTCACACCTTAATGGAGCCTAAACAGCTTTAGTTACTTGGTTAACAATATTCGGTGTACTTTCGGTGTATTATTTGGTGTACTTTCGGTGTATTATTTGGTGAGGCATACTTTGTTAACACAATGGAGACGGCGTCATTTAAGATGCTCTCTCCAAACACCAGCATGTTCAGCACAGGGTCCACGTTCAGTGCGTTGAAGATTGCGATAGTGGCGACTGGATCCACAGCCGAGATCAGAGAACCAAATGCAAAACTAGAGAGGAAAAAACAAGACCTAAACATCAGTACAGTTGTATCTTATTAAGGAATATGTACAGTACATGTATTTGATCATTTTAGAATGAAACTTTCATTTTATAACATCTTTATTTAATTACAGGGTTCTAGCAAAAAGCAACAAACCCATTATTACTACACACTGAGATTATCCAATATTCTCAGTAAAGACTAAGACATTATTTTCAACAAATTTTCTGCACTCCAAATTTCTTTGAACTTTCCATCTCCTTCATAGAAAAAATGAATTCATGTCTTATTCTTGTTTTTTAAAGCACTTTAAAAATGGGTTCATGTTCACAATTTGTGTCATGTGTCACATTGTACGTTCTACTAAAATACATAGCCATTTTTGTTTATCCCTAAATGTAGTTTAACAGCCGTCCTTTCCTCTTTTTTTTTTACAATATTTAAACCTAAAAATAAACACTGTCATTGTAAACATCTCATCAACAGAAGAAAATAACGTCTGCAAACAAACAAAGAGTGTCTCTCACACTGCATAAAACAATGAAAAATGTTTTTCTTTTCATCTCAAAAAACACATTTATCCTGTACAGTTGAATTCAAAATTGAAACATTGGCATTGACTGCAATAATGCCATGTTACTGAAGATCTCCAACTTTTTTAGTCAAAGGTGGCTTGTAAAATTTAAGAATAAAAGTGCACAAATAAAAATCGTAAAATGTAACATTCTGAATGTACTTCACTGTGGTGAAACAAAGATTCACAAGGAAACACATTCTCACCTGTCCGTCATTGTCATCTTGTAAATGACATCAGCCTGTTTAACAGAAACATGAAATAAGAACTGTGGTGAAATCATCCTACAGGATCTATTAAGACCAGACAAACCACAACATAAGGTTCTCTTGAGTCTTTTAACAACAATTCAAACACAATTGAGCGATTGATTGCTAGTGCTTCTATGTCACTTACAGTAAACTTTATAGACAATTAACTTTAAATCATACAAAAAAAGGTATGAAATAACTTAAAGCTGCCTATAATAATATTTATAGTATTGTTTTATTATCTTTATTACAGTCTAAAAACAAACAGTGTACACCATATCCACCACATATCCCTGTGATTCATGGCCCTGCACTGTAGGTGAAGTAAACATACAAGTAGTCATGATTTCACTTCAATTCAAGGAAATATCTTCGAGCTTCTCTTGACATTACTGGCCGTGTCAGTTTCTGTGTTTATTTGAGTCTAGTGTTTCTGTGTTGAACTGCCCAACTGTTATACAAGTATTAAAGGACAGCAAACCAGAGTGTTCTTGTTTTATTTAAGCCCTCATTTAAATATGTGCATGACTGAAATGCTTTGACAGACATGATAATACGTCTTTCGTATGTATTTGGTTCTTAGATACCTGTCCCAGAAAGTAGATTCCTCCACCCACTATAAAGGCAGAGATCGCCGTTCCAAAAACAGCAAATAATGCGATTGAGCCGATGTTTTGAAAGAAATTTCCCTGCCGAATAAAAAGAAAAGATGTTTAAGTTGATGCAAAAACAATGTTTGATTTTAAACAGCCCGTGTTTGTCACTTTTTAAGGTAATTTAAATAGACTTGATTACTTTTTCAGCTTAAACATTTACCATCTGGCATTCTGCATTAATTTGAGCAGTTATTCGAGCTAAGGTTTAATATTGCTTACAAACTGTTGACTGAAAAAAACCAAAGATCAAAAATCTCCATTAGTTAAGAATAAATTGTGATTTTTCATTTTGGTAGAACTATTAAAATGAACAACTAAACAATTAAAAACTGCCTTACAAAATATCACCCCTATTTTTAAATGAATCCCGTTTTCAATTGGTTGAGATTTAAAGCCAGTTTTACCTTATGTAATGAGTATCCCGATTCAAAAATGATTGGTGGTAATAGTAGAAGAAAAAACATATTTGGGCGAAACATCTCCTCTTCCTAAAAGAGAACAAAATAAAAAGGACATTAAAGATGATTAGTGATAAGAATTACAAACAACGTCTCCACATTTTTAAACATATGCATGACAGCTAAAACAATTCTACTGTAAAACTTGTGATGTTTTTATCAAAAAACAAACAAAAATATGGAACTGGTGGCAGACTGAGAGTTGTAGGAGTTAACGAATGCTACGCCCAAGCCATCTAATTTACATCACAGTAAAGTAACACATGGGGTGACGCAAGAAAAGATAAACCCTAAAACTACACCCAAATGTGTTTAGAGGAGCAATGTGGGATTTTTTAAGAGGATCTTTTGACAAAAATGCAAAACAATATACAAAACTATGTCTTCAGAGGTGTATAAAGACCTTACGTAATCGTTATCTTTGTTTTACCTTAGAATGAGTTATTTATCTAGATACAGAGCGGGCCTTCATACACAGAATTTGTTATGTTACGCCGCCGTGTTTTGTTCAGTAGTCCTAAAAGGACAAACAGCTCTACAAAACGTGTTTCATATATATGTTGTAGCATGCAAGAAATCTTGATAAAATCAGGAAATAAAAAACGGACACAATTATATAAATGTAACAATAATTTTCGCAATAGAATTTTCTTTTGGTTGAGCGACAGTGAAACATAGCGAAGAACGATGACATCGCCCTGTCGCGTTATAAAGAGACTTTATACATCGCGGGCTGCGTGGACACGCGTCTCCTTTATACAATGTAGGGCTGGGCAATACATATCACAACTCACAATTATTATACATTCTGAAATCAATTTTGTGTTTTATGCACAGCTCTTCCGTGATCAAACGGATTTAAAATCACTACGAGATTGAGTTGGTTATAACCTGCATTTGAAAAAAGCAAAACGCTCATCAAACATCCTCATTAAAAATATACTGAACTATCATGAAAATAGCTGAAAAGGTTTGAAGAAGAGCGACAGAATATGACCACTGGCAATTCCTGGAACTGAGTGTAAATCATTCTTTAGTCCCATATTCAGATGATCTGTGCGAGAGCACCCTCTGGTTTCGGATGTTGCTGCATTTAACCGTAATTCATTGAGGAAACTGAGCATAAGAATTGCATTAAATATCACCCAGAGACGCATTCTATTCATACAATGCAGACAAGCATTCTCTTTACAACACAGGCTGCGTGGACACAAGTCTTCTTTATACAACGTGATGAATTAATGCAATCCTTATTTAAATGAATGAACTGGGGTCTAAACAACAACAATCTGTCATGATTAGCCAAAAGAAATGTTAATGTATTTAAAACCAGAATCACACCTTCCAGTTGGCTAACTGCTGAGACTCAATGATCTTGATAAACGCGCCCATCAGAATACCTGTAAAAAAACATTTATGCAGACATGCAGAAGTTTGGGATCAGCTCATTTTGATGTACAGAGCAGTGAAAATGTATTAGCCCCCATCCAGACATCTTCAGGTTTTGTGTCTTAAAAAAGGTTTTCAAAGACTTTATCAAAAAACTTTAAGTCAACCTGGGTTAACACATTACATTTTTGAAGCAAATACATAATCTTCCAACTAAAAACTCTTCAATAACAATGTTTCGTAACATTAGCAATTTATATTTATTGACCGATTTATTATCTGATGATTTATCATGCTTCCCTGGTTGTAAAAACGTGAGAAGCAGCATTCAGGAGCTCTACAAAAAGCACATCATAGAAAAAGCGAGTGTCTCAAGACAGACTTCCGATAACATAAATGCCAACTTTCTTCTGTAACCAAAAGCTCCCGGCGTGCCTTCAGGGTCTTCTTGGACACACGTGAGAAATCTTAGCACAGTGATAGAATGGGAGGGGCGAGCCTACAAGTTTTAGCTTGTGTCCCCCCCAGAATCACCACTGCTCATGAACACGCATACTGCTGTTGCCAGAGCAGTGTTTTTTGATCATTGAATTTGATATATGAGCAATGTAGATGAATGTCACGCTTGTGATGACTGCAAAAAAGAAAGAACAGAGAGTAAAATATAGGCTAATTTAATTTCTGAGTGAACTGTTCCTCACAGTTATTGTCAATACTGGTATACTGCGACACACGTCATACACACAAAACCAGAAGAAATCAGGATTGGGGCAAAAAAATTCACATCTCAGCACACAATTCTGTAATACTTACACATAATTTAAAGATAAATAGGCTTAATGAATAACATTTATGATATTAAATTTGCAAATGATTAAATGAAAGTGCATGTTAACCTTGTTTACACTTTGTCTTGGCTTAAAGCCACAAGAAAAAAAAATCCTTGGCAAAGAATTGTATTTGTTTCAAATGAGCTAGTTTTAAATTTCAAACCGAAATTTCATGTCCAATTATTTACTAATGTGGGATGTTGCAGTGTAACAAACAAAATAATTTGTAAGATAAAAAGCAGATTGTGCAATAAACAGAAGACATTTTGTAAACATATGACTGTTGTTCATATTCATACTACTGGGTCATTCTGTGTCAAATCGACCACATTTTGACTTACGGGATATGTGGGTAAAAATGACAAATTTCACCTTAAATTTGTAGCCGTATTAGAAGGGGTTAAATAACGAGAAATATGCCAGCATCACCTTCAGATGTTGGTCATGCTTCTGTAAAAGTATTTAAAAACAAAAACATTAAGCCCGAGTCCTCTGGTTAACACGGAATGACCCTGTTGCTTTCGTTATTAAGGCCTACCCATTTGCTCTGGCCAGCAACAAATAAAAAATGTTTAAAGAAAGAAACTGTCGCTTACCCAGAGAGACCACAGCTACACTCTCAGGCAAAAAGTTCAGCTTGAATTTGATCAGCAGATGAACCAAAATAATACATATACCTGAAAAAAAAGATACAGGAATGTTATATTAACGCTACATTTAGAGATGGTTTGAAACTGATAGATGTTGTGGTCCCAGCAATAAAAGATGCCGGACATGAACCGCAATAGGTAAGTAAAACTGAGTCATATGTCTGTGTTTTGTTGGCAATGGGTGTACAAGTGCTTTAGCTCCATTTAGTGCCCGTCCCCTGCTACTGCAATTACACAGATTTTTATTTCACACTTAGAAATTAATTGCCATTGTTGATCTTTTGAGTCCTACAACACTCTTTAGACTGGGTACTTTTAAAGACATACTGTTGTTGCAATATTACCTGTAGTAGCGGAACAGGTTTGAATGTCAATGTTTTCCTGTAGCTGGTATGCCTTTGTGTCATCTTCACTTGTTTGTTCTTTCGGTTACTTTTTCTGGCTGAGCCATTTTGTGTTACTTTTGCACATGACTTTGTTTCTCAAAAATTGCATACTGCCCCTTTAAGAGCTCCATTCCCCCTCAATAACTATTGTCTATCAGCCAGACCTACTTGAAGACCCTCCTTTGCATTCCCTTTTGTTATAAAACTTGAATCGTTAGGCTTAACAGTGGAAGAAATAATGTCCCACATAAAGCCCAAATGTTAAATATTTGATTCGCACCAATTACTAGCAGGCTGAAGAAGATGGTCATCCCACTGGACTGCTCCTCTTCCTGGGCTTTGACACCCGTCTGCACCGGCAGGATTGGCTCATCATTTTTAGGAGGTGCTGGGGTTGTGTGCTTAGGCGCGAGTGTTGTTGTTTGAACAGTTTCATTGCTGGAGATTTCTGTGTCATTCAACCTGCCAAAATAATATGAATGGTATAAGTTCACATACATTCAATTAAAGGGATACTTCACCCAAAAATGAATATTCTGTCATCAAGTACTCAAAATCGAGTTGAACACAGAGAAAGATATTTGGAAGAATGCTTATAACCCAACAGATTTTGACTCCCATCCTAGGAGAAATTACTTTATAATTTTTTTGTTCTGTTGAACACAAAAGAAGATATTTTGAAGAATGTTGGACAGCAAACAGTTCTGGGGCACTTTTGACTACCATTGTTTTTTCCTACTATGGGAGTCAATGGGTGTTGAGATCTGGTTGGACAGGAGCATTTTTCCAAATATCTTTCTCTGTGTTCATCAGAACAAAGACATTTAGACACATTTGGAACAACTTGAAGGTGATGAAATGATGACAGAAGTCCTATCCAATGACATTTTTAAATAATTTAAATGATCATGAGTCGATACAGCGTTATATACTGACAGATGTGTTGATGATTGATAGGTGTTGCATGCTCTGTACTTCTGAATGATAACCATTGCCATTACTTTCAATTTACAATTTAATACGATTCGAATAAGTTACATTGTGCGTCATTGTATAATGTATCTTTATTTGTGTCGTCCAATAGAAATGATATGTAATGAATACCTGATCGCCGGTTGTGTGTCTCCACCAGTGTTACTCTGGTCGTGTGCATCACTGTCAGCTCTATTACTGAAAGACTCTTCATTAGTTTGACTGTGTGTTAGATCATCTGCCACCGCAAACCGCCCGAAAACCGCCGCCAATACGAGCACCAATAACACACAGATGATAGCAGCGCGATTACTAACACTGTTCTGTACTGACACGATCACATTCATACTTATAAACAGGCAAGATTTAAAACCGAAAATGTACACTCATGTCGACACGAGTCATGTAGGACAAATCAACGTCATCATTGTGTTCCCGGAAACTGGGAAATGTCGTTTTCATTGTTTTTCGATATTCGTTTGAGGCAGAAAACAATGAAAGAAATGCAGACATCATATACATTTGTTTAACATTTATATCATCCCTTAAAATATTTACACAATTGTATTGTTACGCAAAGCGTTGTTTTAAATGGGGAAGCTCTGACGTCACATGCAGGTAGGACCGCTGGGAGTTGTATTTTATTTGAAAAAAAAGTTGTATTTCATTGTGGAAGGCTAAAAGGGACAAAAGAGATGTGTCCCAATTCTAAGGCTGCAACCTTCTACGTTCGCGGACTTAAAAACGAGCACTTGGGCCGTTTATTTGTGTCCTTGCTAGATCGGACTTGACAAGTTCAGACTCGGGAGTTTGAACTTGTGCGGACAGGAGGGACGTATTAGAACTGCAGAGTGCTTGATGAGTCACTCAAACAAATACATGCAATCCTAGTTCATATCAGGGACGGTTGTAAGGTGAGTGGATATCCGGGGCTTAGCCCAAAGACCTCCACATATGTGTTCGAATACAGTGGCTTAGCAAGATCAGGTTCGGGCTCATATGCAAAAAATTGTAGGCAGCGGCTATTTTAAGTTTAAATGTTTACACTATGTGAAAGTAGCCCGCTTCTTAGCGATATGCTATTTACACTAACCGAAATTAGCTTTGGAGTAAGTAGAAATAGTATTTAGATGCTATTGGTACTTTTAGATAACGTTGCGAATTAGACCTTAGTATTGTTGTGCATTAAATGCATTAAACATTGTGCAATAAAAGGCATTGTTAATCATTATATTTATGAAAATTATTCAAATGATGGCAACTAATTGAGATTTTAAAGCTCTACACCTACTTCTGACCTTTCCCTAAACCTAAACTTTATGAATAAAAAATGAATTTCAAGTCTTAAATTTCAAGTCTCTACCCCTCCTCCAGGTCAAAAAAATGGTTTACTTGTCGCTATCACTGCTAATGCTTCTCTGTCAAAGTAAATAACAAGCTACACAAGGTTACACAAGCAACACGTCCGTGGACACTGACGACTAGTGCTCCTTGCCTGTCGATGCGGACAAAAACACAGAAGTATAAACTAAAAACCGATGCGTTCTGACGCATTAGAGGGGAAAATCGTACGTTTTGTCCCTTTTGGCTTTCCATACACGACACCATATCGCGTCATTCTTGATGACAAACTCGTGGCTCAACACAGGCGGACTCTTGTTTTCCTTTCGGAAACCATCGATCTTCTATCGAGTGTAATACAGGTACAGGCTACTGGCTGCACACACACACACACTCCCAGCAAACGGGCTTCATTTAGCAGATCTTGAAAATATATTTATTATGGTATTGTGTTTTCTGAAGGGACAAGAGAAATTACTTTTATTATGACGTGTGTCGAAGATAATGTTACTTTGTTTCTTGTTTCACACCAGATTCACACAAGGCCTTTCTGATGATATTGTTAGTATTTGGCGGTAATACTCCTAAGTGAACGACCATTAAACAACAAGAAGACTGTTAAGTAGAAGAATAAAAACAGAAGGAGGGAAGTCCATCGGGAACAGAAATTGGGGGAACTTCTGGACAAGGTATAATCGAATTGAGGTGTAGATGCAAAACAAGTGTATTATGATTTTACTGTTACACACATTGCACGTGTGTTTGTTTCTGATACTTTTGAGACATGTATGTTACACTTTCTTTGAAATAAGCCCAGTCCTTTGACCATAACTGCATTTCATTGAAAATCACATTGGTCCATGAACTTGACTCCAAACGCTGTGAATATATTTCTGCATCTATAGTTTAAAAAGTGTCCCGCACAGTGAACCTTTGCCTTTGTGTAAGACTGTGTGTGAACTGTGAATGCGGTGCTGCCAACTTTTGACTTCAGCCTGGACTGAGATTTTTCGTGGAGAGGTTATGTTGTTGAGGAACTGCAGAGGGTTTGGATGTATAAAAACCACAAAAACCTTGAATTAAAAGTATTGCGATCGTCACAACGTTTGATAATATAATTGCATTACTTTTCATTAAGGCCACGTTTACACGATGAAAAACAGAAAAGTTTTCAAGTACACATGACAGCGTTATCAAAACGGTTTGCATTTACACGGATCCACGATAACAGATCAAAACACTGTAGTTTCACGCCAGGCCAGTGGATGACGATGTTGTTGTGTAAAGAAACAGAATGTGCCAAATAAACATGCACATTCATACGGCAAAAGTGCTTTTTAATACTGTTGGTCGATGTTTATGTGTGTTTAAACTCGTTTTACTGAGGAAACGTTCATAGATAGTCGAGCAGCGAGAGCTCACACTACGGGAAGCCGCCATATTGTTTTTAATATACTCGCACGATAGAGCGCGCAATACGCATGCACGTGATGTCATCTGACAGTTGTGTCTTGCAGTTTACATGGAAACGAAAAAGGCAGCGTTTTCAAAAAGTTACACTTTGAGACCCCCCAAAACACATATTTTTAAGGGTCTCGTGTAACAGCCCAAAAGTTTAGGTGAACTGTCCGTTTCAATTTTGGGCAAAGACCCAAGGTCACATTTTTCTACTGCATAAGTTGTCTCATTTCAGATAAAATAAAATGTCTCTAAAGACGTAATCATTGTGCTTCATTTTATTTAAAGATATATTATAGGGGCTATTTTGAATGGACAGTGGAGAACAGACAGGAAAGCATTGGAAAGAGACCGTGGGAGTGGCAAATAGATGCTCTAGTCGGGATTCTAATTCAGGTCGGGTCCCAAATGCACTGGCCCAGAGCCATTGAGAGAGAGAGTTCTGCCAACGGAAGTCCAAAACGCTGCAGCGTCACGTGATTCATGGAGCCTTCAGATAGTTCCAGGAAGTTATGTTTTCTCTTTAAATGCTTTATTTCTTTCATTTTTTTATTCATTAAATGGCTTTGGTCCACTGCGGTCTGTTTAGTTGCAGCTCCATGCGTTACTAGTAACTTCCGGGAACGATTGAGAGCCTCCATGAACCACCATTACTGTGAAAAAAATGTTCCATAAGAGCAGGGGTGTAAAACTCAGTTCCTGGAGGGCCGGAGCTCTGCACAGTTTAGCTCCAACCAGCTCTAAACAACACATTAGCTGAATCAGGTGTGTTTGATCAGGGTTGGAGCTAAACTGTGCAGAGCTGCGGCCCTCCAGGAACTGAGTTTGACAACTGTGCATTAGAGTCTCTCTCAATGGCTCTGCACTGGCTCCATATGTCGGCACACTAACCACTGGGCTATGGAGAGGCTCAGGGATGATGTATTTTTGTATGTAAAACCCGGAAGCGAGTTAGCAATTTAGGACTTCGCATATTAAGCTCACAAATCATGCAACATGGACACAAATCTCTTAAATCGTAGATGCGGATTCATTCCCAGAGTAATTACTTACCAGGGAACACATTTTTTATAAAGTTTGAAGGAGTTTATTGTCAGACAAAATGGCGAATCGCAACAGGGGGCGCATAATATGGGTGTTTTGATTGGTCAGGTCGCCCGTCAATCATACTACTGAAGGGTCAATTGCGTGAGTATCACGGCAAATGCGTGAGAGTTGGCAGCCCTGCGTATCACCTATTAAGATAATTGATTATTTAGTTCCTGATGTCACATACATTCAACAATAAAATATTAAACAGATGACAATGATGTGAATGATGTGAATGTTATTTACAGAAGGAATGTTTGGAACAGACATGGACAACGACGTGGCTCTTGGATTGTTTGAAGAAGGAGCCACTCTTGTTCTACTTGGTGTTCCTGAAGGAATAGAGTTGGGACTCGATTACAAAACCTGGACGTTGGGTCCTCGGTTCCGTGGGGTGAAAATGATTCCTCCAGGACTTCACTTTCTCCATTACTGCTCCGCCAATACTGAAAGCGCCCGTGTAGAGATTGGCCCTAAAAGAGGCCTGTTCCTGTCCCTGAAACCTCGGGAGGTGATCATAGCACACTGGAACAAAAGTGATGATGATCTGGACTTCTCTCAAAATGCTGAGGAAGTTGAGCGTGTAAGGGACAATCTTAAAGAACTGGATAGGTATTTGGGGCCATACCCATATGACACACTTCGCAAATGGGTTTCCCTGACTGACAGACTTAGTCAGGAGTTAGCCAGCGCTTTGCAACCCCTTAGTGGTAGGGTGTCCTTCAGTGATATGGTCCCAGAACTGCAGCTGACCCATACTAAAGACAGGGAAGAGCACAATCTTCCCCGCAACGACCAGGAATGTCAGAGTATGAAGGAGGGATTGGACAGACTGCCACGAATGAAACAAAGAGAAGGCACAGAGTTACGCTTTTCACACATTCCCAGACAGGTCTACCCTCCTGGGGCCACACCGGCTCAGATCACTAAATACAGTATGGATCTGAGCTACACCCTCAACTGTGTCCTTGAAAGTCGTTACAGACACCAGCCACTCAATCTACTGGGTGAGTTTAAATTCACTTACAGTACAGTGACTGCAAAGCATCATGGGAGAAGTCAATTGAGTAAATTGAGAAATTGAGTGAATACAACTCGACTCTTAACTCAACTTTATTTATAAAGCGCTTTTTACAATTTCCATTGTTACAAACAGCTGTACATGAGACATATTGACTATAAGCAAAACATTTAAAGTTATATCCTTGTAAAAACAAGAAAAAGGTGAATACACAGAAGACCGACACACACACATACAAACGCTCCACACACACACAATATGGACACGTACTAACACACATAGACACACAGACACGCATGCACATGCAGTGAAAGCACACATTTAAGATAATGGAGAGAGAATTCTGCAAAACAAGCAGAATACATATTTCAACAGTATCTGAATATTTCGTTAGCTGTTACGTTAGCTGTTAGCGGTTCAGTGATAATTTCCAGATTCCGTGCCATTCCGTGTTGTACAGCAAATTTCATTTCGCATTGCGGAAATCATAGGGCTCTATGTCACTTGAGATATCGGTTATTGGTATCTGTGTGTCATCACGAGTACATGAGCTTGGTATCGGTGCATCCCTAGCCCTTATTCTTATGTTCATCAAAGTTTTGTGAAAATGAGCAAAAACGCTGGTGGGGATTGGGGAAGACTTAACCACAAAGTGTTAATACTTTTTCTTTCTTTGTTTAGGGGAGTTACAGTTTGCGTTTGTTTGCTTCCTCATTGGAAATGTATACGAGGCCTTTGAGCACTGGAAGACACTGCTGTCTCTGCTCTGTCGCTCTGAAGAGGCCATCAAAGAAAAGAAGGATTTGTATCTAGGTCTCATCTCTGTGCTCTACCACCAGCTGGGAGAAATCCCTCCAGACTTCTTTGTTGATATTGTGTCCCAGTGCAACTTTCTAACATCAACGCTTCAGGTAAGATTCACTCGGATTTCAAATTCTTTTTGTTTAAACTCATTGAAAATTGAAAAAACAGGACTGACTGACAGATTATTTTCAAGTCAACATGAAAGTAATATCTTTAGAATGTTTTTCATTTATCATGTTATAAAGTCGAACAGAATGAAGTCGGGATACTTCTATATTTGATTCTAAATTTTAAATAAAGGCTGAAGATTTAAGACTGGCCAAACATCTTGAGACTTTAGGACTCCAGACAAGTGTTCTTGAATGAGTCTGTTTTAAGAAGTCTTTATTGTCTTACATTATGAAAACTGAGATTGCACAGCGACATGACTTTTAGCTGGGATCATGTTCGTACAGTGTGACGGCTTGCAACCGTCTCAAAGGACTTTTTAAAACTGAATAATCCGCAGCCGGTTTAACTCTATAGTTTGATTGTCGGACAAAACGGTGAATAGTTAATGGGGGTGCATTTTATCAGTGTTATGATTGGTTAAGTCGCCTGTCAATTAAACTGCAGGTTAAGGGTCAATTGACCTTTAAAATACCCTAAATAACGTTAACTGCATATGTCACTTTAAATTACTACAATTTTCAGAATTGTAATTTTTTTTTTTCGATGTAATCTACAAATTTTTTTGTTATTTTAACTCAATCTGGAACACAATTTTATTAAGTATATTTATTTTGTTTTATTAACTCTACTAAGGCACATAACCATTTTTGTCTCTTACTGCTGCTCTTCAGGACTTTTTCCAGTTCGTCAGAAGCCCTGGAGTCGACAGCACTTTGCGCAAAAAAGCTGTAAAATTTCAAGCCCACCTGACCAAAAAGTTTCGGTGGGATTTTGATGCAGATCTTGAGGATTGTGCTCCAGTGGTGGTGGTTCTTCCAGATGGAGTTACAGTTGACTGATACTGTTTGATGATCCATTTTCCTGCTGTGTTTGCAAATATGTCTTGCAATGTTAAATGGACACAGCATGGATAGTCTCCGGTCACATTATAAAAATGTGTTTTGACCATTTCATTTTAATAAATTCAATTCTTTCACTTTGTCTGTCATGTTTAGATCTATGACAGGTCTATTGAACCTCTTACTAAAATAATTAAGCTCAAATCACTCTTTTACAGTATGGTTATTTCTGTGTTAGAAATAGTGTTGGAATGGTAGACGATGCCACATAATAGATTGTCCACATCAATCTACAATGCATACACTATAGAGACGAAAAACTGATTTTTGACTTTTCTAGTACAGGACCATGATAAAAAGGAAAAAAATAAAACATTGCATTAGTATATTTATACTCTTAACTTGGATAAAACCCCTTTACAGCCTCAAGTCTTTTGGGTATGATGTGACATGTTCAGTTCATCTTTATTCATTCCTGGAAGGTAATTTGGTTGAAGCATTTCACTCAAGACAATACACAAAAAAACTATTATCCTAAAAATATTTACCCTAAATTTCAAAACTACAGCTGAGGGGATAAATGATTTATAAGAAAAGATTTATAGCGAGTATAACATTGTATTTATAGCAACAGCACTCGACTAAAGCAAATTAAAATAAAAATTCAACACCCGTTTAAAACGAGTAATTCGGAAATGGTGGAAACGTGTTTATCTTTCATATCCAATGTCTATATAAACATGTATTCCCTTGAAAAGTCTTCATAGTCATATGTGTGTTAAATATAAACTCCTTTTATGAATTTCAACGTGAATGTATCGGAGAATATTATTAATGAAATCGATTCAGTGATTGGTCCATGCCAATGTCGTCATCCCAAATGTGTTTGCGGCACAGCAAAGTGTCGTCATCTAGTCTGACACTTAAAGGAACACTCCACTTTTTTGGAAACAGGCTCATTATCCAACTCCCCCAGATTTAATAAGTTGATATCACTTTTTTATTTTATTATATATATAAGAATGACTGAGGTAATTGGCAATAGTTGGATCCAATTTCCAGTACAGATGGTGGCGGTAATGAGCCTATAAACTGATTTGCCAACCGCTTGTAAAACTCAAGAAGAAGAAGGCGCAGTGGCGTGCGTCCTCCGTGCAGTTAGGTGTCAGTATTGTGCGTGTTTTTCTGTGCGAACAGTGAAGAAAACCTCAGGGGGTTCACAGCACTGAATTAGGAAACGTGGCCTTAAGAGAAAACGGAGCACATATCAATGAGGACAGTGAGTTGACGCGACATCTATTTAAAGATTACGTTTTCATTTGTAATTGAACGCGCATACACGGTGAAACATGGCGGACGTAGACCAGAGCGCTGCGGTGCCAGACGGATCCAGTAACGCTTCGGATGTGGTGAACGGGACCGCGGGCCGGTTCGTGTCCAGCGCCGAGGGTACTGCACTGGCATACGGCAGCCTGCTGTTCATGGCCCTGCTGCCCATCTTTTTTGGAGCCTTGAGATCTGTGGGCTGCTCTAAGTCTAAGGTAGAGTTACACAAATGTCTATATAATGAACAATCGTGTAGACTCACATGACCTATTTAGAAGACAATAATAGAAACGCATATAAAAGTCAGATGATTAAAATAAATGATGATGATAAATCGATTTTTATTCAAGTTTTAATATGAATTTAAGACTACTGCTATATATGCTGCTAAAACGAGTCATATGTTACATTGATTTAAATAATAGACTGAAAAATAGCTTCCTTAGCATAAAATATGTTGTGGTTACCACCATATGTTATCTACAAACTGCTGATGTCTGTACAGAATGATCTTGTCCATTACCTACCCCACTTGTAAATTGCTTTGGATAAAAGCGTCTGCTAAATGACTAAATGTAAATGTGTGTGTGTGATCTGTGTGTGTGTGTGTGTGTGTTTGATCAGTGAATGTTGTTAATATGTTGATATGCATCAACGTTACTGACTGTCAAGATAATTTGTGTTCTGGACAAAACTGGTATTATTAACAGGCCATCATTAAACTCGAAAATAGTGCGTGTTGAATGTTTGTTTTTTATGCACAGTTATTTCAAATGCATGGATGATCTGCTGCAAATTTCTTTCCTCACTTTTTTAAGAGGAGTGTTAGTTGGTCATTTTTGTACACTTAACTTATGCATTAATAGCAATGTACTTGTGACTCAAAATCATTACTTATCTTATCTTCTTATTAGTGTTCACTTAACTAGGAAACAGAAGGAACTGTCATACATTTCTAAGTAAACTAAACAAACAAATATTAGTAGACAAAAAGTTACTAAACTGAGTCAAAACATTTATTTATGTGCACATGTAATAACTGTACGAAACATTTGTAATGGACACATATAATTGTAACATAATATATCAGATTATACTTACTCTATATCAACATATCTGGAAGGTTTTCAAGGTCATCCATCAGTATGGGTCATGGAGAAGTTATTTTTCTTTTGTAATTTAATTCCCAAAAATGTCCTTTTATTTTAGAATCATTACACACAAAGTGTAATATTGTAAGAGTTATTTTTGTTTTAATTCTTATGGTTACGATTTACTGCTAAAAAAAAGAGTTTACATCTGTATATGGGCTACAGCTGTCACGTTCCTATTACCAAAAGCAACAACATCAAAAGCGTCTCACCTGGGCTTAGATGAAAAAGAACTAGACTTCCATAGACGCTGTATAAGAAACACCCTCACATTAGCGTTAAACATTTTTTCGTAATTTATGGCAAGTATAGTTCTATAAACGTAAATACACTTCAAAAAATGAAAATAACAATTCCTATGATAGTTGAACGTGTCAACACAGGCTTGTGATAAAGCTCCATTGAACATTAAAAATAGGATAGAGGCAAACAACGCCTCACCAAATGCTTTCATAATGTCAGAATTCATATCAACTCCACCTTTAGACAGAACTGCGTAACCGTGCATGAGCAGTCTCAATATTGACCAAAAACAAGTGTATATTTCTGAAGATAAAATCTCTCCCTGTCTGCCAGAATCCTTCAGATATGCCGGAGACCATCACAAGCAGAGATGCTGCACGCTTTCCCATCATTGCCAGCTGTACTCTCTTTGGCCTGTATCTCTTTTTTAAGGTAACTTTTAAATCCTGTCATAGTTAAGAGTTATTTCCTGATTAGGGGAAACAAAGGTTGTTGTGCAAACTGTGCACATTGTGATTTCATAACGAGTTGCAGTGTTTGATGATGATGGAGATCACAGAATATAATAACAGATTCATGTGTTTAATTGTGTTGGTGCAGTTATACTAGACTTTGCATTAAAACTGATTTTAACGTCTATAATAATTAGTTTTTCTTTTGACTTTGTAGATATTCTCTCAAGAATACATAAATTTACTGTTATCCATGTATTTCTTCGTGCTGGGAATATTGGCGTTATCTCACACCATGAGGTAGGAAATATCTCTTTTCATTAAAGGGACACTCCTCCCAAAAAAGAAATTTCTGTCATGAATTACCCGCCTCTCCCTTAATAGGATTGGGAATCATTTGAATTTTATCGATCCAGATTCCGTTCATCGATTTGGGTTCTTATGGATTCCAGAGTTGAAGTAAAACATTTAGATATCAACCTGTATGGTCATTTAGTCTTTTTTATTGACTTGTTTGGAAAATATGTATACTGTATTTGTGCACCATTTTTTGTATTTATACACATTGAACCATGTTTTTTTTTATTTATTACAATTTGTATTACCAGAGTTGAACTACATCATACAACATCACTATAATGAAACTATGGTTAATTTGTGGTTCCTGTGCTTTTTAACACAGTTACTACAGTTTAATGATGCTCACCATAGTAAATATATTGTTAATGTTCATAAGAGCTTTTTTGAGATATCAGCTGATCACACAATGTGTAAACTTTTCTGAAAATATGCACAGGAATTGATAAAACAAATTAAAATTTTAATCTCAAGTAGCCAATTCCTATTCCTTTTATTTCCAATTCCGTATCCAAATTGGAATTGATTTTCGAGACCCAACCCTACTCCTCAAGTTGTTTCAGACCTGTATACATTTCCTTGTTCTTTTGAACACAAAAAAAGATTTTTTGAAAAATGTTAGCAACTGACAGTATCTGGGACATCATTGACTACCATTGTAGGAGAAAGTAAAAAAAGTGACCCAGAACTGTTTAATTTCCTAAATTCTTCGAAATATCTCCTTTTGTGTTCAAAAAATGATACAATAGTTATTCCTTCTACAGTAGTCAAAGATGTCCCAGAAATGTAAGTTTCTAACATTTTTCCAAATATCTTTCATCTGAACAAAGAAATGTATACAGTGGAATAACTTTAGGGTGAGGAAATGATCACAGAATTTTCATTTTTGGGTGGAGGATCCCTTATGAGTGAAATTATCTTCATTGCAATGAAGTTTCATATTTAATTTTGTGTCATTGCTGTCCCAGTCCTTTTATGTGTAGGTTTTTTCCTGCCAACCTGCCAAATAAGCAGTATCAGCTGCTGTTCACACAGGGCTCTGGGGAAGGCAAGGAGGGTATGGATATTTGCACTTTTACAGAGCTCATGACATTATATGACAAAGTATTTATAATAATGCTGTATGAGTGCTCTAAAACTCTTCATTCCCACAGAGATCGTCAACTATGAGTTCGACACCAAGGATTTAATATGCTTGGTCATCAGCAGTGTGGTTGGGGTCTGGTATATCCTTAAAAAGGTATTGTTAGACTTTCTTACTTAGAATTACTCTAATCCTTCATAAAGACGTGATTTTTTATATCTTGGGCACTGCTGTTTTATGTAGGCCTGATGGATTGTAGGTTTCTTTTTGAAACACATTTGTAACATCTTAATTTAAATTGGTGCTGTCAAACAATTAATCGTGATTAATATATATATTATGTAAAGACAAACCTTTATTCTGGATGTGATTAATCGTTTGACAGCCCTAATTTAAATATTGCACTATTAAATATTTAAACTGTTTCTTTGTCAATTCAGTAATGTTTTTGCAAAGCTGTTTTACAGGAAATGCATTTTAGCAACAGTAAAACATAAGAAAAGCGTTGATTGAAAAGGATAATTGAAAATAAATTATTATTCTTTTCATACACATAAGCATTACCGACTGTAAAAATGGTCTGTAATTGTTCTTGTGTGAAATTAACTTTTTAATTTTAATCGGCAGCATTGGGTGGCTAATAATCTGTTTGGTCTGGCGTTTGCTCTGAATGGAGTTGAGCTGCTTCACCTGAACAATGTCAGCACCGGCTGCATCCTGCTGGGAGGTCTGTTTGTTTATGATGTGTTCTGGGTAAGTCACTGAAGCTCTTGAGTTGAGAGTGAGCAAGTTTACTATCCATTCACAACGATTTCTTTAATTGTTATAACAGTTATCTAACTCCTTTTCTTGTAGGTTTTTGGCACCAATGTTATGGTGACTGTCGCCAAGTCTTTTGAAGCTCCCATTAAGTGTAAGTGTTTCATTATACTCTCATCCTATCAATTGTATTTTTCTATGTGAATCAGCATCTCAAATTGGCCGTGGTAGTATTTTTTTCATTCTCGGGCAAAACATATTTCTATTGAGTTGCGATAGTGAGCTCTTCACTTGGCAGCTATGCAAGTTGACCAGATCGCGTGTTGTGCTCAGATGTATATTAGAATGTTTTAAAAACCGGTGAGCTACAGAATTCACTTTAATCAACATTAGGACTAAAATATATGCCTGTTTTTCTTATCAAGAACACGTAAAAAAAAAATAAACAAGATAACCATATACCCCAAACTGTCAATAGAGATTGTGATTTGTTTTGTATGTTCTGTTTTTGTATGACTTCACTCTGCGCATTTAAAATTTTCATATATTTTTCCAACGTTGCTAATCTTTACAACATTAAAAGACCTACATACAGGATATATTATCAGCACGTTATGAATATATAATGGTAATTATAAGCTTGATGAGAAAGTGTGACCAAATTAATACTTCTCTACTAAACAACTTGTCAAAGTATGTTCTGTGGATCCCTGCCACGAGCGGACCATCTGAGAGAACAGTGACAATCAGCTTTTGTGGACGGAGTTAGGAGGAGAGACTTGAACTGATGTGGTTGTCAGTCAGCATCAGTCAGAATTGCTTGCATTGCAAAATGATTTTAAGAAAAAAAAGCATCCAATGTAGTCTATAATAATCCAACAGTTTTCGTCTATTCATATTTTTAGTTTATAGGCCTAATGTGGAATGACACTTTTTAATGAAGTGTTTTGTTGGAGGGGTACAGAGTAACTTACATTACATTCTTTTAGCAGTCAGTTATAGGCCGAATTAATGAAGGCTATTCATGAAGGGAGAGGGCTAAAAAAATGTATTTACTTATTTTGTTTTGGTCAATTTTATGTTAAGTTGTATTGACAAATTATAAAAAGCACATTTTTACTTCATTTTGCGCAATAATGAAAAAAATGGCTTAAATAGAAGAAATGCAAAAAAACATGTTTGGTATTATTGAGCCAAGTGTTTCACATCATGTTCGGCTTCGGCCAAGAATTTTCGTCTCTGTGCATCCCTAATATTGAAGTTTATGCATACATACTTTTTCATACTCTTAAATTTCTAGAATCATTTCTAACAAAGTTACTAGTAGGTTTTTGATGAATTAAACCGTTCGTTTATTCTTTATCGAAAAAAGGTGTTTAAAGAAGTACTCCGGCAGTAGCATTGGAATAGTACAAAATAAATGAGTTAAAAGGATACGTGTAAGATTTGAACTGCATGATTCTTCTACTATTTGGTGCTGCTTTGATGTTCATGATTATGTATTTTGCCATCAAGAGGATACTTTTCATGTAACCAGGTTACAGCAGACATATTAAATCTGGAGACATCAAAGGAAGTCTTTTTAATAGTAATATACAATGTTTTTTCACTCAATGCTAAGTTGGAAAATAAAAAAATAAAAAAGACAGTTTGAGGAAAGTAAAATCATGCCTAATAGATTTCTCCAATAATCACAAGACTTGTAAGTTTATGAATATGAAAAAGTGATAGTCTGTTTCATGCTAGAAAAAACTGTATGCTGGACTAATGTTTGCTATCACTCTCTTTATTTTAGTGGTTTTTCCTCAAGATTTGCTGGAGAAGGGTTTAGATGCCCGTAATTTCGCCATGCTTGGACTGGGGGACATTGTAATTCCAGGTAATTTCGCAAAGATGATTTAAAGTCCGTGTAAATCAATTCCGAGAATTGTTTCTGAACACATTATAAATGTTAGAAACGTAATGCTGAAAAACTTTACATAGACTGTTAAACTTGTCGTACTGAATTGTAAAGTAAGACTGTTAAAATGCTTTCCCACATTTTTGTGGAAAGAAAATCCACAAGTTTCTAAAACACCCAGTTGGGTTTGCTATAAACCGACATGAAGTCTGCAGTCATTCAGCTAAATGTAAAATGTTCTGTTCATATTAGTTCATCCTATTAAATACATTTGTTTGTGTTCTTTCAGGAATTTTCATTGCTTTGCTCTTACGCTTTGATGTCAGGTAAAGTCTCAGTTGTCATTCTTCTCTTTAGCTTCGGATGTAATGGGTTGTTTTGGGAGCTGCTACTTTTATTTCTTCTCTTTTTCTCTTAGTTTGAAGAAGAACACAAGAACCTACTTTTACACCAGCTTTTTGGCATACATCTTTGGACTGGGCCTCACTATATTTGTCATGCACACCTTTAAACACGCTCAGGTAAGAAGAAATCTTCAGTGGCCATAGATTGTTTTCTTACTTAACAGTATATGCACGTTTAAAGGCGTTTTAATCATTCAAAAACAAGAAACGATGGATGAGTTTGAAAGGGTTTTGGCCCTGTTTAGTGGTTTTGATTTTTGAAAGGGTTTTGGCCGTGTTTAGTGGTTTGATTTCTCTGATTCTGAGTTTCATTTTCACTTTAGAAGATATAACAGAATAAGTGTTTGACGAATGCTGAAGTTAAAGGTTACAGAAGAGAAACTAATTGTTATAGTGAGCTTGTTGAATTGTTTCTTTTCACAGCCTGCTTTGCTGTACCTGGTTCCTGCTTGTCTTGGATTCCCAATGCTGGTGGCTCTGATCAAAGGAGAACTGACGGAAATGTTCAGGTAACACTGTCCCTTCATTTATTATTTACATTTGAGGGGTGGTTAACCCACAAACTAGAGTATCATTTGAAATGTGTTTGAAAAACTGAAATGTTTTTCCTTTGCATTTCTGAAAAGTTTCACGTGGATGGAGATGTCGCCCTGGAAAAAAACATTTTGTGCCTCCACATATACACATACCCTGTTTTAGGGGGACAATTGGAAAATTGTGTCATCATTTCCTCACCTTTGAGTTGTTCCAAATGTGTCTAAATGTCTTCGTTCTGATGAACACAGAGAAATATATTTGGAAAAATGCTTATAACCAAACAGATCTCGAAACCCGTTGACTCCCATAGTAGGAAAAAATACAATGGTAGTCAAAAGTGGCCCAGAAGTGTTAGCTTTCCCAAATTTATCAAAATATCTTCTTTTGTGTTCAATAGAAAAAAAAACATATAAAGTTATTACTAAGTTTATATACTATGATAGTCAATGTGTGTTGAGATCTGTTTGGCTATAAGCATTCTTCCAAATATCTTTCTCTGTGTTTATCAGAACAAAGACATGTATACACATTTGCAACAAGAGGTGAGGAAATGACTCAATTTTCATTTTTGGTGAAGTATCACTTTAATCTAAAAGCTCTTTTAACACACTTTGTCTGCGTGTATGTGTGTTGATAGTTTGTGTATGTGAATGCTATGTCCCAGCTGATTGTAGCGGTCCAGTCAATCTACTTTTTGCTGGAGAAATGTTTATAAGTGTCACGCAGCACAAACATTCTGGATTAGAGCCGCCATTATTGATTATTTTGTGTAATAACTTGTTGTGTGTAGGACACACGATGTCCACCTGCCTAATGATTACATCACTTTTCCACTGCGGCACATACACTCGACACACATATCCGGATAATATCAGCCTGATTTAAACATGATCTGTTTTATCTAGGGTGTCGTTGTGATTTGTAAATGACAATGTGTATTCAGGCACAAAAATGGTGCATTTGAGACGTCCCAACAGAACTGACTAGCAAGTATATTTGACAAACAGATGATATTTGGCGTGGCATATTTGGTTTGATGACACAATTAACTGGTGGATTATCAGCACCTGCGTGTCTTGTCTTGAGTAGGTTATTGCGTGTGACAGTCAGGGCTGTTTGAAAAATATAGATCTAAGATTCTTATCCATTTCAAATTCCCCGACCTATTTTATTAAAAATGTATTTCGCGGAACGTGGAGATGGGATTGAATAAGATACGATAGGCTGTGGGACGTGCGTCGCGTTATAGTGGCTATTGGTGCTGAAACCTCTCCTTTTCAAAAGGGAAGTAAAGATGAATGTCTCATCTCATTAGGCTTTAGATCATTTTTTTGTTGGCCTGTTTCTTTCATCATAGTAAAAAAATTTTTTTTTCATTTCCTCTTGACCTGACTGCTCTCTTCCTCTTTTTTTTTCTATGTTTTGCTACCTCCTTTCCATTCTGTCTCTCTCCCATCCTCTGGCATACAGCTACGAGTCTACAGATGAGGTTTTGCCACACAGCCCACGGCTCACTTATTACCCCACCGTATCGGGGTCTCCAGCTAGTCTGGCTAACTCCATGCAGAGTTTCGCGCACTCTTCCCCTCGCTGTCGTCGACACACACCCTCCGACATGTAATGACTTCACTCCTTCCTTCTATTTTGTCCACGCCCATCTGTGCAGGTATTGCCTGTGAGATTTTCAACATCCTCGTAATGTTTAGTTTATGTGCCCCACCTCAAAGAATTTCCATTACTCCATTGTTGGCTGAACATTGACCTTGTCTGCGTTTTAAAACATCATTTGTGTTTGCACACATTGAATATGTGTTCTGTATCACAAAGCTGCTTTTGGTTTTAACCCTTGTGAGTTCGCGTTTAGTTTGAGCATACTCTGAGTTTTCTTGCTTGAGAAAGCGGATGCGTTTCGTCGCCATAGTAACAAAGGCTACAGCTAAGCTGCTCCGGAGCAGGTTTTATTCTGAGTTAGAGATCGCAAACCAAAACTGGACCAATCAGCTGTGAGAAAGTGACATATATCTGACGCAGTGAAGCCACTCCCCTCGTATCTCTCGCTTCAAATAAAAAAAACTTCTTATGTCGGTGCAAGGCAAACAGTAAAAATGTTTGTGGGTGATCCAGTTGCGAAGTCTACGTGATACGCAAGTATGCACTAGAATACCCACTTAATGAATGGGCGAAGATACGTAAAAACATGGTTTTGTGTCGGACTTTTGGACCATTGGTGCAACTGTAAGATATGAAATGATGAAAGGCAAGAGAATAAACTACACCAGTTCAGTGTTTGCTTCAGCTGCAGCAGATGTTACAGATGTTGAGCCCGACGAGGCTCAGGCGACGTTGTACGTAAGGTCACCGGGGTCACAATCCAGCTTCTCTGTTGGCTGGTGTATTATACTTTCTGATGATAGCTTTCCTGTAGCTCAGTGGTACGAGCATTGCGTTAACAACGCAAGGTTGTGGGTTTGATCCCAGGGGATTGCAAATACCTATGTAAAATGTATAGGATAAAGCAATGTAAGTCGCTTTGGATAAAAGCGTCTGCCAAATGCCTAAATGTTAATGTAAATGTGATAACTCACCCCCACTTTAAAAATCACTGCGTATTCTTTTACCAACATGAGCATATTTGTCATCATTAACATAACTGTCAGAGGATTGTTGGCATATTAAAATGTATCTATCGAGGTCATTTAGTTTGTGTGGTGAACTATGGTTTTATCATAGAAATGTTATTGGTCCGTTCACATGTCACATCTAAAAACACATGCAAAATTCTGTCTGCGTCACTTTCTCCCTCTTTCCAGTGCCCTCGGGAGGTTTCGTTCCCAATTTATTTTAATAATGAAAACTACAAAATGCTGAAACGAGACAAAAACATGAGCATACCTTCACCAGTTCATATTAAAGCATATGGCTTCACTGCAAATAATATTGTTGTTGTTTTATAAACGCAAAGTTAAGCAAACGCATCAATGAATTCTAGTTCTTAAATTCTTTTTATGAATTCTTTTAACTTTTTTTTTAAACAAGTGTCTGGAACTTTTGTAATTTGATGTTTATGTCTGTAGTGTTGGGTAAGTTACTCTGTTGAATATGTCATTAATAACTAGTAAGTAATTAATTACTTTTTTAGTGTCATTAGAATACTGTACAAATGACTCTCTCCAAAAATGATTTAATTACTTATGACTTTCTATATCCTACATCAACCTTGATGAGTTAAGTGATTCAAGGATAGACATGAAACGACTCTTTTAATTCAATCAGAAAAATAATATAAAACTACATAAAGTATTCATACTAACTAACCAAAGTATTACAAATGTGAGAATAATACATTTAAGCACAGATTTCAAAGTTAGTTACATTACATCAGAAGTAACTGTAATTAAATTACAGAAAAGCATTAGTCATCCCTTACTTAACTTTTTCAAAGGAAAAGTAATTTAATTACAGTAACTAATTACTTAGTAACTAGTTACACACAACACCGGTAGCTACACCCGAAGTCAAAGGAAAAACGGTTACATTCCAAACCCAAATGCTCTTGAAAGAATGATTGCATTTCACTTTTATTCATATCACACATTTACGTGAAACTTTTATAAACTCACACTATACACTCGTCTCACGGAATGTTCAACATCAATATTTTAATACATTTTAAAAATCAACCATTGTCTGGAGCTCTTGGATTTCCTTATGGAGAGAAAGACTAGTATTAGTGTATTAATAATGAGTGTTTATTAGCATTTTTTATTGTTTACCGATGGCATTTGATAGAAAAGTGGTTCTCAAACTGTGGTATGCATAATTGATGGAACAGTGCTGTTTTCATGTTAGCAGATACTTTAAAGGCTTTAATGCTACTAATCATTAGTAACTTTAATGTTACGAACAATACTTTTGACGTCAGGCTCAACAAACAGATTATTTTCCGTCATGACAGCTTGTGTATTTTATTTCTATGACTGATGGCCATCGATCAACTCAACTCATTTGCGTGTGTTATTTTTTTCAGATACGAGGAGTCTTCACCGGAGGAGGAATCATCCAAAGAGGAAATTACAGAAACTGATAAAGACAAATAATTGCAAAATGATTGTCATGTTGTGAGTTTGTCGCAGTGCAGATCACACAGAAACTGTTCATATTCTGCACCTGCTCATTGCCATCTTTTCTTCAGACTGTTGTACAACAGCCTTCTGCGTGCCTGTATCTCTGCTTGTTGCCCTTGGCAATCTTGTTTGGTTATTATGAGAAGTTTTTTTTGCGAAGGGTGAAGTTAGACTTTGTATGTAAAGTGTCATTTCGCTGGCAAGATTCAATACAAATCTGGCTGACACAAACCCATCCACACATTCACATGCAGCATTTCCCAATTCTATCCATAAGGAACTGATTTGGGGATGTTGATGTAAATGAAGTTGCTTTGTTCTGTCCCTCTTCTATAAAATAATGAGACAAAAACACAACACATCGGGACCAGATATTCCCCCATGTTTTCATACTTTAAATTGACCAACTATTATCCTGTAAAAAATATTGTTTACCTTATGCTTTGGTTATTTGAAATTCTCAGTATTCTTTGCTATTAATGTAACATGCAAGGTTGACCGTACACAAGCTGCATTTCTTGTTATATTTTCTTTGCATTAAAGTGGTTTTTACCATCTTGCGTAAGCATATAATCAGTGTTTGCTTGACTGTATTTGGAGACTGAAATAAAAAAAATGGGACTGAGTCTGGAAGCAGATGATGCACGGATGCAAAAGTTGGTAACCCTTTCATTGAAGCATGTATGTATAATGCATTCTAAAGAGTTATTTAATGGTGAAATGACGGGCGCACAGTATATTCCTCTGGTGTCATTTGAAAGTGAATTGTAACCATTGTTTCCCCAGAAGTTCTTCCTTTGGTAGTTTAAATAAGACGCACTTAGTTTCACATCGTAGAACACAGACGGCACACACATCACGACCGAGCGACAGTGTTTTGTGGGACGAGCGAGTGAAGTTTTCGCGGCAGACCCAGCAAAACGTCGACTCCTTTTTTACAAGCCAATAACTTTATTTATTCACCTTAGGACTTACTTGACAGACTGCTTACTTTCAAACATGGCAACAACACACTGCATTAAATGTGATCTTCATGATCTTATGCTACTTTTTAAAATAAAAACTGAGCCAGTAATTTCAGAAAATGAAACGCAGTTACTACATCTACATTTAGTCATTGGCAGACACTTTTATCCAAAGCGACTTACAGTGCACTTATTACAGGGACAATCCCCCTGGAGCAACATGGAGTAAAGTGTCTTGCTCAAGGACACACTGGTGGTGGCTGCTGGGATCGAACCAGCAACCTTTGATTTACCAGTTCAGTGGTTTAACCCACTAGACCACCATCTCCACGCTTGTTTTATTGTATCAGGTGTGTGAAATGCAAAATCTTTTTTTTGTGGTTAACATTTCAAAGCCCCCAGATTATTTTACTCCTAATTTATAGTTGACGGCACTGTGAGAGTCATTTGTCTTTTTTTAACAAGATTGAATCTGATCCATCAGCAAATTGTTTCATTAAAAAAAATGGTCAGAAGCTGAATTTTTATATCTCGTTGCAACAGTCACTGCAAATGCAACATTAGTTTTTCATTTTGCCGTTTCTACATCAACTGCATGATTTGAGAGCAGACCTTTATGCATTATTTTACTGTTACTTCAGTTTGGGACTTTTACTAATGCGCTGTCAGACATACGCACAAACAAAATGGATAAAAACCAGTAAAGCCATTTACATGCAGCGCAAAATTTGAGTAATGGGCAAAACGATTTAAAACTACCTCTGCAGATCTGGTTTTTCTTGCGCCATTTAGGAGCGAAAAATCATTTTACATGACCCTACCTGTTATCAGCTTAAGCATAATCAGAGTTAGACATCGTGCATGTAAACGCACTAATTGTAACGAGCCGGTTTATATAAAATGTGCACTGATCTTATTTAACAATTTTATAATATTAAAGGGTTGATGAAATGCTGTGAAAGCAAGCCAGTTACACAGTTTAAATGAGTGGACAAATGCAGTGAAAACTAAAATCCTGAAGAAAAGTCCTTTGAATGTTTCTGTGAAACTGTAGAAATTTAACCCCACCTCGCCTCAGTTCTAGAACTGCAATGTTACAAAGAACGTTTGGGTTAATCAACAGAATTCTGGGATTACATAAAAGGACTTTGAAATTGTCCTGTATATTATTGAATTCAAAGGGGAAATTTTTGCAAACTGATAGGAAGTTTTGACTATCAAAAGTATATATGTTTGGTTTATAAGGGCTACAATAAGTTCAACCTGTAGCAGCCAGTCAGAAGACAAAATATAATATAACAGAGACATGTAAGAGGTACCAAAACAAGTAAACCGTAAGTTACAATGTTTATTAACATTCATTCTTAAGTACAAGATGCCATACATTACACAAACAAAAAAATTCACTGCAAACCTGAAACAATCGTTTAGTCAAATAATGTCACATGCAAATAAAAGTGTGATTTCAATTCAAATTGAAATCACTCAAAGAATGCAAGGTGCACTTACATCTTAAAGGGCAATCTTTTGGTTCTTACACAAGGAAAAAAAATATGCCTTTTGCAGCAGAGGTTGACAGGAACTTTAGTATTGCCACTGTAGATTTTGGGAACCAAAAAACAAACAAAAACAAAAATGACATCACCCGTTCTAGTCTGACGAGGCAACATTTATCTGGAAAAGAAAGTGACGGCAAATATTATTCAAACAGCAATAAACACTTCAATTTTCAAGCATGCTATGACAGGAAGAAGTTCAAGCTCCTTATTCTGAGTCTAGGGAGCCCTGCAATTCTGACAACTTTACATCATGTGACAACACATTCTCACTCCAGAGTAGTCACAAATTGAGTCTCAGTCAGCACCCCTCGGCATCACTTACATTTTTCGTCTGGCAGGCATCACAAAATACACGGCATCTTCAAAGTGGGTTACGTGTGGCTTCACATCATACGGGTTTGGTGCGACAAGTTTTTAATACTCTAAAACTGCTTTTTGCGTTTATGGGATGGGTTTTCTTTAACTCATGTACACATTGGGACTAACTCCCAAATAGAACCTTTCATTTTCTTAAAGATAATTAGCACTTTCAATGCACAAGACAAATCAAGCAAACCCCCAGTCGACAGACCATGACCATGCCAACCCCCCAGTCTTCCCAATGCAGCCCCGGCTTCAACCCGAATCAAATACACCTGAACAAGCTCATCAAGGTCTCACTAGGCAGACTGAGACTTTCAGACAGGCGTGTTGAGCAAAGTTGACTAAACTCTGCAGGACAATGGGCCTCGTAATGGTTGCAAGGTTTTTATTTTAAGCCAACCACAACCTATAGGCTGAACGGTTTCAAAGGCACACAGTTTATGATGTTTTAGTGAGTTTTTATTCTGCAAGTTGACATGGATCTCCATATGTGCAAATTGTGCTCTGTCTGAATTACGGCAAAATAAACAAGTGGTAGCAGCACAGAAGGCAGATACCATGGATCATTAAAAAGGCACTTTATGACAAATCATTTGCGGAGCCCTCGGCACTCACACAATTCTTCTCAGAGCCGTCCACTTCCTACTCTTTGTTGCAGAGAACGTTGCCCTCTTCCTTGTCGTCCCCTGTAACTACCCCGAAAGCCACGGCCTCTCAGATATCGACCAGGCACCCCGAAGGTCTCCACATTAAGCTTTCGCTCCTCAGCCCATGTAGTACGCCTGGAATAAAAACATCCGGTCATTGACTGGGAAAATAAATTCATTTAAAGAGAAACAAGCAGTCATACCTTGACTTCAGTTCTGAGGATATGTTATCAAAGAAGCATTTTGCTTTGTTGTAGAAGCACTTGGGCCCGAGTTGATCCTCTTCCATACTGCTCTCAAGATCGGTCTTCTCCCTCCTCTCAGGATCCTCATCTCCCTCCTCTGGAGTTTCTTTGTGTCATTAAGGAGAGTCAATAAATCAAACATGCATTACAGCATCACAGCTATGTTTGAGAAGAATCTTCTGCGAGACGTACCTTGAACATCAAGCTTGTTTTGAACCTCTTTCTCCAGGTCATCTTTGTTAAACTGAGCATTTGCAGTCTCAAAATCAAAGTCCGCTTCAAACTGAAGGGTGCTGGGCTTTGCACTGCCTACAAGAATTTGACCACGACCACGGTTCCTGGATCTTCGAGTTCCTGAAAGATAACCCACAGATGGTACAGAATACAACACATCAATAAACTTCACAGTCTGTCTGGAGTAGAAAACACTCGATGCTAATCAAAGGCTTAGATCCTTGTAAAAAAGTAGCTCAAAAAGACCTTCCCATCTTACTACAAATCAGTTGACATTAAATTTATTTTGATGGGAAAAAGGAGACTGTTAAAGCAATACACATCTCTGTAATGCCACACCTTTGCTTCCAAACAAGAAACTTAAATATTGTTCAATATGGCCATGTTCACACTTGACTTCTTTTTTGATAAGTTAATGCGCTTTACTTAATAAAAATTCAGCTTTTTGTTACAAATATCAGCCGAACACCATGACTTCAGAGACGGTGTCCGTGCACGAAGGCGGCCCAGAGAAACAGATGTGCGTCATAGCGGAAGTCTATTTGAATTATAAACAGATCATCTTTGGTATAACTAATCACATATTTAAAAAACTACAATATTAATTTCTTGATAGAAATGCAATCAGAAGTTGTTGAAAGTGAAAATTAAACTTATTTTTACTCAAAACTAGGCTGCAACCAACATTTTGGCCGCCATTTTATTTTTTGGAGCTTGCGCCTTCTCGATCAATCATGTTCCTTGCATGTTGTCATGGAAACGAGAGATCTCAGTCATTGGTTAGCTGTGAAAAAGGAGCTTGACGTACGGCTTTTTTTGAAAATATGAACTTTTTTCAACCTCACAAGACGCTCTGAGCTGCAGAAAAAGACACTGGCGTTGTAGATGGCGCTCAGGACATTTTTTGAAAACCCCGTTTACTCCAGAGGATAATAATTTAAAACAGACACTAGCAGCTTCGAAAGAGAGGTCAAGTCTGAACATGGCCTAAATGAGCAAAAAAGAAAAAACTTCAATACCTGGTTTTCTCCTAGTAGATGGTGGTTTGTTTTCATCATTACCTTGACTCGGTCCTTGCAAACCTCCTTGATTTGTGACCGAGCCATCTGTAGAAATAAGTGCCACACTGCGTTCATTCCCAAAATAAGCATTTGAGAAAATGTTGCTTTGAAACTCAAGTAACTCAATCCTCCTGCTGGAGTTTCCTTCGCAGAAATAAAGTGGCATTTAACTCCCTACTACAAACATCACCTCTCAGGGTTTGGGGTCCTCTGCCACCTCGCTGCATTCTACCGGCATCTCGGCCCTGCTGTGGCACTGCAGTCAAACTCTTCTTCTGAGTCGTTTTTTCAACAGGTACAGTCTGAACGGCCTGTTCAACCATCGGACCTCTCCTGACAGGAACGGAGTGTAGACCTGACCCTAGGACAGACCGATACTCATACGAAAGACTTTAAAACTTATCTGGTTGGGATTTTATCAACCCCTTGATGCTTGAAATCGGTGAAAGGTCCAGCACAAGGCAAGTGTTTACTCACCGAGGCCCAGAGCTGCTGCATACTGTTGACTGAAGAGAGAGCTGGCGGCCAGCTGGCTGTATGGAGGCAGCATGCTTCTGTAAGGACTGTAGCCGCCTTGAGGAGGATAATGGGCAGAGGCGGTCCCAACAGATGACTAACGGTGGAAAAATATTGGTGCTTAAAAAAATGAAAATAAATTTTGAAAGGAAGGTTTAGTTCTATAGTCTAAAAACATACCTGAACAATAGCAGGGTCCTGAGGAAGACCGTGGTGAATCTTCGCAGGCTCACAAACAGTGATGTCCTTGATGTCACTTCCCCTAAAGATGATGTACTCGAAGATTTCTTCCCTTGGTGGCATAGGTCGGTCTGTAGGGCGGCCCTCTGTTCCAAAAGATCTCACTGTGTGATGGCAGCAGTCAATACAAAGTTTAAAGAACACTTACAAAATCTGCATTGCAGAAGGTACAGCAGTTGTTGAACAACAAACAGTCTTCGCTAACAAGATTTTAAAATTGACACAAACTATCATTTTACTAAACATTGGCATTCTCAGAATGGGCTAGTCTGCACTACATGATTAAGAAAACCATAGTTTACAAGCATAGTGTTTCCATTTAAATAGTAGTGCAAAGAATCAATCTGTTAAAAATGTTACTTCACTATCACTGGAACAAACCCAAGAATTATTTCCATTAGGGATCACATGGCATCCATCACTTTACAGGTGCCAGAATTAATCTGCTTAAACACACCAGAACCCAGTAAACTCATTTACTCGCACTAACTAGAAGTGTCAAAAATGGAGGAAAAATGGCTAAACATTCCACACACACACAGTTCCAAAATGAGAGGACTTTCAAAGATCCCGTTTTTATTATGGGAGTCATATGTCATTATGTTAGTAAGCTGTAGTTTTTAGTTATTATAGCTTTAAACATAACATAACCCAACTGCAGTTTGATTGATCTCAACTGGAATGCAGTCAATGCAAAAATAAAAAATTGAAAAAAAATTCAACAGCTCTCATTTTGAAACCAAAGTCTTCATGCGCACACACACACGCACACGCACGCGCACGTATTTAACTATAGACTCAGTCCAAAAATCATGTTTTTCTTTGTGCATTTAAATTACTCAAAACTCCATTTGTTGTTTTTTGAAAATACAAAAAAAAAATCAGACAATACAGTGCACTTGCACAAAAACATGATTGCATAAAAAAGCGTTTTTTTGAATAACTAAAAAAAATCACTTTGATCTTGGAACCAAACTCTTCATATAATTAAAAACGTTGAAAAGCACAATTTCTAACAATACAAACATGTATTAGATATACTTTAGTAATGTTTTCAGCTGTAAGAAACATTGTCCTCCACGCTCACCTTTAGCGAGGGCCACAGTGGAATTGTCGGTGTCGATAGTATATAATATTCCCTCATAGCGAATCTGAGCTTTAGAAATCAGACTGATTTTACTTCCTATATAAGGCGTACCGCTGCTCATCATGTCAAACTCACGCTTTATACGCTTAACTCGTCAAAGTGTCAAATATTGAGCACATCCGCTGTTCAAATCAATGCAAACGACGGACACATCACCAACATACTCATGAAGCACAAACTCCGAGGAAGGCGCCGCTCATTTGGGACATTTATAGACAGCAGTGTCGCCCCGCCCATCATTCACCTGCTGCACCTGTCGCGCATCTTCATTAAACTTCAAACGTTTACTTTATATACAATGTGTGTTCAGCAGAGTGATGTGCTTATGTGAAGGGCTTCGTTATTACACACACAAACACGCAGTAAACCGCTTTTGTGGAAACCGCATCATCTGATCTTCAGCGGTCCAGACTAGTCTACACCTATTTGGTTTGGTTCGCTTTGATGGCAGCGGAACACTCAGTGGCTGTTCTTGTGTGCTGGAGTCTCGCCATCTGCGGATCGGATCAGTGCGGTAACGCTACACGCTTAAAAACAATGGCGCGTCTCCACGGGGTTGTACGGTAACGAGCGGTTTGTGAAATGAATCGCTGTCTGGACATCTAGACTTGGTTGTGGAGATGAAGGTTAGGATCGGTCGTGGTTCTACAGCAAACAATCGTTGAATATTCGCATTTTCTCTTGTTTGCCTATGCAATCAGAGCATTTGAATCCGGAAACGGAATATGGATCTTCATATATGGTGTGACGTCGAACATTTTGTTATAACAAAACAATGTAACAAAATACACATAACATATCATTAATAAAGCACTTGGATTAATGAAAAGAGAAAATAAGATGGAAATGTAAAACATTGCCAAATTCGAAAGAAGACAAAAACAAGCACAAAAAAACAGGAGAGGGTATTAACACACAAAAAATATGTTGAAAAGCTTATAAGCTGAGCAAATTTTACAAGTTCTATGTGCTTTAATAAACTTTTTTTACATTTGCTACAGACCAATTTGCAGTCGACGTCACGAGTACGTCATGGCCACCTGCGCGCGCATACTGGTTGCAGAAAAACAGTGGAAACAAAGCAGCGACGAGTGAAACGGAGGAGACAATTCCTTCAAAAACGTGTTTTTGTATTGTTGAATGTCAGAATAGGAACGGCAAAAATGATGGTATTATTCCCTATGGGATACCGTCGATGAATATGCCATTTTAATCCAAACAAGTCATTACACAAACAGGCTGGACTGACAAAATCATCCGGATCTGTTTTTATTTTATTTCAGGTGAGGTTTTCAAGTCGAACTATTTTGTATACCGTATCCGTGTAATTCTACCAACCAAGATGCGCGCGCATCTCGAATGTTTACAAACTTATAATTAGCCTATAAGATCGTAAATTAGTGGGAAAGTTTGATTTGAATTCAGAATCATGTTCAGTATCAAATGCCAATAAACATTACATTCAGTTATACACAATTGAGGACTTTTATATGAAGTTCTCATGTTATTTAACTATTTCCTTCTTCAATAATTGCATTCTAAATAAAAAAGGTTTGTCTATACAGACATGTTTTAAAGGTTCATATAAATATAAATTCAAATTGTTTTCTGCACACTCTACCAGATTCTTGTTCTACATCTCCCCAAGTACCCCTGTGATGTTTTTCATGTTGATAAACTGTTTCATTAGTTTATAATTGCACATCAAAATCATGACCAATAATAACTTCTTTGCTATACAGACTTATTTATAAAAATTATAAAACAATGTTTTTTAGCAAACTTCCCCATATTATTATTCTACATCTTCCCATGTAGCACTTTGGCGATTTTTATGTTTTTTCTAATGGTTTCATTTTTTAATAATTGCTCAAAGTCCTGACCAATCTGAACTCTTTTGCTATACAGAAATACACTCCTGAACAAACCTTAAGACTGGGGGAGACATGACAAGTATTCACATTTCTCGCTAGTGGATTGTAACCAGGTTATGAGTAAAAATGCCAAAACAAGAAACCTGAGTAAGAGACAAAAAAACAGAGAGAAGGCAATTTACTGAAAACTTAATAAAAACTGAAACAGGCTGTTGATCAGTTGATAAAAAGTTTAAGACTGTAACCTTAAAGAGTATAAATCTGCACACAACTATGGCTTTCAAGTCATTGTTCTTCAGGCAGTCACACTGTAATGGTCTTTGAACGTGGCAGGATTGTTGAGCTCCTCTCGCAACGTGCCATCGCTGCCGATGTTGCAGGACGCAGTTACACAGTCATTTCAAATTTCTTAAAAGATCCAGAGAGTTATGGGACAAAAAAGTCAAGTGGTACAGCCAAAGGAAGTTTCACCTGCACTGAGCCAGAGGATCTGATGGGCTTGAAGACACAGGGCGATCAACCACCCAAATGAAGCCTGTACTGATGCCGACTAGAGCCCAATAACCATAAGACGGCATCTTCGAGAGAAGAACTTCATGAACAAAAAACCTTTACAAAAGTCTCCGTCCACGCCACAAACAGCCCCTTTGGAGTTTGCAGGGGACACCAAACATGAGACATTGACAGATGGAAAAAGTTGCATTCTCTGATGAGAAAAAATGTAACCCGGACGGTCCTGATGGCTTCCAACGTTACTGGCATGACGAGGCATTGTGTTGTTGTGAAGTTGTGAGTTTGACTGAGATGGAGCATGTTTGTTAAAATAATGTTATTTAATCATACAATCATATATTTGTAAATTGTTGTCTAGAAGCAATATACTGTAATATTAGATTATCTATCTTGTGTCCTTTTAATTTTATTTTTCAATAAATTGTCCCTTAAATCCAAAAATCACATTGAAAATCTGACTGTGTTTGTTTGAGCCAGGAAATAAACCATTAGATAAACCGAATGTAAAAATATATTTTTTAAATGGCTTAATATTACATTGAATGTTAAGTTGGTTATCAATATAATTCTACATTCTATTGTATTCTTAATCGGGAATATGAACTATGTTTTGAAATATTTTGCATATATTGGTATTTATATGTATGATTTTCCCTCTCTAAAGATAAGACACCACGTGTCCAAACCATTCAGGTTTTCCTGATTTTGTCTGAAGCTTCTCAGAGTGACGCAGAAATCATTGCAAATGTTCTGAAACTGTCATGATGACGAAAATCGAATGAAAATACACAAAGTGATTAAAATGTTTGTTTTGTAAAATATAAGAAGAAACTACAACATTATCCCGCTACTGTTTTGAACAGCTAGTGCGCTTCGTCTCTGCATAACATTGCAAATGGCGTTACAGTGACATCCTGTGGGCACTCGCGGTAGCGCAGTTACGATCCTAAAATAGTAAACCTACCTAAATATGAATTTAGTCATGCCGACGTCGCATTTAAACGTGTAACTTTATTGGTTTTGCGACGTTCTTATCAAAATCTACTTAAATATATAAAAACAACAGCAGTACGATTATTTCAACGTTGTTTGGTTTTCTTTGTTAGGGAGGGTCCCTCAATCAACATCTGAGGAAAATGTCACATGGTGTCTGCCGTGTACCAATCAAATTAATTGTGCTCTGTAAATGTCACCATGCGTAATTAATATTCATAAGCACGTACAAAACGTCATGCGTATGTTTTGCGTCATTATTACGTTTGTCTAACCCGGAAACACACACGGATGTTGTAGAGCAGATGAGCAAATCTCTCAGGTTTTCTGCTTTATAATCGCGTGAAGTGAAGAAATGGAAGCGTTGTGCTCCAGAAACCAGCGACGACTTGAGATGAAGAGAATGAAAGAGTGAGGTGTGTGAAATTCAAGTCTTTTAAACGAACGTTTGAAGCTTAGCCAACATCACCTTAGGAATTCAGTTCAATTTGAAAATGACAATTCATTTTTATATTAAAGTTTCATATCGTATAGAATTATTATGACTAAAAACAAATATATACAATATATATTTATTAAGTTGCTTTGTTTCTTAACCACACGAAAAATGCTGTCGTATACTTTAGTATTTACTCTTCCTGAATATACTTACTGTCTATTATGTCATAGAAATGATGACACGTTGTTCATGTATATACAGTATTCTGTAACATACTGACTCTATACTAATTCTCTAACTGTTACTATTTGATAAACTGTACTAAATGCTGTAGTATACTTTTTCTATACTTTAGTATCTTGAAATTTTACTACAGTTTACTGTAATCAAAACTATAGTCTATTTTTATATTTTCTGGTTAATGTCCCTTTTGGTGATATATTTCTTTTGGCAGGACATTTTCATATTTCATATAATGCCATTTCTAATATTTATTTTATCTTTGCAGATGAACGATACACGTAATCGGAGCATATTGTAATTGGAGTAAAGGAAGATGATGGATGATTGAGGATGAAGTGAGTGCTCTCCGGTCACTAATGCACAAGTGAACACATCGTCGTCCATCATGTTTGTGACAGCATATCTGGCATTCATCACATTGGTGGGACTGGTTGTGGCTCTAGAAATCACAGCTCGTCGACTCGCCTCATCCCAAACCACACAGACGGCTGTCGCCAACCCCGCATTTCGAGGTTTCCAGAAGCTCTTTCTTAAAGTGTATCTGCTGGCCCTCTGGGCAGACTGGTTACAGGGACCTTACCTTTATAAACTATATCGGCACTATAACTTCCTGGAATCTCAGATCGCCATCCTGTATGTATGCGGCCTCGGTTCTTGTGTGCTCTTTTCTCCAGTGGCCGGATGGCTACCTCAGTTTTTGGGTCGAAGACAGACCTGCGTCCTCTTCTGCGTCTCTTATTCTATCTGCTGCTTGACTAAATTATCACGGGAGTATTTTATGCTCATACTAGGACGTGTTTTGGGAGGGCTGTCCACTTCCCTTCTGACCACCACCTTTGAGTCCTGGTACGTGCACGGTCACATTGAGGTCAATGACTTTCCCAAAGAATGGATCCCCGTTACGTTTAGTAAAGTTGCAAACTGGAATCACGGGCTGGCGGTTGCCGCTGGGCTAGTGGCCAACCTGTTTGCAGAATGGCTGGGGCTGGGACCAGTAGCTCCGTTTCTTTTGGCTATTCCAAGCCTTGCGGTCTGCGCCTGGTTTGTGATTTTCCAATGGGGTCGAGAAAACTCAGAAGGCGTGAATGGAGAGAAAAGCGGGCCACTTTTAAACCCTCTCAATGCACCTAGGTTGCAAACAACAGCGCGGGCACGTTTCTGGCGGGGCTGTTTGGATGGCCTACGCTGCTTACTGTCCGACCGCCGTGTGATGCTGTTGGGTGGCGTGCAGGCGCTCTTCGAAAGCGTCCTTTACATTTTTGTCTTTCTCTGGACCCCCGTGCTGGACCCACACGGTCCTCCGCTCGGCATCGTGTTCTCCTGTTTGATGGCGGCCAGCATGGCTGGTTCCACACTTTTTCGGCTAGCCACGTCACCCCCTTATCGACTCCAACCCGGTCACCTGCTCTGCCTGGCGGTTCTTCTGGCTTTCTTTTCCTTCTTCATGCTGACGTTCTCCACTGTGCCCGGCCAACCCCGTCCCAGAGAATCTCTGCTGGCATTTCTCCTGCTGGAGCTGGCCTGCGGGCTTTATTTCCCAGCAGTGAGTTTTCTCCAGGGCCGTGTGATCCCCGTGGAGCGCAGAGGCGTGGTGCTGGCCTGGTTTCGTTTGCCTCTTCACCTCCTGGCTTGCCTGGGGCTGCTGGCTCTGCACGGGGAGGTTTCCGGGACGGGTGCGGGCGAGGCCGGCAGTGGCACCAGACACATGTTTATAGGCTGTGCAGCGATGATGTTGGCTGCTCTGCTTGCGGTGGTCAGCCTTTTCACTGTGGGCAGGAATGATGCAGACTTGAGACTAGAGGGGACCAGAACAGAGGGAGAGCTGGAGATATGAGTATATCAGAGATGGACACTGGATCTCAAATCAATCAGAGAAAATAAGACTTTGTATGTGCTTGGAATATATTGTTTTTTCTTTAAAAGTTGACACAAGTGTATTTATGTTGTATCATTATGAACCAACCCAAAGTTCTTTTAATCGTTGACATTTTGAGTCGAAGCCAAAACTGCAAAACTTTCACATGGGACATGACAATGTTAAGGAAACAATTTTGCTTTTAGCTATTATCATTCCAGCCAGCCACAAAAGACCAGATGCTTGAAATGTAAATAAATATGAAGAAATGCACAACAACTCAATTAAATACATGTTGTTGTAATTACGGCTTGGGTGTGTGTTTTCATAAACACTTGATGGGTATGTTTCATGCAGACGCTGTTGTTTTTGTAATAAATAACACAATTGCTCTATCTTCTGCAATAGAAGCATTGTCTTTTATTGAAATTGATGGCAACTGAATAGTTTAAGGCTCATGAGCAAACATTAAAAAGCATTGTTAACAAATGTGTCTTTATAGAATATAAAAATACAAAATAAAAGAATCTATTGTGAAGTCTAATGACCGCAGACTTTTTTTTTTACGTGTTAACCTCCAGCTTTTCTGTTTTAGAAAGATGCAGGAAGCTCGCCCAACATTCTTTCTACATCAGATTTCTGTCATGTCACGAGATGTATTGAAATATGCACCTCAGACATTTGATTGTATATTTGTTGTAGTTGTTGTAAATGATGACATGAACAGAAGTATGAGTTTTCAGTATAGCATTAATACATCTATTAAGCTGTATATGGCTTGTATGTGAGGTGGTAGAACGTTTATATATAATTGTTTAGTTATATTCTACGGACAAACATTGAATGGTTTCTCACAGTATTTTGTGAGTCAAAATAAGATAAACCCTTGTTTTCCCTCTGAGCAGAGTTGGAAAAGCCCCGAAACGCCCCCTGCAAAAAATAACTTCAATTCTATTGTGGCATGCTCGAAACAAAATAGATTTACTAGTGTTGACAGACATTTGCTTCATAATATGGACCTTCTATAGTTTTTATTGAATTTGAGGTGTATTTGATTTCATCTTTTACACTCAGTACTGGAACTTCTCGAAGAAAGTACAACGTGTGGCTCAGTACACTTTGCTTGTGGTATTAAAAAATAAAAACATACAATTTCACAGAATTCTGGGGAAACAAAAACAGTGCAATAAAAGCTCAGATTGGCAGTCTTGAGGAAGTTTGACATATCAAAAACATAAAAACCACGAATGTGAAGTGTTTTTAAAACCTGTGTTGGATTCTAGACTCTGTGTGAGTTTCTTAAACCCTTTGCGTATCAAAAATGTTTGGATGAAAGCCTTCGATGGCAGAAAGGTGAAAAGACGAATGCATCGAAATTGAAACTATTAAAAATAAACATTCTTTTTAGGCTTTTAATGTACGTATAATATACCTAAATTTTGGCCATTGTGCTGTACCACAAAATCGATCGACCGGTGTTCTATATGGCAAAAAAACATTATAAATCAATCATATAAAGCCATGACCAGAGAAGGTGCTGTTAAGTAGAATTCCTAATCTTGGAATGTTATTATATATTATTTGTATTATTGACCCAAGTACATTATAGTGTTTATCTCTGTACGCTTCCTTGTTCTCCTGCTCTCTTAAAACAGTGTTACCAAAAACTCCAAACATCACACAGATACACAGACACATAATACTACAAGAGCACATTCACTACATGTATTTCTTTTTTAAAAACCAGTAGGCGAAATAGCCCATTCCCCCGAGAGAGCCCATTAGGAAAGAGGCGCCAAAGAATGACGGAGGCTTCTTTTTTACCATTCGAAAGGCATTGGGTAAAACCGCAGAGAGCAGGGTCATGTGGACGTCCCCCAATACCTTGCGGAAAGCGTAGCGCTTCTGCACACGTTCAAAAAACGACAGGATGTTCGGTCGGCTCCCGTCTTCCCAGTATTTCTTTGAGAGTCCCAAGAACTTGAGCCTGTGCAATGTGGCTCCGAGATAAACATCAGCTAGAGTAAAAGTAGGTCCACAAAGCCATAATTCACACTTTTCATCTGCAAAAAAAATGTAAAGTTATTCAGATTTTTTTAACACATACAGTATATTTGAATAAAAAAAAACATTAAATTCAATGAATTCAAAGTTCTTACAACTCCCAACTACTGTTACTTTAATAAATGTGTAGAATTTAAAAAATCTATTTAATATTTCTAGTTTAATAATTCATACAATTATTTTAAATTATTTAGAACATTTTAATTATATACGCTGACATTTTTTATTTTGAAAACTGAAATAGTTTTGAAGAGCAAAATGTTTTTAAAGTTCCCGTAAACTAGAAGTTGCGATCGCTTTTACTTCCGTATTCTGACGCATTTCCATGTGAAACGTTGTCATGAGGTATCGAGTCCCATCAATTTTTTTTGTGAAAGTTCGATAAGTGCTTTTTTTCGCAAGCGCTAGCTAACCGCGTAGTTCTATGCTATGCTAGTTGATACGTAGGCTAACTAAAACAATAAGAACGAGATTTGTTTGATTTCACTACCTATAGCCTCATATACATGCTAGCATAGCCAGCACTTAATATACATTATAATACATAATAATTTTAACAAAGCTCTAGTAACATTTTCTGTAATGTAATTTTTTAAGAATTGTACTCAGGCGCCCAAATAGATGTTCTGTCAGCCAATAGAATCACTCGGGGTTCTAAAGGGGACCGAATTCTAGGGGGGACTCGATACCTCATGACAACGGAATTTCGAATTAGAAAAATAGTGGGTGTGGCTTGTGTTTTTGCTGCAAATTGATTGGATGTATAAAAACAGCCGTTAAATTTGAAATGGAACTGGGAGCAGTTCCAGAACTCCGTTAACTCCAATAAAAAACTCCAAACAGTGTTTTCACAGCAATGGCGATTCATAGAGCCTCTCAAAAGTTCCCAGAAGTTTTTTGTAACGCATGGAGCTGTTACTAAACAGCCACTTTTAACCCATTTATAGACGCTAGTCATTTAATGAATAAACAAAGGAAAGAAATTAAGTACTTAAAGAGAAAACAAAACTTCCTGGAACTATCTAAAGGCTCCATGAATCACATGACATGCTGAAATTTTGAACTTCAGCTGTCGCGACTCAACGGCTCTGAGCAGACTGACAGTTGAAGGGGAGGAGTTAACGGATGCTCCAACCATGTTGTCTAACATACGTCATTTACGATGGAAAGTCACTAGATGCATTTTCAGATTTTAATTGAAGATTACGAGGGCACATGGATTTTAAAAAGAGAACGTCTCACACTGGTAAACTATTTACAATCAACGCTGCAATATTTCATGAAAAATAGGAATTGTAATGTTTAATTTCACTGGGACTTTAAGAGGAAACATACCTTGATATTCCAACTTTCTTTTCTCCAGCTCTGCTTCTACTTGGTCTAGTACCATGGCCAACTCACCAAGGATTTTCTTCAGGTAGTTTACATTGTCATGGTCCAAGATCTTTGCCTACAAACATAAAGATATTTAAGATAAGGAAGAAAATCCACATTTTCACACCTTTGGGATGCAAATGCAATAATCCATCAACTGAGCTGCAGCAACATCATCTTTATTTTATATCTGACTTCAAAATGAACTTCATGCAAATAAGGAGTCAAATAACGTTGGCTTTACTGCTGGCTCACCATGAGTTTTTTCTGCTTGGAGAGGTATGGTTCTGTCAGCTGTGGTTCTTCATGGTCGAGTTTCATCAGTTCAGAAGCAGCATTGGCCAAATGCCCTGATAGAAACAACCCAAACAGACCCCTTCATCTGCATTGTATATTCACATTGTCAAAGCCCACACATCTGTGTGCTCATCTCGTAGCTTTAGGAGTTCCATCATTATGAGTTATGAGTACATAATATTGTAGGGAACGTGCTGTTTTTTACATTGTTTTAATTTGGCTGACAGCATGTGTAATAGGTGTGCAGTGAGGTTTACAGCTATTTGCAGGATTTATTTATCAATGAACTGTACAAATGTTGATTTAACGTCAACATTTGAGACAGCAACCTATGTTTAAAGAAATAAAAAGATTGTCAGACTATCAGAATCAAATGTTGTATTTTATACATCCCACGAAAGAAAATACTTTTGTAATGTTGTGCAATATACAAATGGGGAAACCGGGGCTAGTTGTCACACAGGAGGGTTTTCACGAGGGTTATATCACATCATTCACTTTGATTGTTAGTGATTTTGGATGTAAATACCGTTGAAACAGATTGTGTTAACGTAAACTTTTTCCAGTTTAGTTTCTTATTAGTTTTGTGCTTTAGTGTGACAACTTACCCTGTGTACCCCTGGTCTCTCCCGTGTATACTGTATTTTTATTTCTCTAGTATGATAAATGGTGATCCTCAGAGATGCACTCACTTCGTATTTCAGCTGTGGCATACTTTGGGATCATGGAGTCGGTTGTCAGTTCGGGATGAAGGATGCATCCGTGTGTGTAAGCATCCATGGGCAGCCCATCTAGCAGTTCACGGTACTGCTTTATCCTTGCATACATGGGAGTGCCCTCATCCGCGATCAGCTGAGGTACTGTGTCTTAAAGGAAGAAGAACACAGAAATACAGTAGTGTTTTCAACAATCATCTCTTCATCCTTATGTATGTTCTGGGTGTCAGACATTTTGGACAAAAGTGGAGAATATCTAGTGCACGCATTAATTCTCATAATCCCTCCTGATTAAAAGCGTGTACCCTCAATGACTGCCGAATACCCATAATGCACTGTGAAGTTCATGTAAAACTAGTGGCACGGCTGAAGTTGGCTTCATGATTGAAAGAAGAGCGGTCATAAATATCATCTCAAAATAATGACAGCCTCACGGTTGTCTTAAATCTCAAAAGGTAATCACGTTTAATACATATATGTGGTTGTTTCACACGTGACTTTTATTGTTTCGAGCCAGAGTCATAATTTTGAAGTTAACTTGCCATTAAGGAATACTTATTTTGATACAATAATGATAAGGTCTAGATCCCTTTCTGGGACAAAGTGACTCGAAACGGAGAGGGTCACAAGTATTATGCCGTAGAAACCCATTTTTTCTATATGTATTTTAATTAATTTATCTTGAGAACCATCTCAGATTTTGTCTTAAGAACAGGTTTGTGTGTCCGGCCCCTGGTGTTTTTCTTGTTCGGACAGATAGAAAATGCTTCCATAATACACAGCATCTGTGGAGGACAGGGCAGCATCTGGATGACCTCAAACACGCTGACTAATCAGTGATTGGCCCAAAGGCTGACCTGCATCTCTTACTGTAGCCTACTAAGATCAATTTATCCAATAAAAGCAGTGTCTCCACCATTACACAAACACACAACCAGATAAAAACAGGCCCACAGACTACACACACAACACTGTATGCCTGTTTCTGATAATCATCTGATAGAGCATGATGCTTGCAACTCAGGGGTCAGGGGTTTGATTCTTCAGGCATGTGTGAAATGATAAACATACCAATTTTAATTCTTCAGACCTTTTCATTACTCTTATAAGCATTTATATACGTCTTTATAGTGCCAACACTCAAAAAAATGATTTGTTGAATTTACTTAAAGAAGCTGCGTCAAGTGGTTCCACGCAACAATATTGAGTAATTTGAATAAATAAAACTTTAGTTGTATGAACAAAATAAATGTAAGTAATGTTGACTTAACTTTTTTGAGAAAATCCAAATCATTCCGATTGTACCAAAATCAACAAATAATAAATTTAACTCAATATTTATCATTCTCAATGCTACTTTTTATTGTCATACATTAATTATATACAGACTTACTGCATTTAATTCAAACACAATGATCAGATGAGAGGCATATCAGTACTGGCATTAGCACAGTTAAAGCTCATTGAATGATGTCATAGACCTCATGAACCTCTCAAAGACTAAGCACATGTACCACTCTTCTAAACATGGCACCCTAAAACTAAAAAACACAACTATTTCAATCCTCAAAGAACATTAAACACAAACAAATCTTTTTTGTTTTTACAGAAAAACACTTAAAATAACCCAAAATTTCAAATGTACTGCCTTAATGCAGTCAGACGCAAAGCATGCTGGGAACTGAAAATTCCCCTTCAACCAGTCATGTTGAATTAACTTGTTTATATGAATTAAACTCAACATTAGGTCCAATGTTATAGGGTTTTGTGTTCTACTCAACAATGTTAAGTTGACCAGTCAAACACTTGTTTAGTAAAGTTGACAAAACTTACGTTAATTCAGTGACTTCTTTATGTACTGTGAACAAGGATGGGTTAATTCAAACTAGCAGCAGCAACAGTTAATTTTTTAGAGTGAAGCGACTAACAGTTCATCTCGACAGACAGCAAGACACAATGCCAAGACAACAACAAAGCAGCTCAACAACACCGAAAATATAAGCCTGAAACCAAAGCTGAATCTGACTTCATGTTTTTTTAAACAATAATATATTACACCATTTGTATTACAAAAAAATTTAAGTCTCATGACCGAATGTTAAATACAGTTCAGAATGATCGGACTAGAATTCTTGAGACGTGCTGGTCGCGCTCAGCTTTCATCACTTCAATAGGCGAGAGCTTGGATGAAAAGCAGAGTTTAAACGGATCGGTGAAAACACTTCACCTCCCACACTCAAACTGTGCACACATTACAAACAACACATAGAATCTGTGTGAGAGAAGATGTATTAGTCCACAGCAGTGATTTAATGCTCATAGTGGTAACAAAGGGCTGAAAGTGAGACTGTTCACTGCTACACAGTTTCCCTTAAGCACACTAAACCGTGAAAAACAAGTGTTTTGTTAATAGGGAACAATGGTGCTTGTTTAGGAAGCTAATTACCTGAAACACTGTCTTAAAGGCACAGGTCACCCCAAAATGACAATTTTGTAGGCTAATTATACGATTGTAAACATTCGGGATGTGCGCGCATCATGGTGTCAGAAAAACATGGAAGAGATACAGTATACAAAATAGTTTGATTATAGAAAACCTCTCCTGAAATAAAATAAACACGGATGATCTCTTCAGTCCAGCCTGTTTGTGTAATGACTTGTTTAGCTTAAAATGGCATATTCAATGACGGTATCCCATAGGGAATAATTACATCATTTTTGCTGTTGCCATTTTTGCCTATTCCTCTGTTTCACTCATCGCTGCTTTGTTTCCACTGTTTTTCTGCAACCAGTATGCGCACGCAGCTGGCAGTGACGTCGACTCCAAATTGGTGTCTTGTTTCTCACTGTCATGTTATTTCAAACCCATATGACTTTCTTACTTCTGATGAACACTCGAGGCAAAATTTGGGATTGACGACTTCAGTCACCATTGTGTTTTTCCCATCCAATGGAAGTGAATGGAGACTGAGCTTGTCAGCATACAACATTCCCCCCAAAACCTCTTTCTGTTGTTCTGAAGACAGGACGTTTAGAACAACAAGAAGGTGAGTGAATGATAAAAATAAATGTTAAGAAATAGCACAGCTGAACCGCTGTGAAGGAAAGTGGTGCGATGTAGATTTAAACCAGAAGAAAGAGAGGACCCTTGCAAAATGGAATGTGGCACTTTTTTTGATTGTTTAATGCCAAAATTAACGATTATGATTCATTTTCGATTAATTGCTAACAAAGCATTGTATTATGAGTCATACCTCCTACAAAGTTGGTCTCTATGTAGTCAATTATTTGATTGTAGTCACTGACAATAGTGTCTCCGTGGATGAAAACCGGCACCTCCTCCCCTAAATTGAGCCTCATGAACCAAGGCTCCTTGTGCTCTGTGAGTGGCATACTAACATCTCGCTCATCACACAGAAGACCTTTCTCATTGATCACCAGACGCACCTGCAAACACAAAAGAAAACAGGTGACATTAATATGACATCACCAAACACAGAATGAGAAGGTACATAAAAGTATAAAAGGTGACAGAGATATGAAAATGATCAAATTAATCTGAATATAATTTATAAGTGTTTGACATGATACCAGGTTTTGATTTTGGACACTATTTATAGTTTCATTATTTGATTTATTAAGGAATCAAAATATATAAAAATATATAACAAAGCAGATCTAATATCTTTTTTATGTTGACAGACCATGTGACACAATATCAGGGCTGTAGAGGGAATAATCACGATTAATCACATTCAGAATAAAGGTTTGTGTTTACATAATATATGTCTGTGTTCTGTGCATATTAATTTTGTATTTATGAACACATATACATATTTAGGAAATATTTATTTATTTATAATTACCAGTATTTTAATTTTTTATATTATAACCATAAATATATCCTCCAAAGTTGACTTAACCAACTGGATTTAAACTTTACTAAAGTCACAGTTAGACAGGCTTGTAACCTTATTTTAAGTTACACTTGCATTAAACCAACAATAAAAAAGCGACACTGACTAAAGGTCTTCTTAAATCCACGTGGATTCGTGGACAGGAATGATCCTCTTTTCTTCCAGATTGAAGGATATGATCCTGCCACATACTATTAATCCAGAGTAATCGATCAGGATAAGGCAATAAGCGACTGATGAGTGACAAGCAGGCAGGCCGAGGAAAAGAATGTCAGCATGCTTTCAACATCCTCTGCGCTGAGGCCATAAAATGTGTTGCACGGACATTAGACACAACATCTGAAGTATTTCACATCAACTGTCCAATGACAGACGCCAAATAATCTACACCAAAACTTTACAATGACATAAATGAAGCAAATCTAAAATCCCCATGCTTTGGAAAAAGCAGACAAACAAAGGCCCTGTCAGTAAAATGAAACACTAATCTGTACTGACGCTCAATGTCGGTCAAGAGAATCATTTCTCAGGAGCATTGAGAGAGAAGCACACACTGGTGCAGAGCTTTGTTTATCTCTGGGTTCTCTGGTGGGTGAATGGGAGAGGGATTTTGGCAGGCCATTGATTTTCTGCTCAGCTTTACATACAAGCCTGTAAATACTGTCATCAGCATTGAGATTTCAACCTCACGAATGTTCTGGTCAATGTAATGTTGTTGTGAGGAGTCGGGTTCAGCTTGAGATGAAACGTGACATTGGTTCAGATCGTGCAGTAGCCGAGCTGACGATAAGATGCACACCTGCTTCAAACCTATAAATTCTCCCGTTAGTTTTTTTCCACAAAGCTTCCTCGTTTCACTACATCATTTAGAGGAACAATAAACCGATTCAATTGGCTTTTATTTAGTGTTAACAGAGCAATCACGTACATTTGCATGTTACTGATGCGGTTGACTTTGAGCCTAGTAAGTGATAACGAGCAGAATCTCCTCCGGTTTACCGATTCATAAAGGACGCGATGGACAGGTAGGCCGATCTAATGCACAGGCACCGACAGAAAACGCAAAACTGAACTGTCCTGTCCCGCTGCACTGCACTGAAGAGACTCCGATACATTCACCCGGAGCTCCACCATTTTCAAGCTGTCATGTTTTTACCTTTTGAGAGCTGAAGGACTGAGTCCAGTGGTACAGAACGAGCCTGTCTTTTGAGTATGGCTTATGTTCTATCGTCGACTCGTTGCTCTCCTCTCCGTCTGCGATCTTGCCATCTTCGTCCATGGCTGATATGGGCCACCAGCTACAGTTGGTGGGAGTAACATTGTTGGAAGACGCCATGACAGAGGATTTTGTGCGTGTGAGAGGGTAACAGAGAGAGGGAGGGAGAGAGAGAGAGAGAGAGAGAGAGAGAGCGGGAGGGAGGGGGAGATGGAGAGCGCGCGGGGGGATTTCAGCACCACGAACAGCGGCATCAACAACACGACTGTTTTAATAGTGTGTGTGTGTGTGTGTGTGTGTGTGTGGACGTTTATCAAAGAAACCCATATCCTGCAATCAAAGAAAATATTAGTCTATTCTTATTCATCACAGAAGGAGGCGCAGGCATCCATGCAGCATCTGAAGGGCCATTTAAGGGAAGGTCACAGTCAGTCCAGACGCTCAGGAAGTTACACTTTAGTAAGGATGTCAACATATGATGTAGCCTGTATCTTTTACAGTATTTTTGATATTTGCATTATGAAGCGTTAATGCATAGGAAATCAATCATTACACATGTTATAGCTGTATTTAAAGTATCTATATACACTCACCTAAAGGATTATTAGGAACACCATACTAATACTGTGTTTGAGAAACCAATTTGAAATGATTGGAGCTTTGTGACATGGTGCATTATCCTGCTGGAAGAAGCCATCAGAGGATGGGTACATGGTGGTCATAAAGGGATGGACATGGTCAGAAACAATGCTCCGGTAGGCCGTGGCATTTAAACGATGCCCAATTGGCACTAAGGGGCCTAAAGTGTGCCAAGAAAACATCCCCCACACCATTACACCACCACCATAATTACATTAATGAGAAATTGAACAGGTGTTCCTAATAATTCTTTAGGTAAGTGTACATTGATAATGTAAACTTGTTTAAAATGTTGTTCGCTTTATGTCATATAGATGTATTAATATGACTTAAAGAATTTGGATATGACCAAAGGGCAAAAAACCCAATGGCTAATTGTTGCCACCAGAGGACGCACTTTAATCTCGACTGCTTTGATATCGAATAAAGCAACTCGAGGTTTCTCTTCTGTCAGCTCATGAACACAGTTCAAGTTGAAGTTGTCCACTTTAACAATCAACTGATTTCAAGAGTGCCAAATCACTACAGAAAATGTGCTCATTTATTTACATAATCTCTTATTTATTCATAACTTTATTGACTTAACAAAGTCTCACATGTCCAACTTAATCATCACACAGCAGCCAGTGTGCCAGACTCACTTTTCGTTTTTTTTATCTCACAAATGTCTGTCTTTCTCTCTCTCCCTTATCTCTTTCACTTCGGCCCTCTGTTATTTACTCTCAAACAAAACACAGACTGGTTTTCTGAAAGTCGGTGAGACCTCCAGAAAAGGGTTCGATTGCAGGTTCGTGAAGAGTTTCCAGAATTCTGACTTTTCTCGACCTGAAAACACGCACACACACAGAGGAAGACACAAACTCAACCGACCCCCGATATGGACATCCAGTCCAAAGCCTATTCTGCAAGTGATCTGGCAGCGCTTTTAAAAGTGCCTAGGTGCCGAGGGGCGATTGGGCTGTATTTTTGGAACAGCGTTGGGATCTGGTAGCCTTGTTGGGACTGCTAAAACATATCCTGCAGCACCAAGTGCAAAGAGGGGAGGCAGGGAGAGGGGAGAGGGGTCGAAAGCCATGAAAGACCACTGGCTCGACGATTCAAATAAATAGTAAACTGGGAAAAACCTGTAACTTAAAAAAGCAATAATCCCTCTCCCAAGCAATTTAAACAACGACACGTTTTAAAAGAAGTTTATTCATTTACGATACAAGAATAATAACTAAAGCAAAACAAGATTTAAACATTGTCGAGGATATACTTCTCAAGGATGCGCGAGCACTACGCTTTTGTAAGTTCAACACAAGTGAAAGCTTTTTCAATTTACGCGTTTATGGAAAAATATTTAATTCTCTATTATGATCTTAACGCAGGGCTTCAGTTCTTCTTTTTAAGTCGTTAAGTGTTCATTTTTACATTTTAAATTGTTAAGTTCAGAGCAGTTTCACTGAAGAGTGATGAGTGGAGGTCGCTTTGAATTTGATGATGGCGGCGCGTATTGTGGCGGATGGGAGGGTGGTAAAGCGCACGGGCACGGGATCTGCACCGGACCCAAAGGACAAGGAGAGTTCTCCGGATCCTGGAATTACGGGTTCGAGGTGGTGGGAGTCTACACCTGGCCGAGTGGAAACACCTACGAAGGGTACTGGTCGCAGGGAAAACGCCACGGTTTAGGTGTGGAGACCAAGGGACATTGGGTTTACAAGGGAGAGTGGACGCACGGATTTAAAGGGAGGTACGGGACGCGTTTTAGCCAAGGCAGTGGTGCCAAATACGAGGGCACTTGGAATAACGGATTGCAGGACGGTTATGGCACGGAGACATATGCGGATGGCGGTAAGTCTGGAAAAGGATCTTGTATAAATGTGAACTCGCATATTAAAACTTGGATTTTATGAGATTTAGAGCAGTGTTATTACGCCACTCTAAGGATTCTTGTAAACTTGTCTTTTCTTAAGAAAATCTCTATTTATTCAGTGTAATTATCATAGATTCACTAGTGAACTTTAGTCGTGTACATGTATGGTTTACAATCTTGGAATCCTGGTGTGGCCACAGATGGTCTTTTGGGTACATGCCCATTGCTGAGAAACATTTGCCAGTGGAGGGTGGGTGGTTACAAATCCTTTTCTTTTTGAATGTGTGGCATGAAAATGTAAAAGAACCCATTCACAAGTGGCAATTATGTCCTTCACGTACCCTCCTGCGTTTCCAACAAGACTTCCATTTCTCTTCAATTTCCAGACTTGTTTTTGTTCTTTCAGGCATTAAGTGTCAGTTTAGTCACTCTCTTGCATTTCTTTCTAATAAGCATTCTTCACATTACAGATAAACATTTAAATGCAGAACTTCAAAAAGCAAACAAAAAGATACCTTTGTCAGAATTCACATACTTTTGTGTAACGCTGCCTTCATTTACTTATCCTCAAGTTGTTCCATATCTGAATATCTTCATATTTTTCGTATGGAAGTAAACGATTGCCAAGAACTGTTTGGTTACACGTATTCTTTAAGTATCTTTCTCTGTGTTAATCACATCAAAGACATTTATGTAGATTTGGAACAAGTCGTGGGTAAATAAATGATAACAGAACTAGTATTTCTTGGTGAACTGTGAAGGGTGTGCCAATAGTGTATGTCTTCTGTATACTGTGTCTTTTGAGCTGGTAGCTGAGTCATCACAGTTAGCTATGTGATTAAGGCACAATAATAGCCGGTCTGTCCCTTAGGACTAATGGAGCTCAGACATGTGTTGCATGACAGGACCGGACACACAAGTCCCTATGACAAAAATAACTGCACGTGGTTTATTACTTCAGACAAAGATAAGAATCATATGGTTTGCCAGCGGTACCGCCGTTAATACCATCATCTCACGTGTCTAAAGTTATGTGTACAGTAAGTTTAAAAGTAGTTTAATGCAATCTTCATGGTTGCTTGTAGTTTCAATTTTGTCAAGGAATATTTGGAGTATTAAATTAAGTGTTTGTTAAGTAATAAATCTTTCACACTTATTATGGGTATGCATTGGTGCATCATAGCATGATGTATTATATGTTGAGTTATTTGTAATTCTTTGATTATAAAATGTGTCAGTTTTGTTTGTAGAGCACCTTTTACTGTCCAAAAGATTTTCAATGGGCTGAAGCGCATTGCTTAAAAGCTTGTTGAATCATGAGAGTTCCTGTTTAACAAACATCATTGTTTCTTATAAGTCACCTGCTGTCTTAAAATATTGGTTAATGTCTAACATGCTTTGGTTATTGTCACTGCAGGAACCTTCCAGGGCCAGTTTACAGGTGGCATGCGACATGGCTACGGCGTACGCCAGAGCGTCCCTTACGGCATGGCCGCCGTGGTGCAGTCTCCTCTCCGAAACTCTCTAAGCTCCCTGAGAAGTGAACACAGCAATGGCACCTTACCGCAACAGGACATACCGGTCATCACCACCACAAACGCGTCCGACCAGGAAGCCTTGGTCAACACGCCCCTTGGGCCATCCCGTGGTGGCTTTGCCCTCACCCTTCACGTGGACCCCGACACTGTCAAGCCAAAGAAAAGAGGCCTTTTCCAGCGTGGCTCGCTGCTGGGCAAGCTGAAGAAATCTGACTCGAGAACATCTCTGTCCAGTCAGAAGAGCAAGATCAGCTTTTTACGCAGCGAGTCAGCACTCAGTTCCGCCGCCAGCGATGCCAATTCAACCATTAGTCTGGGCGAAAGCGAAGGGGAGGGCGAGGGTCACGAGTTTCCCCCCGTTGAGTCGGATATCGACGCCACCACCACTGAAGTCTACATGGGCGAATGGAAGAACGACAAGCGCTCGGGTTATGGGATCAGCGAACGCTCGAGTGGGCTCAAATATGAGGGCGAGTGGCTGAACAACCAGCGTCACGGGTATGGATGCACCACCTTCGCGGAGGGAGGCAAAGAAGAGGGCAAGTATGTTAACAACATGCTGGTGAAGTCGGTGAAGAAGAAGGTCATTCAGTTGAGGGGCGCCAAGATAAAGCAGAAGGTGGAGCGGAGTCTGGAGGGAGCTCAGAGGGCGGCTGCCATAGCCAAGCAGAAGGGAGAAATCGCCAACTCAAGGTGAGAAGATATATAGATAGGAATGATAAAAACCGCTTTGTTGACACTTGATAGCAAACTGCGTCTGTCAACGTCGTTAAATGCACGTATGATTATCAAATGTTTCTGTACAGTTGTGTAGACCCAAACATAATAATTGCAAAAGTCAGACAATACAACAAGACCGTTGCTAACACAGTTACCATAGTTTTAAAACTTGCCATATTGAGTTAATACAACAAATAAAAACACAAACCAACACATTCTCAATTGTAAAAGGTTATCCCATTTCTTCAGGATTTGAAATCTCTGCGATGTACTATTCTGGATAATACATTGACAGCAAGAAATGTTGACCTTTCCAAGATGGCAGACGTGTCAAATGTAGCATTTATGTAATGTGTATTCATATCTGTATAAATCCTTTGACTCTGACCTCGTGTCAGACGCTTGAGTATGAGTGATGTGAACTACACAACACTGTAATACTGAAAAAGGATTTTTGTTTCAAATGTGCCTTACATGGCTCTTTACACACCCTCAAAGGGAAGCTTAATCGTTTATATGTGTCAAATGTTCCATCTGAGCTTTGTCTAGTTTGTAGCATGTTCTCATCCATTCAACACATACAGTTCATTACCCAAAAGCAACTTTGGATATGTTTGTGCGTTTTCTTCATCTAAACAAAACTTAACTTTGACTACTCCTGAGATGTAAAAATCTTCATTACCATTAACCATTTAACAAAAAAAGTAATTTGTGTTCCTGCTCTTTCTATCTACTGTATGGTGTGTTGCAACTGTACTGTTATGTTTGTTAATGTTTTGGTGTTGATTTTTCTCTCTCCTCACTGTCTGGCTTGATGTCAGGAGTTTATTTGTCTTAGCTCGTAATGCTAAGATCAGATTTCTGTCTACACAAAAATGTCTGGTCTTATATCAAACATTTAAATTATGACATTGATGTGTTTAGGAACAATAGGCCCTTTGTTAGAACAACCTTTATGCAACCCTCCAAATGTATGCAACTTTTTTGTTATGCTGATGTTTGGCTTAATAATTTGCGATGAGAACAATGAAACATTTTCCAAGGTTATCATGTGCAATCTAATTTAAGTCTGCTGTCAGGACGTCGTCTTTAAAATCATTTTAATGGGACGAGCACCAACACATCGGCGTGCGTCTATTGCCTGAGAGAACCCAGGGCTGTTTGTCTTTGGTTTGTGGATCTCCTTACAAGGAGGAAAGATTTTATCAAAGTCACCGCACCTGAAATTGCCCCGCTGTTTATACGAGTGAGGATAGAAAAGATAAACTGCAGATGCTGTCAGGAGCGTTTGGAAATCTAAATATTTTTCACGGAGGTATTATTAGTGTCAGTGTCTTAGACTCTTCTACATGATATGTGGAGCCGGTCGAGCCATAAAGACGCCATGAATAGAAAAGACATTCATGCTCTTCTAAGAGTCTGTTTGTTCTTGCATTTGGAAGAACATTCTGGAGACTAACAGTGAGGTGGCATGGTGTTGATTTTTCTCACCACGTCTCTATTCTGGCTGGCAGATCCATGTTGTGTCGACATTAGTTTTTTGGCGATTCAGTAAGGCCTGATGTGAAATTTGGTATTCTTTACATGCAAAACGTGTCTTTTTCACCTTCACTAAAGTCTTTTGTTCATCTCACATCAGTCAGCACTGGTGTTAATACGGTATACAAGGAATGTGCATTGATGCTGGATGTGAGTTGTCATAATGTCAAGATTACAGAACAAACATGATATATAATATTTGATGAATTTTGTTACTTTTGAGATTCACATTTTGTACGCAAAACTGTCCCACGTTTTACTCCTTCTGTCTCTAACCGTAAAAAATCCAACATGCAAAATGTTCTCCCTACAAAGATAAATAAGTAACTTGAACATAGCATTTTAAGTAAAAGAGTCAAATGATTGTTTTGCATTTACTGAACAAAATGAGCCTAAACATGTTTCTAACAAAGATTATTTTGTTGACTGGACTCAGTTTCTCAAGTTTTTTGACAAAATGCGTCAGAAAGTTTTCCCAACTAACAAAACAGTGTATTCTGAACAAGCAATATTGCAAGAGTTTGAAAGTTCCCAAGATGCTTTGCAGCATGTTCAATTCTGTGTTTCTAATTACTTTTTCTTTTAAAGATTAGAGTTTTAGTTTTTGCTGGCTTAATTTATGCTTTAATATCGTTGTTACTGTTTGTTATCTGTTGAGTTTAGAGTTCTTTTAATGAATGATGGTATTTGATTGACACCATGGTTGAGATTTGTGTGTTCAATGTTGATGTTGAAATGACTGTAAAGCCCGCATCTAAACACTCAACACAAACTGCTTAAACAGTTATTTGATCAATGTTTGGGTCTGTTTGAGTCAGAAAACATTAACAATAAGACAAAAATATTTGTAACAATAACAGTAATTGGTGTGACAATAAAATCTTTATGATAAAAAGAGGAAATCAGCATTACATAAAAAAACTAATTTAAGTTGGCTAAACAAAGGATCATTACTTTGAATAATTAAATAATATACGTTGAGTCAACACAAAAGTCTTACTGCATCAGTTTGCCACATTTTTTTATGTTGGCTCTTTTTTCTTTACAGTGCTGTAATGGTGCTCGAGGTTACATTTACTTTACATAATGTGAAACCCCCTGTCTGCAGCTTAATGGCCTCCCGTTCCCAGTTCCACCAATGTGGTGAGATCAAAGTTAAAAATAGTGGACAGCGTGCGGTTCGTTCATTGGGGTCCAGGTCCAGGTTAACTTCTTTGCTCTATGGTGGTGTATTTAGAATAGCAGAGGGTTCTGAGTGGAAGTTGAGGGTCCTGGGGGTCGTGGCTCTGGGTGTAAATGACGCACTTGGGTCTGGTGTCAGAATGGAGGCCTGCCTAAAAAAGGACAGGCACTGTTGCTATATCACAATCACAGAAGAATGCGACAGCTGATAGGCCCCAGCTTCTCAGACAGTAACACAGACAGACCTCGTTCTTCAGTTAAAAAACTCGCTAGATGATGAAACATCCCAACATTAGATATATATCTGTGCATAGTTTTATGTAGTATTGACTTCAATAAGGAAATCAATCTTGTTGGGGAGAGTAACATGTTCTGCTATAAGTATGCGTGTTGATTAGTTTCATCTTTTTTGGATGTTGTTCATTTTACAGCTTCAACCAAACAAAATCTCTTTCCGTAAAGTCTGTAAGATGCTTCACTATTATTTCATTATGTACTGTAATAGTTTCATTTGAGCTTGTCTGGGCTTTAGCTGAGAGGTGCGTCAGCAATGGTGTCAGATCATTTTGAGGACATAAATATTGTCCAGCCCGCAAATAAGTGAGAAGGCTTGAAGTATATAAGTGTTCAACCTCATGCGTAGTTTCTCAGCTCGGGCTTCAACACTGAGAGGAAGTGTTCTGTTCTGTTCTGTTTTCATTGCAGTGGCTCCCTGTTAAGCTTTGAGTGGATTTTAAAAGACTTGTTTTACTGTATAAATCGCTTTACAATCTTACCCCTGCCTACTTCTCGAGCGATCTCTTAGGTCTGAACATTTAAAAACTTAAAAATTGCCAGAGCCGGCCCTGTTATGGAACAACCTTCCGATTGTGATTCATACAGAATCTTCTCTGTCTTATTTTAAATCCCTGTTGAAGTCGTACTTATTGGATAAAATTAAGACAAGCTAAAATTTTGACGCCTTGCTCTTGTTTCATTATTTAAGAATTTTTAAATTCATTATATTTATTATAATTGTAGCGGCACAAATATAACCACAGCCGCTAAGGAGCTGAGTGAGGAACTTTGTGACTCGTCAATCATTGTAACTCTTGCATCTTCCTGTTTATCAAGCTACGATAAATATACGGTCAAAAAAAAATATTCGCTCCCGCATCTTTCCTTCCAAACACATACCGCCACAGGTGTTTAAACATGACATGATTCAGGACACTCCCCCTTTCCCCTCATCACATGAAAGGCACTTCACACGCCTCCTACAATAATCCTTTTGTAAGAATCTGTTATTCTGTGTTTTGTTAAATTTATCATAAATTTGATGCAATCAAATGTCAGAAAAATGAGACCAGTAACCAGAAGAATTGATGTTATGGAATTACATAGCTGAAAATGTTTTTGGTTTAATTTAAATTCCAATTTTAAGATTAGAAGTTTTTATTTGGGGGATGACAAGCGGTGCACCCAACACGAAAACGTTTGAGAACCACTGGTGGTGTGTGAAAGTGGCCAACATTGTGTAGATTAATCTTGTAAATAACATAAGACATGTCAGAGGGTGGATCCATGTTAAAGGAGCAATGTGCAGATTTTAGCGGCATCTAGCAGCGAGTTTGCAAATTGCAACAAACATCTCACTCCACCCCTCGCTTTCGAAGCACCAAGGCAACAAAAACAGGACAAAGATGTCGTCACGTTTTCGCTGCTTTGCTGAGAGAGATATGATATATATGAATTGCGTTCTGTAGAGCAATTTTTTAGAGCTACTGTAGAAACAACATGAAGAATTTCATCTACAGTGTGAGAAGATATAACTCATTCTAAGGTAATAAAAACATAACGCTTCATTATCTAAGGTCTTTATGGACATCTGAACACATCATTATTTTGTTTATAGGGTTGGGAGAAAAATCGTTTCACATATGAATCGCGATTCAGTCTTCTAGCGATTCAAATCGATTCAATGTCTGACAACAGAAAATAATAATTGAATGGCTTTATTGGGCACTTATTTGCAATAAAATACAATATGTGACGGTTCAAAGACCAGAAGCCAAAGTGCCAACACTAGTCTGACTCTGAGTGCAAATGCAATGTAATGACGTTTTTATATGCTGATTGTATGTCAAGGAAGGATTTTGAATCGAATTGTGACCCTGAGAATCAATTCTGAATCGATCGCGAGGGACCAAAGGATTCCCACCCCTTTGCATTTCTGTCAATAGATCCTCCAAAAAAAATCACTCACTGGACCTTTAAACAATATCGTGTATTGTCATTCATTGTACAGCTTCGGTGGGGTCAGTGATGGGATTCTGCTCAGCTTGATTTAATCTTGAAGTATGTGAAAAAATATGATGTTTTTGAGAGAGAGAGAGAGAGAGAGAGAGAGTCAAGTCAACTACTTTGACTCCAATTGAACAGTTTTCTAACAGCAATGGCGGAACTTCCCGGAAGTTACTAGAAATGCATGGAACTAAACAGACCAACTGAGGTGCACTTCTAACCCATTGAATAATAAAGTGAAAGAAATTTTAAAGAGCAAACACAAAACATAACTTCCTGCAACTATCTGAAGGCTTCACGTGACACGCAAACTTCCGTTGGCACAACTCTCTCTCTCAATGGCTCTGGTTGTGACCTTTACCTGTGATTACGAGATATCTGTCTTCCCCTGTTCAAGGAGATACTGTAGGACTTGGTCTTGTATGAGTGAAATAGCTGCCCGCAGAGATGTCCACCAAGTGTCTGAGAGATTTTGATGTTTCATAATAGAACAAAAAATATTTGTTCTACTTTTTCTAGTCTACTACTATAATACTAAAGTATATAACTATTATACGAAATAAGCTGAATATTGTTAGATGTTTTTGATGGTTGTGGTGCACATTAGACTTGCAAGTCAAAACGACTGATTTTCATGTATGAATTTGTAACTATCTAGTAAACTGATCACATCATTTTCACTCTGCGGTAAATTGAGATTTGTATTAGATTAGGTTCTGCACGAATGAATCAACGCACGGCAACAGTCTGTCTAGAACAGACCGATACATCTGCGCACATGGCTAGGCTTCACAATTTATTAAAAGCTTATTTTTAGATATTGATATTAAATATTGATACTAGTAACTTGTGAGTGCTTTTAATCAATTAAATCAAAATCTTTGTTTGCTGATTTGGGTACAGCAAAGTGTTTCACACTCATTATACTCACTATACAGTAATTACTTGACTAGACAGTAAGATAGTTGTGGATGCATCTTTTTGATTCAACACTCGTTCTTTTGAGAACCACATTCACAACAGGGTCTGTAAGCGGTCGTGCTATTTTAGACTATTTTAGATAACATTACATTACAGTATGGAAAATACCTCTGCACCGAAAAATAAGTAGGGGGTTTCTCTTATATGTGACACTGGACAACAAAACCAGTCTTGAGAAGAACAGTAACATTTTTAGTAATCACCAAAAATACAGGGTATGGGTAAAAATGACAGATTTTTATTTTTGGCCCAAAATCATGAGGATATTAAGTAAAGATCATGTTGTATGTAGATAGTTTATAATTCCTACCTTAAATATATACTTTATTTTTGTGAGATGGTCTGCTACAGTGACTCAACTTCAAATGCGATTTTCTCAATATTTTGCTTTTTTTGCTTTGTAAAACACACCAGATAGTGTCCTATCCTAACAAACCACATATCAATAGAAAGCTTATTTCTTCAGCTTTCAGATGATGTCAAAATCTAAATTTTGAAAAATTGACCCTTAAGACTGATCTTGTCGTCAAAGGTCAAATATATTCGTTAAATGAGCAAATGTTCATTAATCATGTTAGTGTGAACATCACAATACACAGAAATATTTTTTTGTTGGATAGACCAAGGGTTTTCAACTATGATGTCAAGGACCCCCAAATATGATGAACCTTATGGGAAGGACCCTCATCTGAAAATACATATCCAACTATTTTTGTATGTACAGTATAAAGAAACATGTTTGATAAATAAGTGTGATGTTCTAAAAGTAATGTACAGTTTTTTTACAGTCATATTTTATTGTATTTATTGTATTTTACTGTATTGACTTTCATAGTTTTTTCATGACAGCTTTATAAAGAACTTTCTAAATAATACGCATGAAGCAAATAAGAAGACATGAACACTTAGAAATAAAAATATGCACTTTGTCCTCAAAATAAATTCTGGGGACCGCTCGGAACCTTCTGGAGGACCCCTGTGTCCCTGGACACCTGTTTGAAAACCCCTGCCATAGACAGTAAATATCATCATAATTGCCAGTTATTATCTTTTGTGCCATATGTGGAAAGATATTGGTAAATACAAAGTTTTTCAATTAAAATGAACATTTATTGATCTTCTGTGTGATAGTTTTTCTTTGTCATCATCAGCATATAACATAAATAATTGACATTTGCTCATGAATCATTTTGTATTTGTAAATGCACACAGTGTGTGCGCTAGAGAATATACGGTGGCTTTCCTTAAAGTGGCACAGCAGTACTCGTATCTCTCTGTGAGGTGCTGGGTGTTAAAAGATTGATTTATTTTAGTTCCTGCTCAATGGGAGAAGAGGACACCCTCTTCTGCTTTAAATAACTCCAGGCCATACGACCCTCGCCACACATCTTCCTCCAGGAGTTGATTCAAACACTCCTTGGTTTCTCTTGAATGTTTTCATGTCTTAGTGGTTTCCAGTACTGGGACGGTTCATGCATAGGCTTCTCTGAGGGGATATTAATGTTGCTTTTGTTTAGTGCAGACAACTGCTAACCCCTCTCTCCAAATAAAGACGAGGCAGGAATGTCTCCAAGTGCTCTGGGAAACATTATTCCAAATGCCATAAAGCAAACACTCGGTTGTCTTTATATCCAACCAACAGTACAGTTGAACTGCATCAGACCTGCTTGTGTCTTTGTCATCATAGGACATTACCGTTGTCACTAAATCTGAAATAAACACAGCTTTCTGTTCTTAGCGTGGCACTGAAACGCTGCCAGAATGAGTTGTGTTTGTATCTGTTGTTGGTAGGTATTCACATTACATGCTTCTGGATTTCTATTTTGGTTTTATTGATGCTACAAAATCTGGTATAAAACCTCAACCACAGAGCGTGTGCTGGCAACCCCAGAGTTCAAATACTTTTACTCATTCAATATTTACCATGAGTGTATTGTATGTCACATAGAAAAGTATAGACAGAGATTTAAAGAGCCACGAAACACCAAACAACATTTATTTAGATGTAAACATATTTGGTTTTGTTGCACATCATAGAAAACACTGTTAGCAACTGTTAGTTATTATGATAGAGAAAACTAGTTCATTTCTTGCTTTTTTGCTCTATTTTTGCCTTGCGTGTTTAAAATCCTCATCTGGCCAACATCAAAGGATGTGACATGGCGATGTACTATAGTACATCCAAAACGCGTCTGTGTATCGTTATTATTCATGAGACTGTGTTTTCTTGACAAATGAGAAGATATTTCTCCTAATTATTCACAACAGCGCCTTGTGATTGGAGCGCTCGTCTCCCATGCAGGAACCTTCGCCGGTTTTTAACGACTCTTCTTCTCACAGCGTTCAGGCTACCTTTAAATGCATTTCTCAAAAATGACAGCGAGGTAGAATGTAGATGAAAGGGGAGGTTTCATGACACTTTAAATGAATGTGTGTTTCAAGTTTGTTTAAATTCTAAGGAAAGCATTTGTTAATACGCTCCTATCCTAGTTAAATGTGAGGAATCATTAAGTCATTCATTGAATGGACTCATTTCTCAAACAACTTTTAGTGCTAAAGTGCTATCGTCAGAGCCGGAGATTGGCTGAAAAGACTCCATAACGGTAAAACTCAACATATTGACTCTGGGGGAGCTGGAGAATGAGACTATTTCCAAATAGAGTGGAATGTTCCTTTAACATACCTAAACAACGACTGGGGAAAATTACATTTCTGTCGAAATGTTCTCAATAAACACTAGCCACTGTAAAAAAGCGGCTCTTATTCCACGGATAAAGTGAATAATTTCACGTTAAGCATTTTCTCCCGCGTGAGTCCAGGCTATACTGTAAGGAAGAGAAGAATTTACGTACCTGAACAACGACCAGGGACAACCAAATTATTTTATATCACCTACGTATATCAAACACAAGCATGATATCAGAAAAAAATTCTGTTCTCAGTTTTAAATCTTAAGAGATATTGACTGCAGACACGGCATAACTCAGACTCAGTTTGAGATATTGTTGATGCAAGAGACTTGAGCAGAAATTTCCATTTGCTGTCCATTTAATCTCATTTATGTCTACAAGCAATATTAAAGAGATGGTTTAGATTGAGAAACAGTTTAGATATTGCAGTCACATCAAATTTACTCAAAACTACAAATATGAGTCTAACCCTACATGACTTTATCTCATTTCACAGAACGGCTCATGCCAAAACCAAAGGAGACGCCGCAGAACAATCTGCCCACGCAGCCAACAATGAATCTAGCATTGCCCGCGTGGTTGCCAGAGAGCTTTCTCCATCTTTTCATCAACCAGGTAGGTAGAAGACTCTCAATGTAGCAGGTACAAGCGTTGATGCAGGTGAAAGTTCAGATTTACAGTACGGCGGCAGAACAGACACTGCCGTTTATGGCCTCATGTGAACATCTCTTTGTCCCGTAGTGCTTCATTGTGTCTTTTTTAAATTAAAGGCACAGCAGCAACCCGGCAATGGACAAATGATTTAGTTTAAGCCAATAGGAACTTCAGAATGAGTCAAGTGTATTGTGCTTGCATTCTAATGCATGTGTCACATCGTGTCTCAGGTCCAGAGTATCTGAAAAAGCGTGCCCTGCAGGAAGTGGCCGAGAGTAATGAAAACGCTGACACAGGGATGCACGAGCCGGTGTTAGGCGAGGATTCCGCACCAACACCCCCGGACAGCCCATTCATGCACGAGAATGAAAGCCTGAGACCAGGCTCCGCCCCTCCGCGCACCCCCTCGCCCACTCCCGGCATCATCCCTCGGGCCTCAAGCAAAGACGCTCCAAACCTACTGAGTCCTGGTAGCTGGAACGGAGAGAAGACCAGCAGAGGCAGCAGTCGAACAGGCAGCAGGTCCAGCACTCCGTCCTCCAACCATGCCGCTCCGCCTGCCCTCGCCCCCGAGGACCGGGTCCCGTCCCGTACCCCCAGCCGCCAGAGCATCAAAGCCGAGCAGGGATCCGACATGGAAATCCAAACCCTGCAGAAAATGAAGATGGAGTCAAAAGCGGCGGAACCCACCCATGCCGCCACACCGGTAAGAACCAGCCTCGTCGTTTCTACTGACGATGAAGAACCGCCTCGCCACGCCTCCAAGCCGCAGGCCAAAGCAGTCACTCCTGAGATGAAGCCAGCCCAAGTCAAACACAGGGCTGAAACAAAGGAGCTCGTGTATGAGCCTCCGGCCTCTGTGATGGTAAGCAAGTCAGAGTCCATGACAGAGGTGAGGGAGGAGAAGAAAGCAACCAACAAATTTGAATGGAAACCTTCACCGAAACGAGAACCAACCCCTGCCCCTAAAGCTGCTCCGAAGCCTGAGCCCATGCCAGTGCCTACACCAGAACCCAAACCTCTGGTCAAGGCGTCTGAGAAACCAGTTGGCAAGGTGGAGGCCAGGAATGAAATGAGGCAGAGGTCAATGGTGAAAGTCCCCAGTGAAACGGCACAGGAGTCGATGGAGCTGGATGAGGTACGACAAACAAGTCTAAATGCTTTAGCATTATTTCTGGTAACAAATGAGGTCCTGTGTGAGTATTTAAAGTGGACATGGAGGGTAGTTCAGTCCTTACTACAAAAATGTTAGGAATTTTTATCATATTGGTTAAAATATCACACTGTTCATGCACATGCAGATAGAAATGTTTTACTTTAGATTTCTTTCAAATGATAGCATTCATATTTTTTAAGGGATAGCTCACCCAAAAATGATTTTGTCCACATTTACTTTCTTCCTGCCGCAGAACACAAAAGAAGTTCACTTGCCCATTCACTTCCATTGGTTTTATGTCAATGCATAGAAGTGAATAGGTCACATCGCTGTTTGGTTACCAACATTCTTCAAAATATCTTCTTTTGTGTTCTGCGGTAGAAAGAAAGTCATACAGGATTGAAATGACAAGAGGGTGAGTTAATGATGATAGAATATTGCATGTTCACTCCTTGTCCCATTTAAAGGTGCAGTTTGTAACAATTTTAAATTAAAAATCCATAAACCACTAGGTGTTGTTATATATTATGTTAAGCGGAGTACTTACAATATCTCAAATGTTTCCAATAACTTGTAAATTATAAGAAAATCTATATTCTAAACAGTGATAAGGCGGTTCTGTGCAGTCCCCTGTCAATGTCGTCATATCCGCGTTCCCCTTTGTTACCATTTTTACTGATGTAGAAACCGCATGACAACAGTGTCGTGGACAAATGCTGAAGTAGAGTCTAGTGTCTATCAAGCCACTCACTTGTTTCGAGCACTCACTTATTTATGGACCACAATTATTCTCAACATTTATAAAACTTTACCTCATCTGCTAACATGATTTCTTGTTCTCATCTGATTGATGGTCATGAACGGTGGAGTTGAAGATAACGGATCCCGTCATTCCACGCTCCTTCACAGCGTCATCAAGCCACGGCATTGTTGTTGTTCTGATCATGCGCCCTCTAGTGGCGGTTTTTACAAACTCCACCTTTAAAGTCTGAAACATTAAATTAGGATTCACACTCAACTATGTCCCTTTAAGACTCATAATCTATAAATTTATAAGATATACAAACAGCTGCTTTGAATGTGCATCTTTGAAATAACCAAGGTGCAATTTGCTTTCAATAATAACTGAATGTCGATTCTGCGCACAATGGCCATTCTGTGTTAGCATCAGATGTCCTCCCAGCGGGCTGTGGTATGAGAGAACCCTTTCTTCTTAACTCAAAAGCAGACTGGAACACGTCTGCTCTGGCGACCACAGCTGAGAAGGACAGATTGGGTTTCTGGACATTCAGCCCTGGCTCTAGTCCTTCAGCCGCATTTTTCACAATCTGCGCAAGGCTGAGCCTCGAAATGACAAATTCTCACCTTGAGAAAGTCCCTTGTGTTCCTTAGAAACCCAATATCGCTTTGCATTGCAGTGACATCTTGTGGTTAAGCATAGATTCTGGTCAGCTGTTGTCCGTATAGTGTGCACATAAAACCTTACAGCGATAGGATTAAACAGGTTTTTGGTTTTATTATAAAGGTTTATTTTCGCTTATTTCTACAGTATTGTTTATGATATTTGAAATAAAGAACACTAACAGACATTTTTTCTCAGGCGCCGAACACGATTATGATCTGCATGGTTATATTCCTGAACATTGGTTTGGCCATTTTGTTTGTTCACATTTTGTCATGAGGCAACAAAGCGTAAGGTAAGTTGCATTTATATACTGTACAGCAGCGGAAAAAATCAAGAGAGCAATTCAAAGTTTCTTTTTTATTTGAAAATGTACTATTTAACGGTATGTGTATAGGTAAAATTGTCATTCTTGTTTCATTCTGTGAACTACTACCACATTTTTTTCAAACTTTTTACTGAAAATCTTATTTTTATTTGAAGAAAAGTCAGACTGGAGAAGCAGATCAAAATTAAAGAAAAGATGCTCTGTATTTTTTCAGACCTCAGATAATGCAAAGAAATACAACAACAACATACATAGGTATTTTGGAAAAGTTCTAGAAAAATAAAAATTTTAGAATGGTCTCTTGCTTTTTTCCACTGCTTTAGTAATGTTCATTGCACCGATAGACCCTCAGAATTCATTCTATGAATAATGCAAAAAAATGTTTAATTGACTGTTCTACCTTGTGACTTTATGGGTATCATTTCACCTTTTTCCAGCCAAAACCACCCAGGTGAAAGAATGTAGCGTGTGGAGCTGTGACGATGCTGCGCGCTCCATTAGCAGCTCTGTTGTTGTGATATCGAGTTTCAGAGAGTCCCTCCTGAGCTGCTCTAAAGATGGCCGTCATCTGCAGTTGGACTGAGTTGTCTGACCGTGAGAGAGAAAAGCAACTGTACACATTTGCTTGGAAGGATACCGCTGCATTTAATAGTTCTGTGGAAGTCTAACTCCGTTCGCTTGTCAATAGAGAAACATAAATATCTGTTGTAAGGGCTACTTTGTATTGTGTACATGTTAAAAATAATATATAATAATAGGACATGTCACTTGGCATTTAATATTCATATTTGGAGAATAAACATAAATACAGTTATGACATAAAATGGATCAATCCTGTTTTTCTGTTTATTTTAGTGTAAAACCAGAACTCTATGATATAAGACCGGGTGGTGTTGTAACCAAAGTTTGGTTTTGAAATTCTATATGGAAATGCACATTTTATCAAATGTCTTAAAATCCCCCTCCATAATAAAGCGCAACATGCCTGTATAATAAAAGTGTGCCATTAAAACATGCAAGTATATTCACAGCGAAAGAACAAAAAGTTGTACAGTATTCATCGAAATGGATCGTTTGCTTATGAAATGCTTACAAAAATGTTGTGGGAAAGTTCTACTGAAAAAAGGTATAATCAAGACAAACATGATGAAGGTATCATATTTTCTGCAACCCTCCTTTACAGATCTAATGGATCTCAACAGTTGATCTGAGATGCTGAATCAAGAATGTAAAAACACAACCTTTTCTTGAATGGAACATAACAAAGTGTGTTACTGTGAATTTGTGACACTTTGGTGTCAGTTTGTGCTTGAAGTTCTTCCTCATTTTTCTGCCTGTATTAGAAATAAAATAGTATGCAACAATGTTGAAACCGGGCTGTGCAACAACTCAGTGCAAATGTATGTGTCCTACATTTTATATGCATGTGTGCACATTTGTGTGTTTTTGTACATTTCTTAATTATTAACTTTCCATCAGCACATTTGTTCTGAAAATAATTTCTAATTTCATAGTTTTATATAATGCGCTCAGTTTAGCCAACACAGAATAGCAAATAATACCTCGCACGTGTGAAGAGATTATATTTAATTAAACTCTCCAACAAAATGTTATTTGTTTAATAAATAAAGGGATATAAATTAAACTCAGTATTAATTCAAATCTCTTTTGTTTATTCTGTGGAGCTCTATATGTTACAAATATAGGTTTTTTGATTAAATATCCCCAGTGAAATTTATGTTGTTGTATCCACTAGCTTTAATATCATCAGACTGTTTTAGTGTTATTTTAATCATATAGTTTAAGTTGTCCTGACAAAAATCTCATGTATAAAGACAAAAGAGAATTGTAGACGCACAATCATATTTGCAATAACCATTTCACTTCAAACATCAAATTCAAATAAATGTTTTTAATCTGCAAAGCTGTCATTTTCTAGACTTTTCTCTTTATTACAACTTAACATTGTTACAGTGCATCTCTGAATTTTCTGCAGTTTTTCCTTCTGACCGCTCAAACCCTTGAGACTTGACTTCCGTCAACGTTGTATCTTCTTACATCCAAGGAACGGCAAACAAGGGAGAACAAAGAAAATATATTTAAACTTCACCTGTCCACCACTTTGACGTATCCTCCCCTGACAGGGTCTGAATGCCAAGACCAATTTTAGATTAGGGTGGTGAACCGGTCACTCTTCATGTCTCTTACCCTGGAACATTCACTTGGATGTAGTGCTCTTTTGCCAAGACAGAAGTATTAAATAATGTTATGAGCAACAGACAGCCTACACAAGAGATTGGATGAGAACTGACATCTACACTGCAACACTGCCCCCTGCATGAAACACTTCAAAACAGACCAAACTGAACTGTGATGTGGGGCATTTCCAAGCTTAACTATTTTAAACAGTTAATGAAATTATATTTCTAGGATAGACTAGTGAGCCTAGAAACAATAAGGGAACAACAAACATTGAATAAATTGAATAAAAGCCATGTGTTTCAATTAAATACACTTGAACAAGTTGGCCAAAGTTTGGCTTGAGAAGTCATATTATAGTGATAATTCTCCTAAAACCAAAGTAATGACAACTAGACACTTTACAAGCTTAATTTATTAGCATATAAGTGGAATTGACCTTTTACTGAAGTTCAGAACTCAAAGGAAAGTAAAGAACATACAAAAATGACGGACAAGAAACATTTAGAAACAAAAGAAGAAAACCTAATACTCTTCCCCCTCATCCTCCCCTTCCACACTATCAGCACCAACCTCCTCATAATCTTTCTCCAGGGCGGCCATGTCCTCTCTGGCCTCTGAGAACTCTCCCTCCTCCATACCCTCACCCACATACCAGTGCACAAAGGCACGCTTGGCATACATCAGATCAAACTTATGATCCAGACGGGCCCAGGCCTCAGCGATAGCTGTGGTGTTGCTCAGCATGCACACGGCCCTCTGCACCTTGGCCAGGTCACCACCCGGTACAACAGTGGGGGGCTGGTAGTTGATACCCACTTTGAAACCAGTGGGGCACCAGTCCACAAACTGGATGGTGCGCTTGGTCTTAATATTGGCGATTGCAGCGTTCACATCTTTGGGCACCACGTCACCACGGTACAGCAGACAGCAAGCCATGTACTTGCCGTGACGTGGGTCACATTTCACCATCTGATTGGCCGGCTCGAAGCAAGCGTTGGTGATTTCAGCCACAGTGAGCTGCTCGTGGTAAGCCTTCTCTGCTGAGATCACTGGGGCATATGTAGCCAATGGGAAGTGGATACGAGGGTAGGGCACCAAGTTGGTCTGGAACTCAGTTAGATCGACATTGAGGGCACCATCAAACCTGAGAGAGGCTGTGATGGAGGACACGATCTGACTGATCAACCTGTTGAGGTTGGTGTAACTAGGACGCTCGATGTCGAGGTTCCTACGGCAGATATCGTAAATGGCCTCATTGTCTACCATGAAGGCACAGTCAGAGTGTTCTAGGGTGGTGTGTGTGGTCAGAATGGCGTTGTAGGGCTCTACCACAGCAGTAGAGACTTGAGGGGCGGGGTAGATGGAGAACTCAAGCTTGGACTTCTTGCCATAGTCAACAGACAGACGCTCCATCAGCAGAGAGGTGAAGCCGGAACCGGTTCCACCACCAAAGCTGTGGAAGACCAAGAACCCCTGAAGGCCTGTACACTGGTCAGCCTGAAGGACGATATTTAAAGAAAATAATTTAATTCATCTACACACAATTGCATGTTAAATCATAATATTCTTTTGTTTTTTTTAAACATACCAATTTGCGAATCCTGTCTAAAACAAGATCAATGAGCTCTTTGCCGATGGTGTAGTGACCACGAGCGTAGTTGTTAGCAGCATCTTCCTTTCCTGTGATGAGCTGCTCGGGGTGGAACAGCTGACGGTAAGTTCCAGTACGTACCTCATCTGTACACATGGATCATTAACAAATGTTAAAAACCTGACATGAGTGATAGAAATGATAGAAAATGAAGTTTCCTCCTCTCACCGATGACGGTGGGCTCCAGATCTACAAACACAGCCCTGGGGACGTGCTTTCCTGCTCCCGTCTCACTGAAGAATGTGTTGAAAGAATCATCTCCTCTACCGATGGTCTTGTCGCTGGGCATCTGCCCATCCGGCTGAATGCCGTGCTCAAGACAATAGAGCTCCCAGCATGCATTGCCGATCTGTACACCAGCCTGACCTACGTGGACTGAGATACACTCACGCTGTGGAGAAAAAGGGCACAGCTTTAAATCAAAAAGCACTCGCACTAGAAAGAGATTAATACTATAGTTACTGTATTCACACAATGATGACCAATGTCTTCTTTGTGCAAATGTTTAGGCTCTACAAAGTTACCAACAGGCTCTTTGAAGTGCATGTCATTGTGAACATTTATTTTATCATACAAACCTTTTGTTTAAGGAAAAATGCCTTTGATGCAAATCAGAAACTGCTGCAGATGCAAAACCCCTGACCACACAAACAGCTGATGATACAGATCAGGCCTTATTTCAAAGGGAGGGGCGCGCCTCTATTCTGTTGCTTCACTGATGCATTGAATTGTTAAACCAGGAGCACACAGGCAGTGTTACATGATGTTATCTGTCATTAAAATAAGATCCTCAATTACTACTTAAAGCTAATTTCTCGTTATAAGTTAAGATGAAACATAACAAGACGTGTTCTTGACAGGTTTTGTGAGGTACACTGTGAAATATTTTAATACCAGTCCGAACAAAAAAGTGATGACATACGTCTTAAAATAAGGAGGTTGGGTAGGGGGCATCACAGCCAAGTTCAACAGATAATCCAAACCTCAATTGGTACAAAAAACATTTCACAGCTTTAGACGGGACACTAATGGACAAACTGAAAAGACTCAAGCTTAGTCACGAGGAAACCCACTTAACCCGAATGACACAACAGCGCAAGAATTTCATTAAGTTTAACCCGACCCCACGTGCGCCTGACTCACTTCCGGTGCCGGACCCACTTCTCGCGCATCACGATAGAGAAGTGACTTCGCATTATCGTTGGAACAAAGGAGGATATGTGTACAGTTGCACATCCTCTTCACGATCGACGTTTGCGATTTATCTTTATTTTTAGATAGAGGCAGAAAACGGGAAATTTTCCACAAGCTTCTTCTAAATTTCCTTTTAAATATTAGAAGAAAAACATTTTTTCCCCCTGAAACGTTTAACCGGTAAAACTCGTAAAAGTAGTGCTTTGTGAAAATAAGGATAAAAGTCAAGTCACGAGTTACAGTGTCTAGACAACTGAATAGAATGACATAAAGCTGTTTTATATATAAACGTACAAAAACAACAGATCACTTATAGTAATTAAAAACTGGTAAAATACGGAACTTAAAAAGCAGTTCAAAGACAAATAACTTCATGTTACCACAGAATTTTTGAATTATTAACGAAAGCTCATGACATCACTTTTAAAAGGCGAACGTTACACAACGAAGAAAGATTTCTTACCATGTTCGAGATAGGAGTATTGGCTCAAGGAAGAAGATTGAATAGGTTTTCTGTTATAAATACTCTCACAGGTTGACTGTTATGAGTCGGATGAGAGAAAGAAGTACCCAAAAATGTGGGGTGGGAGTATTTGTACCGTTCCAGTCTGTCGTCACTAGGCGGAGCGCGTGAGGAGACGTTTTGCTTTCCGTCGCACGTCTATTGGTCTATTTGAGATTTGGCCCCGCCCCATTGGCAGATTCCGCCTTTTGAAAGATAACCTCATTCGTGAAGATTGTAAGAGGAGTGACGAAGCTGAGTGAAAACGGTTATTAATCATAAGACAGTTTAACTATCATTAAAATGAAGATAATGATGTTCTTTTGTTGTTCTTTTACGAGCAAATAAAAGTATTTTTTGTCTTTAATGTGTATAATGTTGGGTGTGATGCACTTAACAATTACAAGCATTTAGCAATCTTTTTAACCGTTCTCTTAAAATACTTTAATTGTACAGTACCTGTTAGGCAAGTCTTTATATTATTTAGTTACAAAAAATATATTTTTAAAAGCATTGATGTCATTACTTACACATTTTGTGTGAGAACACTGTAACAGCCTGTAAATGGTTTTAATCTTCATAAATGAATAAGGTATGTGCCACCCCTACAGTTTTCTTGTGAAGAGGGAAACATAACGCTTCTTTCATAACATTTGCATGAAATGTTATATTTATGTACCACGCGCTTACAAAGACTATATTGTTCAGATGAAAATGTATCTGTAGAGATCTTATCTGTTTTACACAGAATCATCATCGTAACTTTCATTATTAATGCTTTCATATGGTTGTCATTTTCTATAAGAATGCTTAAAATGTCATTTTATTTTTAAGACTAATTGTTATAAAATGATGGTTGGTTTATAAAACATCTGTCCTTTAATTTTTCTGGTGTTTATAACAACATTGTTTATACAGGCAAAATGAAACATTAAGTACAACCTAGATCAGGGATCTCCAACCTTTTTGTAAACGAGGGTCACCTGAAGAGATAAAATCATCTAGAGGGCTACTTGTTGATAAAATACTTTCAAACTTTAAATATGTGATCCTCGTTTTTCAGCTCATTGGATCAAATTGAGTTTTCTTCACATATTTTTGCACTCGAATATATTGAAGCTTAAAACGTGCTAATAATAACATTTCATGACGATGTATAGAATATAGAATTCATGCGGGCCACCAGGTGCCCGCGGGTAACACGATGGAGTATATATTGTTGTGTGTGTGTGTAGATATATATACAAATACAACAATTAAAAAATTGACACAAATTTGTTAGTTTAAAAAGGAGATTTATTTTTTTCAGAGATGTAACCATGCCATTATTTTTTGTGGCTTTCACTTTTTGACCTCCTCAAATCATGATTTCAAACTAAAAAATTTAATATTCCTCTCCCTCCTCCTCTCCTTCGCCCTCAACAGAATCAACACCAACCTCCTCATAATCTTTCTCCAGGGCGGCCATGTCCTCTCTGGCCTCTGAGAACTCTCCCTCCTCCATACCCTCACCCACATACCAGTGCACAAAGGCACGCTTGGCATACATCAGATCAAACTTATGATCCAGACGGGCCCAGGCCTCAGCGATAGCTGTGGTGTTGCTCAGCATGCACACGGCCCTCTGAACCTTGGCCAGGTCACCACCCGGTACAACAGTGGGGGGCTGGTAGTTGATACCCACTTTGAAACCAGTGGGGCACCAGTCCACAAACTGGATGGTGCGCTTGGTCTTGATGGTGGCGATTGCAGCGTTCACATCTTTGGGCACCACGTCACCACGGTACAGCAGACAGCAAGCCATGTACTTGCCGTGACGTGGGTCACATTTCACCATCTGATTGGCCGGCTCGAAGCAAGCGTTGGTAATTTCAGACACAGAGAGCTGCTCGTGGTAAGCCTTCTCTGCTGAGATCACTGGGGCATATGTAGCCAATGGGAAGTGGATACGAGGGTACGGCACCAAGTTGGTCTGGAACTCAGTTAGATCGACATTGAGGGCACCATCAAACCTGAGAGAGGCTGTGATGGAGGACACGATCTGTCCGATGAGCCTGTTGAGGTTGGTGTAACTAGGACGCTCGATGTCGAGGTTCCTACGGCAGATATCGTAAATGGCCTCATTGTCTACCATGAAGGCACAGTCAGAGTGTTCTAGGGTGGTGTGTGTGGTCAGAATGGAGTTGTAGGGCTCTACCACAGCAGTAGAGACTTGTGGGGCGGGGTAGATGGAGAACTCAAGCTTGGACTTCTTGCCATAGTCAACAGACAGACGCTCCATCAGCAGAGAGGTGAAGCCGGAACCGGTTCCACCACCAAAGCTGTGGAAAACCAAGAACCCCTGAAGGCCTGTGCACTGGTCAGCCTGCAAAAGAAACATAAATTATATCTATATTCCAATAGATATAATAGTATTTATTATAGATCGTTTTTATTGAGTGTGGGTGCTGCTGTACTGCTACCTACCAGTTTGCGAATCCTGTCCAGAACCAGATCAATGATTTCTTTGCCGATGGTGTAGTGACCACGAGCGTAGTTGTTAGCAGCATCTTCCTTTCCTGTGATGAGCTGCTCGGGGTGGAACAGCTGACGGTAAGTTCCAGAGCGAACCTCATCTGTACACATGAATCATTAACAAATGTTAAAAACATTTATTTGAGTGATAGAATCTTAAATGATAAGATTTGAGGAAAATCCTCTCACCGATGACAGTGGGCTCCAGATCTACAAACACAGCCCTGGGGACGTGCTTTCCTGCTCCCGTCTCACTGAAGAATGTGTTGAAAGAATCATCTCCTCCACCGATGGTCTTGTCGCTGGGCATCTGCCCATCCGGCTGAATGCCGTGCTCAAGACAATAGAGCTCCCAGCATGCATTGCCGATCTGGACACCAGCCTGACCTACGTGGATAGAGATGCACTCACGCTGTGGAGAAAAATTCACACAACATTCAATGGTTGTTCCAGCAAGTCTTTCCACTGGAGTTCCATTTAATTTCGCCTAAGTGCATTGCAGTGAGATATTGTGACAGAGGAAGTGATCACATAACACCCACAAGCGACCCACAGAAGCCGGTTTACTGACTGGTACTGTGCATCAGTTGCATTAGGGATGCAGCCTACACCAGCACCATGAATATTTAACAGCGTCACCCACAGCCCTGAAATAAGATGCGACTTCTAGATATTTCACTGTTCTTCCGATTTTAAATGAATTTGACGTGATAAAACTGACGCAGAAAATGAACACGTCCTCTGGGAGGCGCCGGATCTCATTTTTTCGATGATTCAATGTGACACTGCACCGGACTGCGCGGACTCGGTTACACCCAGATATCTATGCGGTCCCTTTAATGTCTCGCGCCTTCGTGCATCACATCTCTAAAACCTTCTTGGGTTAAAAACGACGAACACCTTCAATTATCTACTTACATTAGTTAAGATGTTCACAATTTTACGCGTCGTGAATCATCTCATGCCACTGATGCCATTTCAAACACGTCACATCTGAGTTATTATGGATTGCAGAGGGGCATTTAAAATGATGAATATACACAGAAATATTATTTTTTCAATATTTCATTTTTTGACCACCCGAAGCGACAATGAATATTCCACACTTATAAGTCGGATAAAAATGGTGATCTGTATAAATAAATACCGTTTAGATTGAGATTCGGCTTACCATTGTAACTGGTTATTTAGATGGGCCGGGTGAGAGAAATGTCTTCGCGGTGAAATCTTACAGTTCGACAACGAGGGGTCGATGTAAGAAGAATAACGTAATGGTGGTCTGACATCACTTTATATATGCGCGTTGCCCTGGCGACTGCGTCTCCCACATTTTATTGGTCAAATGTGGGAAGATCTGACTAGTACGGAAAACCGGGAGCCTTTTGATTGGCTGTGAGGAAGATCAGGGCGGGTCAGCCGCCTCCCAAAACCTCACCCAGTTACACAGATACACAGAATCACGCTTTGCGGTGATTTTCATTCAAGATGTTTATTCGGGAATTATATATGTTGTTCAACAGCAGCTACTACATTAATGTTTTTTTTAACATCTGACAGAAAATTATATCTTTGCCAATGTTATTTTACCTAAGCATTTATTGTTATCATTAACCCTGCCATAAAAATGGCATATTATATCATACAATTTTACGAACTGTTTTGGATACAAAAAAGCATTACAGAAAAGCGGTTATGCACCTGCATCTTTGTGTATCTTGATCAACCCATTCTCCATCTGTTCTCTTTGATACCTTCTGCCCATCCTAAGAGTTTAGCCTGAGGTAAATGAGGATCTTATTCGTCTTATATTCTTTTCCAGTTTTTGACATTTGTACCTTTGTGCTAAAATCATTACCAATCATAATTTCATTCTAATGTTCGGTTATAAATGTAGGCCTTTGGGTTGACAGGCCCAGCACTGATGTGAGGAATATGGACCAGGGAATAACGGACACCAAACCCCCAAGTCCTCCTTCCAGGTTCCGTCCGTTGCTAGGTGATGAATAATGGAGTTGTAAACCAGTATCCTGGAGATAATACACAAATCCACATTAACTGCCATTATCTATAGATCACGTGACCCAGGATGAATAGCAGAACTCAGGGGGAGGATGCAGCTGCCCCATCAGGGAATAAGAGGAGGACTTCTTTTAACTCCCTCTCCTCCATCTGTTATCCAAGTACATTCGGTCATCTAGCATATCTCATAGATATAATTGTCAACAGAGCTGTGACTCAGGTTGGTTTTACATTGCTTGTAGGGTCCAAGACATATGGCAGTATGCATGGGTATTTAGTACATATATAACATTTAACATTGATATAAACTGTGATAAAATCAATGTTAGGCTACATGCCCCCTAAAATCATTTTTTCCATGTATATTTTGTTGATGAATAAACTCTGTACAATAGGTCACATTTATCAGAACATAAAAGTACATGAAAGAATGTGAGATTGAAATACCATACATTTTTTTTTCTTGATTTTTTTAATAACTTTTGAACTTTTTAATTTATAACATGAAACATTATTTTTAGTCTCTGAGTCACAATACCATGATGTAGCCTTTGAAAGACAATTCTGACTTGGGGATGTATGTTTCTCCATGATTAATTGCTTTGTTTCATATTAAATGACAAGCAAGCACATATAATATGAGTTATGTTTACGTATAGAATAAATATTTTAGAAAGCTATTCAGTGCTGTTATGCAGGATTCTAACAAACAATTTAACATATCAAATTCTTCACTGATTACCTTTTAAAACACAGATCCTTTCTAAAACAAAAGACTACAACACTTCCAAAATACATTTGGTATTTACTGGGTATATTACAATGAATAAATTACATTTATACTTTTACATTTATAATATCATACTTTATACATTGTCTTACTGTAATACACAATATATATCAATCACTGTACACTACGCACATTGTGTGTACATTCGCTGCTATTTATTTAGTTATTTGTAAATTTTGTGTCATTATCCTGTGTACACTACCCACATTGTGTACATTTGCTGCTGTGTATGATTATTATGTATATTACGTGTCATTTGTAGTGTTCTGGTGTAAAATTTGTACAGAAATGTTTACTGTGTAAATATGTAAAAAAATGTCTGTCTTACTGCCATGTTGGTTGGAACTGCACCCAAGTTTTTCACCTACTGTTGCACCTGTGTATATGGTTGAGTGACAATAAAGGATTTACCATTAATTGATTTTTTGATTTTGTAATGAATAGATTTATCACAGCTTGGGCAAATACCACTGCACCATTCTCACTGTCCCTCCCATTCTCCCATTGACAACATCAACAGAAGAGAAAACAATAAGACTGCAGGGCACACAGAACTTATTTTATATTGTGAATGATATTTCTGCCCTTCCATGCACTGTAGCTCATTCATATCACAAGGCTAAAAGGATTATTATGGTTTGTTTTAGATGTGAAGCAATGTGTTTACACGATTTAAGGTTCAAAAACTGTATATTCCACATACCTTTCATGTTTGTATCTCCTCTTTGCCCCGCCTCTCTGAAAAGGGAGGTGTGTTCTGATTGGCCAGTTAACCAGTGAGTAGTGATTGGTCTAATACTGCAAGGGTGTGAGGGAAATGTAACGCCTCTGACCATATTTGGAACATCAGGTTCCTCTTCAATTGAATTTAGTCAAATCAGACCACCGACTGATGTAGATTTGTGGTGGTGTGGTTACACGAGGCGTTCAGGCAGGTCTGGATGAGCATTCGCTTTTAGATAGAATGACTCTTTTGGCGCGAATAACATGACTGCTTTAAGAAACATTTATTATTGTTTATATTAATTTATTGTATTTATTGTTTTGTTAAATGTAATAAACTGGTATTAATGCCCTTATACATTTGGCCCTGTTATGTTGCAGACTTAATGTCAATCACACTCTAATACAGTTTTTCTCAATTGTTTACACACAAATTCTGGTACTTCAGACACAATGACCACAACATGTAACTCATTCACCAACCCCCTGAACCAATTCTGCTAAACTACAAGCACAGTTCCTGCTTTACACTCAAATTGCAGTTCTATAAAACACTTTTTTCAAAACACTACACACAATTCTCTGCTTTTGGCACAATTTTCATGCAGAAAATATCTTGTTTTCACAAGGAACACACTGCCATTCAAATATGCACACTGACTCATCACAAGGGCAAACACCCGTCACACAGTTTTACAATTAGCAATCAGAGCTTTAGCATAAAAAGGCAACAGGTGAGCTCTTCTGTTTTGGAGCAATGGATGCCAACATTGGAAACAGAGGCAGAGCCAGAGGAGTGAGAGTTAGAGGAGGAGTACGGGGAGGACGAGGACGGGGATGCCGAGGAGGACGAGGAAGGCCAAGGACTGTAATCTCTGATGAGATCTGAGCCACTTTGGTTGATCATGTGGTCAACCATGGTCTAACAATGAGGGAGGCTGGGCAAAGAGTACAGCCACATTTGAGCAGGTACACTGTAGCATCCATCATCCGGACTTTCCGAAATGAGAATAGGTAAGAAATCTACTCTCACTAGAAAATTGCAGTACTGCAAATCAATACAGTACTCAATGAGTACTGTTCTGTAGGACTGTAAAAATTCTGCAAATTATGTTTTAAGTATTTAGGAAATGTATACCTACATTGTATTTACAGTATTTTACTATTTGTTTGGCAGAACTGAAAGATTACCAACACAAGGTGGTCGGGAACGTGTTCTGTCTCCTGAACAGGAAACTGAAATCATAAACATGGTCCTAGAAAACAACGCCATAACATTACGGCAAATACAAAGAAAAATAATAGAAAACAATGACATGTTTCAAAGGGGGGGCACGGTGGCTTAGTGGTTAGCACGTTCGCCTCACACCTCCAGAGTTGGGGGTTCGATTCCCGCTTCCGACTTGTGTGTGTGGAGTTTGCATGTTCTCCCCGTGCCTCGGGGGTTTCCTCCGGGTACTCCGGTTTCCTCCCCTGGTCCAAAGACATGCATGGTAGGTTGATTGGCATCTCTGGAAAAATTGTCCGTAGGGTGTGAGTGCGTGAGTGAATGAGTGAGTGTGTGTGCCCTGCGATGGGTTGGCACTCCATCCAGGGTGTATCCTGTCTTGATGCCCGATGACTCCTGAGATAGGCGCAGGCTCCCCGTGACCCGAGGTAGTTCGGATAAAGCGGTAGAAAATGGATGGATGGATGGACATGTTTCAAAATATTGATAGGGTAAGCTTATCAACACTTGACCGTGCCTTGCGCAGAAATCATCTCAGGATGAAGCAGGTCTACAGAGTGCCATTCAGAGAGAGTCAAAGAATTGCGATATAACTATGTGCAAGTGAGTCCCACAATTGATGCATACTCTCAACACTGTATACAGTAAATTATACATATTTCAATATTGTAATCATAATGATTGTGCTTCACAATATTGACCACTCCGTGTCTATTTCTGAAATTGTCATGTGTGTTTCAGAGAGTCCTTGAGGTCGAGGTGGCTGCAGTGGAGCACCAGTTCATCTTCATTGATGAGGTTGGGTTCAACCTCACAAAAAGACGAAAGAGGGGAAGGAATATCATCGGCCAGCGTGCCATTGTTGAAGTCCCTGGCCAGCGCGGAGGGAACATCACAATGTGTGCAGCGATTACCCACCACGGCGTAATTCATCACCATGCTACCCTTGGCCCCTACAACACCGCCCATCTGATCACATTCCTTGACACCCTACACAACACACTCATTCCACCAGATCAGGTAGATGGCCCAGAGCAGCTCAGGTACGTTGTTATTTGGGACAACGTAAGTTTCCACAGGGCTGCTCTGGTTCGTAACTGGTTCACTGCCCACCCACGCTTTTTAGTTGCTTATCTCCCTCCATATTCTCCATTCCTCAATCCTATTGAGGAATTTTTTTCTGCCTGGAGATGGAAAGTGTATGACCGAAATCCACAAACGCGTATACCTCTTCTCCAAGCAATGGAGGACGCATGTGGAGATATAGCAGCTGATGCTTTCCATGGCTGGAATCGCCATGCTAGGCGATATTTCCCCCGCTGCTTGGCCAGGGAAAACATTGCTTGTGATGTGGATGAGGTGCTGTGGCCAGACCGCAACAGAAGAGAGGATGCAGCATAGTTTTTTTTGTTTGTTTTTTACTGTAACTGTATACAGTAAATTCTTCTGTTGTTTTGTATGTAGTGTATGTGCAACTTTGTGTTGGTTGGGAATGGGATGTACACTGTGTACATTGTTTTTGCGAGAAAAATAAAATAAAATTTACAGTAAAAAACAATATTCTCAAATATTTTACAACACACTCATGTTTGTACTCTGTGTAGTAAGTGTAACACTGAACCAAAAAAGGCCTAATTCAATTACAGTTTTTCTCAATTGTTTACACACAAATTCTGGTACTTCAGACACAATGACCACAACATGTAACTCATTCACCAACCCCCTGAACCAATTCTGCTAAACTACAAGCACAGTTCCTGCTTTACACTCAAATTGCAGTTCTATAAAACACTTTTTTCAAAACACTACACACAATTCTCTGCTTTTGGCACAATTTTCATGCAGAAAATATCTTGTTTTCACAAGGAACACACTGCCATTCAAATATGCACACTGACTCATCACAAGGGCAAACACCCGTCACACAGTTTTACAATTAGCAATCAGAGCTTTAGCATAAAAAGGCAACAGGTGAGCTCTTCTGTTTTGGAGCAATGGATGCCAACATTGGAAACAGAGGCAGAGCCAGAGGAGTGAGAGTTAGAGGACGAGGACGGGGAGGACGAGGAGGACGAGGAAGGCCAAGGACTGTAATCTCTGATGAGATCCGAGCCACTTTGGTTGATCATGTGGTCAACCATGGTCTAACAATGAGGGAGGCTGGGCAAAGAGTACAGCCACATTTGAGCAGGTTCACTGTAGCATCCATCATCCGGACTTTCCGAAATGAGAATAGGTAAGAAATCTACTCTCACTAGAAAATTGCAGTACTGCAAATCAATACAGTACTCAATGAGTACTGTTCTGTAGGACTGTAAAAATTCTGCAAATTATGTTTTAAGTATTTAGGAAATGTATACCTACATTGTATTTACAGTATTTTACTATTTGTTTGGCAGAACTGAAAGATTACCAACACAAGGTGGTCGGGAACGTGTTCTGTCTCCTGAACAGGAAACTGAAATCATAAACATGGTCCTAGAAAACAACGCCATAACATTACGGCAAATACAAAGAAAAATAATAGAAAACAATGACATGTTTCAAAATATTGATAGGGTAAGCTTATCAACACTTGACCGTGCCTTGCGCAGAAATCATCTCAGGATGAAGCAGGTCTACAGAGTGCCATTTGAACGCAATTCAGAGAGAGTCAAAGAATTGCGATATAACTATGTGCAAGTGAGTCCCACAATTGATGCATACTCTCAACACTGTATACAGTAAATTATACATATTTCAATATTGTAATCATAATGATTGTGCTTCACAATATTGACCACTCCGTGTCTATTTCTGAAATTGTCATGTGTGTTTCAGAGAGTCCTTGAGCTAGAGGTGGCTGCAGTGGAGCACCAGTTCATCTTCATTGATGAGGTTGGGTTCAACCTCACAAAAAGACGAAAGAGGGGAAGGAATATCATCGGCCAGCGTGCCATTGTTGAAGTCCCTGGCCAGCGCGGAGGGAACATCACAATGTGTGCAGCGATTACCCACCACGGCGTCATCCATCACCATGCTACCCTTGGCCCCTACAACACCGCCCATCTGATCACATTCCTTGACACCCTACACAACACACTCATTCCACCAGATCAGGTAGATGGCCCAGAGCAGCTCAGGTACGTTGTTATTTGGGACAACGTAAGTTTCCACAGGGCTGCTCTGGTTCGTAACTGGTTCACTGCCCACCCACGCTTTTTAGTTGCTTATCTCCCTCCATATTCTCCATTCCTCAATCCTATTGAGGAATTTTTTTCTGCCTGGAGATGGAAAGTGTATGACCGAAATCCACAAACGCGTATACCTCTTCTCCAAGCAATGGAGGACGCATGTGGAGATATAGCAGCTGATGCTTTCCATGGCTGGAATCGCCATGCTAGGCGATATTTCCCCCGCTGCTTGGCCAGGGAAAACATTGCTTGTGATGTGGATGAGGTGCTGTGGCCAGACCGCAACAGAAGAGAGGATGCAGCATAGTTTTTTTTGTTTGTTTTTTACTGTAACTGTATACAGTAAATTCTTCTGTTGTTTTGTATGTAGTGTATGTGCAACTTTGTGTTGGTTGGGAATGGGATGTACACTGTGTACATTGTTTTTGCGAGAAAAATAAAATAAAATTTACAGTAAAAAACAATATTCTCAAATATTTTACAACACACTCATGTTTGTACTCTGTGTAGTAAGTGTAACACTGAACCAAAAAAGGCCTAATTCAATTAAGTATTTTACATTCATCATAGTGTTTTACATTGAGCACATCAGTGTTCAGCTGGTTCTTATTAATGTCTATACAAATGATGGTTTGTGTGTGTCATTTGAAAACAAAATCCCATTTTGAGAAGAAATAAGATTGTTTTGAATGTAAAGTTTCATTTTGCTGGAGAACTGAGGGGTTTTGCCCATTGTGTGTGTTTTTTTGGATTTGTGTGTAGAGTTCTGAGAATATGAGGCATGCTTTCAGAAAATGTGTGTAAACAATTGAGAAAAACTGTAAGTATTTTACATTCATCATAGTGTTTTACATTGAGCACATCAGTGTTCAGCTGGTTCTTATTAATGTCTATACAAATGATGGTTTGTGTGTGTCATTTGAAAACAAAATCCCATTTTGAGAAGAAATAAGATTGTTTTGAATGTAAAGTTTCATTTTGCTGGAGAACTGAGGGGTTTTGCCCATTGTGTGTGTTTTTTTGGATTTGTGTGTAGAGTTCTGAGAATATGAGGCATGCTTTCAGAAAATGTGTGTAAACAATTGAGAAAAACTGTAATATGAAAATCTATAACATAAAGGAATTTTCCGTTGTTTTACTTGTATTTTACATTTTGCACTGCATTAAATTACATTTTAGCATGAATGGAAATGTCTCAGATTCTGTTTACTGCAGTGCACAACTCATTTAATCAAGGACTAAAAATCAATATCGCCAATAAGTCAGGCCTTAAAAACACCAGCTATGGGACAAGATGAAACAATGTCAAGTCAAAACATAACTGTATGCACATGTCAATGTATGTAGCTTATTACATGTTAAAGGAAGAAAAAGAGAATAAAATGATCTTGAAATTACCTTCATGTTTACCTTCGCACCACTAAATTTCCCTTAGAGGGTTCCAAAGAGTAGTCATTACATTATTTATCTGCACTTATAAAGGTAGAGACAAGGAAACACTAGCCTATGTTAAAATTGGTCGAAAGGGATGCAACTGTAATCCTGTTTTAATCACCCAGCGGCACTCTTTCTCTGGAGCTAGACTGTATTTGCTGACGACTGCATTTAGCCGAAAGCTATTAATTAGGTCCGGCAGTTTCTGTTCAACGTTTGCTCACTGATGCACACAGCTCTGTCTCACCTATCCTTTTCTCAAAATTGCAGATTTGAGAATCCCCTGCAGTGGTCCAGACAGACACACTTCAGAACAGAGTGAGAGAGAGAGAGAGAGAGAGAGAGGGAGAGAAAAAAAGAGCAATAGAGAAAGCTAGAGAGAGAGAGTTCTGTTCACGTGACATCGGCCCAAAATAAGAGAAAGAGACAGAGAAAGAGAGAGACAGAGAAAGAGAGAGATAGAGCGATAGAGAGAGCTATAGAGAGAGTGCGAGAGAGAGAATTCTGTTCACGAGACATCGGCCCAAAATAAGAGAGAGAGACAGAGAAAGAGAGAGAGAGAGATAGAGCGATAGAAAGAGCTATAGAGAGAGTGAGAGAGAGCGAGAGAGAGATAGAGAGAGTGTGAGAGAGATAGAGAGAGAGCGATAGAGAGAGAGTGATAGATAGAGAGTGATAGAGAGAGTGTGAGAGAAATAGAGAGAGAGCGAGAGAGAGAGAGTGATAGATAGAGAGTGATAGAGAGAGTGTGAGAGAAATAGAGAGAGAGCGAGAGAGAGAGAGTGATAGATAGAGAGTGATAGAGAGAGTGTGAGAGAAATAGAGAGAGAGCGATAGAGAGAGTGTGAGAGAAATAGAGAGAGAGCGAGAGAGAGAGAGTGATAGATAGAGAGTGATAGAGAGAGTGTGAGAGAAATAGAGAGAGAGCGATAGAGAGAGTGTGAGAGAAATAGAGAGAGAGCGAGAGAGAGAGAGTGATAGATAGAGAGTGATAGAGAGAGTGTGAGAGAAATAGAGAGAGAGCGATAGAGAGAGTGTGAGAGAAATAGAGAGAGAGCGAGAGAGAGAGAGTGATAGATAGAGAGTGATAGAGAGAGTGTGAGAGAAATAGAGAGAGAGCGATAGAGAGAGAGTGATAGATAGAGAGTGATAGAGAGAGTGTGAGAGAAATAGAGAGAGAGAGATAGAGAGAGTGTGAGAGAAATAGAGAGAGAGCGAGAGAGAGAGAGTGATAGATAGAGAGTGATAGAGAGAGTGTGAGAGAAATAGAGAGAGAGCGATAGAGAGAGTGTGAGAGAAATAGAGAGAGAGCGAGAGAGAGAGAGTGATAGATAGAGAGTGATAGAGAGAGTGTGAGAGAGATAGAGAGAGAGCGATAGAGAGAGAGTGATAGATAGAGAGTGATAGAGAGAGTGTGAGAGAAATAGAGAGAGAGCGAGAGAGCGATAGAGAGAGAGCGATAGAGAGAGTGCGAGAGAGATAGAGAGAGAGAGAGAGAGAGAGAGAGATAGAGAGAGTGTGAGAGAGATAGAGAGAGAGCGAGAGAGAGAGAGTGATAGATAGAGAGTGATAGAGAGAGTGTGAGAGAGATAGAGAGAGAGCGATAGAGAGAGAGTGATAGATAGAGAGTGATAGAGAGAGTGTGAGAGAAATAGAGAGAGAGCGAGAGAGAGAGAGTGATAGATAGAGAGTGATAGAGAGAGTGTGAGAGAGATAGAGAGAGAGCGATAGAGAGAGAGTGATAGATAGAGAGTGATAGAGAGAGTGTGAGAGAAATAGAGAGAGAGCGAGAGAGCGATAGAGAGAGAGCGATAGAGAGAGTGCGAGAGAGATAGAGAGAGAGAGAGAGAGAGAGATAGAGAGAGTGTGAGAGAGATAGAGAGAGAGAGAGAGAGAGAGTGTGAGAGAGATAGAGAGAGAGAGAGAGAGAAAGATAGAGAGAGTGTGAGAGAGATAGAGAGAGAGAGAGAGAGAGATAGAGAGAGTGTGAGAGAGATAGAGAGAGATAGAGAGAGAGAGAGCGATAGAGAGAGAGTGATAGATAGAGAGTGATAGAGAGAGTGTGAGAGAAATAGAGAGAGAGCGAGAGAGCGATAGAGAGAGTGCGAGAGAGATAGAGAGAGAGAGAGATAGAGAGAGAGAGTGTGAGAGAGATAGAGAGAGAGAGAGAGTGTGAGAGAGATAGAGAGAGAGAGAGAGAGAGAGAGATAGAGAGAGTGTGAGAGAGATAGAGAGAGAGAGAGAGAGAGAGAGAGAGAGATAGAGAGAGTGTGAGAGAGATAGAGAGAGGTAGAGAGAGAGAGAGAGAGAGAGAGAGAGAGTTCTGTTCACGTGACATCATCCAACAAAATCTAGGACAGAGAGGGAGGAGAGAGTGCAAATAGGACAGTGGATGGCCGTGGTACCATGAAACACTGAGCCTAATTGATTGACAGCATCTACAGTGTGACTGCATTTACATTAAGCTGTTTTACATGTAAAATGTAACGTATCGTTTATTTGGTAGAATCTACAAATATTTGTAAAAAATCATGTTATCACTTTATATGACTATATTTACTTTGCTAAGATATTTTGCCCTTGCAAATGTCATTTCAAGGCTTCTGTTGATGAAAAATAGCTTTTAGCATTTTGCCTTTAAGAGTAAACACTAAGTTAATAATATGACTCTTTTTTGTCATTGCTGTTTTTTCACCTATTAAAACTAAAACCTGAACATACATTTATAACAGGAAAAATCCGTTTTCTATGTCATGCATGTGAAAGGACCTCAAAATGTCCCACTGGAGACACAGGACACACACATGATCTACTGCTGTATGACTGACGTGCACGTGATGATATGTCATTATTTGTAGTTTTTGAGGTATCCCTATCCCGATATGAATGACATGAATAACAAAACAACAAACGCACAAAACACTAAAGGAATGTTCACTGGTCATTTATCTGATTTACATACCGGTGAGCACAGGCCGACAGTCTCTTTAATCTCCGATTGATCCTTCCATATTCTGACGTCATGACATTTCCCTCCCCCAGACATTGGCTCCTCCCCCTCAGCCTCAATCTTGAATAGGTACTCTCAGTATTCTCAACAATAAATAAATTTCCTGCCACTTGATACTCGCCTCATCGCTTTACCACTCCAGAAAAATGGTGAGTATGTTTTTTCATTTTATTCAATCGTAAGGTGGTTCTATAACAAGCAGTTATTTTCGCCTGTACATTTGCATACGGTTTAATCCTCTTCTGCTGCTTTTCAAAGCGGCTCAAGGGCTTTTCATCACCATTCCTTAAAATGGAGGAAGGGAGCGCAACTCTACGGCGTCGTGAAAAGATTTCTAATTATGCATATTAATATATATAGCACAAAATGTGAGGTCAAATGTTTGCGGTCACACAGGGTTCTGGTTGTAAAAACATTTGCAAAAGCGCACCAGATCACTCACATCCACACATTCATTCATAATGTAGCCGTTATTATCGGTTATAATGTTGTTATTAAAATAAGCATTCGTTTTTTAATATGCATATACACCTTCATGTATGCAGAAATAGTTTAATAGTGATATATTTCACATTTCACTTTCATCCTTTAGTGCGTAACGTTACACCTGTTTTATTACGTGCATTGCATTCGCACTCGTATCTCACATAATGCAATGACATGGAAAAATATATAATGATATGTTTTATTGTGATACGAACTAAATGCAAAAAAGAAAACGGTGTGTAATGCGCATGATTTAACGTTATTTATGTGCTCTGCACAATTTTTTCGTTTGCATTTCCAGCGTTGTTATAAATCACAGCGTTTTGTAATGAATGATTTTGATATAACGTAATGTCAAGGAAATTGCACAAAGATAATGCAAATCGTGTCCTTTGTCGGAGATTGAGCGAGAATTGAGATTTGCATCCTCCCCTCCTCCCATGCGCAGTGGGAGTAAACTGGGTGGGGACTGCAGCTGTCTGCAGAAGCTCATCTCTGTTCTGCAGCAAATGACTGCATTTCTATTCCTGTTCAGATTTTCAGCTGTCATAGTCTCCATTGCAATTTATATTGAATTGTATCATCATTTTGTTGAGATCTATTTATCTAATTAATATTATATTCCAAAATCATATTTGACATAATGCTGTTGAGATGGAAAATAATTAAGAAAATATTCTTAAATGGGGGAAGAATTAAGTAGAGGAAGAATTTTGTCAAAATGTGTATTGTTCTGGTATAATGTTTATTAAGACACGATCGAGCAAGCTGTTACGGTTTGGGTGGGGGCTTTGCTCTGTTCCACTGTCTACCTTGAATAAAGAGGACTGGCTCCTTTGTTCTTCCTTTTTGGTGGCCTCCGAGGACTTCCCCTCTTGTATGCTCAACCTTAAAGTAAATAAAAATAGTTTATGGTTGTTGAAGCAGTTGATTACGTTCTTCATTTAAAAGGAGGCGTTGAGACATTTACAGCACATTTGTGATTCAAGGGAATCTCAGTCAGATGTCTATTGTTGTGCCCAAATGCATGCTGATGTCAAAAGAGTGACGGTACAAAAGAAGCAGGTGTCTTTGTGAGCATCTTGAAAAGCGTCAACTGGCCGATCATGTTGTTAACAATAGAAACTGACTTACCTTTTCTTTTCACAGCGTGAGTGCATCTCTATCCACGTAGGTCAGGCTGGTGTCCAGATCGGCAATGCATGCTGGGAGCTCTATTGTCTTGAGCACGGCATTCAGCCGGATGGGCAGATGCCCAGCGACAAGACCATCGGTGGAGGAGATGATTCTTTCAACACATTCTTCAGTGAGACGGGAGCAGGAAAGCACGTCCCCAGGGCTGTGTTTGTAGATCTGGAGCCCACCGTCATCGGTAAGAGCACTGGATTTCATTTTATTTCCAATATAATTGGAGTGGTGAAGTGGAGATGGTGGTCTAGTGGGTTAAACCACTGAACTGGTAAATCAAAGGTTGCTGGTTCGATCCCAGCAGCCACCACCAGTGTATCCTTGAGCAAGACACGTTGCTCCAGGGGGATTGTCCCTGTAATAAGTGCACTGTAAGTCGCTTTGGATAAAAGCGTCTGCCAAATGATTAAATGTAATTGAAGTTCTTTTACTGAGGTCGGTTTTTTGAAAATGTTTTCTGATCTGTTCATCCAGACGAGGTACGAACCGGAACTTACCGTCAGCTGTTCCACCCCGAGCAGCTCATCACAGGAAAGGAAGATGCTGCTAACAACTACGCTCGTGGTCACTACACCATCGGCAAAGAAATCATTGATCTGGTTCTGGACAGGATTCGCAAACTGGTAGGTAGCAGTACAGCAGCACCCACACTCAATAAAAACGATCTATAATAAATACTATTATATCAATTGGAATATAGATATAATTTATGTTTCTTTTGCAGGCTGACCAGTGCACAGGCCTTCAGGGGTTCTTGGTCTTCCACAGCTTTGGTGGTGGAACCGGTTCCGGCTTCACCTCTCTGCTGATGGAGCGTCTGTCTGTTGACTATGGCAAGAAGTCCAAGCTTGAGTTCTCCATCTACCCCGCCCCACAAGTCTCTACTGCTGTGGTAGAGCCCTACAACTCCATTCTGACCACACACACCACCCTAGAACACTCTGACTGTGCCTTCATGGTAGACAATGAGGCCATTTACGATATCTGCCGTAGGAACCTCGACATCGAGCGTCCTAGTTACACCAACCTCAACAGGTTGATCAGTCAGATCGTGTCCTCCATCACAGCCTCTCTCAGGTTTGATGGTGCCCTCAATGTCGATCTAACTGAGTTCCAGACCAACTTGGTGCCGTACCCTCGTATCCACTTCCCATTGGCTACATATGCCCCAGTGATCTCATCAGAGAAGGCTTACCACGAGCAGCTCTCTGTGTCTGAAATCACCAATGCTTGCTTCGAGCCGGCCAATCAGATGGTGAAATGTGACCCACGTCACGGCAAGTACATGGCTTGCTGTCTGCTGTACCGTGGTGACGTGGTGCCCAAAGATGTGAACGCTGCAATCGCCACCATCAAGACCAAGCGCACCATCCAGTTTGTGGACTGGTGCCCCACTGGTTTCAAAGTGGGTATCAACTACCAGCCCCCCACTGTTGTACCAGGTGGTGACCTGGCCAAGGTGCAGAGGGCCGTGTGCATGCTGAGCAACACCACAGCTATCGCTGAGGCCTGGGCCCGTCTGGATCATAAGTTTGATCTGATGTATGCCAAGCGTGCCTTTGTGCACTGGTATGTGGGTGAGGGTATGGAGGAGGGAGAGTTCTCAGAGGCCAGAGAGGACATGGCCGCCCTGGAGAAAGATTATGAGGAGGTTGGTGTTGATTCTGTTGAGGGCGAAGGAGAGGAGGAGGGAGAGGAATATTAAAATGTTGAGTGAATGTCTGAAACTGAAGACAGTAGACCGTTAATTTACACACAATATACATAAGGTATTAAGTGTAAAGTCTACTCTTAAATGTCAGAGACAAACTCTTGATCAGTTGTCGTGTTATTATGGCCATTATGATTATTATTTGTGGAATTTTCTTGCCAAATTTTGAATTGTGACGAATAAAGTGAAGGTGATGTTGAAACCCTTTGTGTGGCGTTTTCTTTCATCTTTGACGTGAATTGGACTAGGTTTTTTCTTTAAGGAATTCTGCTAATCTGCTTAATAAACAATTTTAAGAGTGCACTTCATGACCTTTGACAGGTTTGGCTCTTAAACGCTTGGGATGAAGGAAAAGTAGATTAGTGGTCACACAGTAGACGGTATTAAGGCCAGTCGGGGTTTCTGGAGAGGTGTATGTGTGTTACAGCAGCAATAACAGTCAATCTTATTTCAAAAAATGAATTAAAACAGGTCATTTTAAAACACTTCATTGTAGAAATCTTTTCTAAATAATTGGAAATGTGTCATAGTGCAATTACAGGAGTGTTTCTGACATGGACGTGTGACAAAATGAAAGGCAGTATTGTATACATTGTCATATTTTATTCAATTGCATTAGAAAATAAATGAATGGCTGGGAATTCATTCCTAACTTGTATAAGATTTGGGTTCGATTTTTGCGTTTTTCGCATCCATAGCAAGCATTGCAAGAGCCCTTTCTTAACAATTCAGAGACACAGTACAAACGAGCGCCAAATACAGAAAAAACGCATACGAAAATTTCGGACTATATGTGCAAAGACCTCAAGACATCTCACACCATTCCTCATTTATGACCCGGTGTCTGCTGGTTCAACAGGCCCCAGAACAGGACTGGCACAGAACTTGTACCGGCACTTTTAGTCTGGCACACAGCTGGGGCTTCAATCAGCTTTTGATAGCCTTTAAGACGCCTGGAATAGTGAGAAAAAAACGAGGCCAGTTAATGTTCACACTGATTTGCTTACGTATTAAATTATTAAATGAAAGCTTTCGTGTAGCTCAGTGATAAAAGCATGGCACTAACAACAACAAGGTTGTGGGTTCGAATCCCAGGGGATCGCACATACTTAGAAACAAATGTATAAGATAATACAATGTCTCGCTTTGGATAAAAGCGTCTGCCATATGCATAAATGTAAATCTTAAAAACCCCAAAGGGATAGCTTGAATAATTCAGCAGCTATACCCGCCAAAAGATTTCAGAAAATTTTGTATACAAATACAGATACGCGCTCGTCAACAAAATCAGTTTAAGTTCACATACTTGTATGCATAGGCCACAGAGCCCAGCACTGACGCCATAGTCAAGATTCCCGATATGACAGCGATCACGCCTGCAGATGCAAACTTGGAACCTGCTGAATGTAATTGAGACATTGATTTATGATGATTTATCAACACAATAAGATCTAGGGATTGTGTTGAATAGCATACACAAATGCACACTTTAAAGCGAACGTACCTATGTTAATATTAACCCTGGCGTTTGCGACTGCCAGACTGTCATCATTGGTCATAGATACATTGATACAGAAGATCCCGGAGTCATTGAAAGAGTGCCTGAGGATGAGCTGGCAGTCTGCGGAGGGGCTTACGGCAGTGCAGATGGTCATAAACGGCACATGACAGTCTGCATCTGACACCACAGTGCACACTTCAGTGGGGGGGCTGAACAGAAAGAGGTCATGTGATCTGCATTAGAGCTCACGTCGTATTGCATTAAAGTCCCTCGTGGAATAAACAAACCCTTTTAGACTCTTGTAAGATGACGCTTCATATGCAGTATTTTCACCTTGTAAAAATGCACATTTCATTCAGGTCGAATGCTTTCTCACCTTCCTTGGCAGGTAACGGTGAAATCAACAATGTTACGCTCCATCTCTGTCAGCAAAAAACCCTCAGCTACAGCCACCTGGACAATCTGCACACTCTCGATGCCCTCTGAGAATGTTAACATGCATCATTTATCAAAGAGAAACTCTAATACGCCTCATAGAATATAAAACATAAACCAAATCTGACCGATTATTTCAATCTCAGTGGAGAAAGATCCGTAGCGGTAAATCACACAGCCGTCTGTGTTTGCTGCCTGACGCTTTATTATAACTCGTGCCTGATCTTCAACTGAGTCTTCTTCCAACATCATCTCGGTGACCGATGCTTTAAAAGTTAATTTACATTTTAGTTTTTTACATCAAAAGTGACTTCGTTTTATAAACGGAAACTAAAAACATGAAATTCACCGGTTGTTTCAGGCGTATCATCAACAGAGGCTGTAGGGTTGGCTTCAGTTGGCTGCTTTGGCGCACAGGATGGATCCGGTATGGCTGCTTGGATGACAATCCGGGGCCTGAAGGTACCAGATGTCACGTAAGTGTGGGTGACCGTGAGTTCTCTGGAGATAACAGTCCCACTGCGGTCTCCAAAATCCCAGTTAAAGGTGACATCTGATTGGCTCAGGTATTGGCTGGGGTCGTGAAGGGTGATGCTGAAGGCCACAGCCCTATTCTGGATGAATTTCTGGTCTTTTTCATCTTTGTCGTTCACTTGCGTCAAGGACACAGAGAAGGGAATCTGATCTAGAAACATACAGAGTTTGGATCTTATAATAAGTTGTTCAAATGTACGTTCAACATTTAGTAAACACACAAATGGTGAAAACCTTCAGCCAGGAAAAAATTAGGAGACCATCCATATTATGATTTAATCAGCATTTCTAGATGTATTGTGGCCATTCCAGTCCAGTGTCTGTTGAATTTGAACAAAATCGAAATCCAGGAGTGACATAAAGTCATCCAACAGCAATGTGAAAGAGTGACGGCTTGACAAGACACATGGAAACAGTGAGAAAAATCTTTTAGCACTTAGCCTTTTCTATGTTCAAATATTGTATAAAAGTGAATCTGAACTTGTTTTCTTTGCAGTATTTGAGGTCTGAAAAAATAAAGCGCATCGTTTCTGTTATTTTGACTTGTTTCTCCAGCGATCTACGCGAGACTAGTAGTTCACAGAATGAAACAAAAACGATAATTAACCTAAACACATACATATACATAGTAAATTCAGAAAAACAGAAAATAATTTATATTATTTTTTTACTGGCTGTATGTGTGTATACAGTATATATATATGTTTTAGAAAAGTAATTGTGAAAAATATCTTTGGAAATTCTTTGTGAAGTAAACAGTGATCAAGTAGAAACTGCATCATACAATGCAATTATAATTCTTTACTTGATGGTTCACAACCTTAACAGGTTTGAATTTGGTCCCTTGAGCGTGAAAAATGTTTGCAATATTAAAGGTGGTGAAATTCTTCAGCAAACTCTAAAATAAAATACAGGAGTTAACAAACTACACCGATTTGAGCTTATTTATAACAACCTACATCAATTATTTAACACTGGTTAGAGTTGGTTGTAGTTACAGTTTTAACTCTTTTTAAGTCTACGGTTTTTAAGTCTTTAAGAGTATCAATGTGTTAACACTTTCAATAGTTTAAAAATAACTCTATTGGGAGTGGAACCCATGAGACACTTTTAAAGTGTTAAAATAAACCCCCGTAGAATTATTTTGTGTTTTCATATTTTGCTGTGTACTCATATCTCTGTTTTTTAAGAAATGGTATAAACATTTTCCCAAAGTGTACAAACATGCATAAAAACATTACATTTGCTTTGGGTCATTTAGGTTGGACAAAGATACTCATATCATTATCTGAGAAGAAATATTGATCAGTGTTGACGTGCTGTTTGCATTACGCTGACCTGTGATACTGAACTGCGTGGTGGCATAACCAATAGGAATAAATTTATCTCTCTTCCTGTAGTGATAGATGACAACATCCATCGTATAAGAGCCAAGAGGAACATCATCTGTGGCGATAGTCAGTGATGAGGAAGGGCCGTCGCACACCTGCCAGTACTTCTCTGTGAGACACAATAAACAATAGTCAGGTGAGACAAACCAGGACGTGAAGTCTACCGTAAATGAAGTGTTTGTTCCTACCCCAGGTTTTCCACACAAAGACGTAGGGAGGTTTCTTATCCCTGAGATTGTGTAGAGGAGCGTGAGGGAATGCATCCACTAAATTCCCTTCAGGATAGACAGGTTCACCCTCACGGAGCTGCGTGCCTAGATCGATCATCAGACAATCGATTTTAAGAGTAAAACAGCCGGTCAAAATATTGACATGTTATACAAAGCATTCGCTTGGAATCCAACTCATGACCTTTGCGACACGTTGAGCCATGAAGCCCTGAACATACACTGTCAACTGTGTAAACAGTATGAACCATTATGTTTCTATGTTTATTGTTTACATTTCTGTAACATTTGGGAAAAGATTGCAGAAACACACCATTGATTGTGATGTTTTCAGCCCAAACCACTCGTCCGTCAGACCGGAGTTTTTGGTGTTGAGGGAACACGATGTCAATCGTAAAGGTGATTTTGGCACCGGTCAAGGTGGGTGCATCATTACTCACATCAAACTTCACTTCTCCACCTGCAGACGTACAGTAAGTGAAAAAGATGGAAGAAAGACAACAGTAAACAGCAGTCCCAGAGCAGAAATGACTTTATATTGTCTCTATTACCTCTCCAGCTGGTTTTGTATCGTGGATCTCCGTACTTCCACACAGGAAACTGTTTTGTATTCCATATCTGATATGGGTTGAGTCTGGAATTTGTGTTGGTCCTGTCAACATGTCCTTATGCAACCAGAAACATAATCAATATTTAAAATAGTGTGAGCCCTTAATCCTCCCCAAGAGGACCAGTGACCTACGATTGTACAGTTGGTGGAGGAAGATAGAGGCGAGAGAGCTTGAGCGGATAAAGATTTTCTGCAGTGTTACCCCAAATCTTTTGCATGTGATGCTTAGCTGCGCATGTGACCATACTTCTGGCACTAATGCGGAAGGGAGGGCTTTACTTTTTGAAGCACGCAGGCATTATAAAAACAGAAGGCAGTAAAAAGAACTTAAGCATCATAAGACAAAAGGTTTTATGTCGCTTTAGTCAAAACCTTGAGTTCTGGTAGCCTATCATGTATTTGGATAATTAATATGCTAAAACAGAGCAATCCTTTATGTGCTCTGTCATGTCTAAACACGTTTTAATAATTAAACTAATTTCAAACGTTATATGAAATGCAACTATATTTTTTAAGTCAGTTTAAAATGTTTCATTGAGATGACATTGAGGAGTTTTTTGAGTCATGTGGTAGATCCATTCTTTAAAAACTCATTTAACTTTCATGGATTATTCTAACCGGAAAAGATCTGATGTCTGATCTTCATAATGTCTACAGATGAATATAAGAAGGAGAAGGAAGGAGGAGATAAGGACATCTGCCTGAAGGCCTTAAGTATGACACAAGAGTGTTTTAAACTCAAAAGCTCTCCCACACAGAACAGCTTTTCTTAATTTTACATTCAATATACATTGTAACTGTAAAGAACTGTAAAGAATTTCTGTAGAAATTTCAGCATTATTGGCAGCAGTTTACCAGTAATTTACTGTAGATTTACATTTATGTAATCTACCGGCAGCAATTTGTTCAAAGATAAATGATCAGTAAACATTAACAAGTCGTTATCCTTACGGAAAATAACTATAAAATAACAGCTTCATGCAAAGCATTCTGGAAATCAAAATTAGAAACAAAATGCTGAAAAAGGTTTAGATTTCTGGCTCCCAGAATGCTTTGCATGGGGTTTTATTTAATCGGTATGCTGCTGTAAAGATAAAGAGTTTTTAATGTTTAATGTTCATTTATCTTTGAACAAACTGTTGCCAATAAATTTGATAAATATAAATCTACAGTAATTTACTCGCAACTATAGGTGTAAAACTACAGCAAAAATGTGTAGGTCTATCTTTTTAAATGACTTTGACTCATAATAACCTTTTTTAAAGCGGTAAATTCAATGGTCTTCACGGATTAATATTTATGATTCCTTCATCTTGCTATTATTTTTTCAACGGAACACAACATTGAATATTATTATAGCTACAATAACAAATACATGTAATATAATATGCATAATGTTTATAGATAAAAACATGCACGTTTACTTACTTGTTAGGGTCACAGAAAAGCAGGACAACAGCAAAAGTCTTGAAAGCAGCTTCATTTCTCCACCTTAAAGAATTCTGCAGTCTTCCACAGGGGCCTCGCTCTTTATATAGCAAAGCTTAACATCTCTGAATGAATAGCCACTCCCAAACCCCTAAAACTACACACACGCAGTATTCATGACGATGGAGTTATCAAATGATAAATTAAAAATGATTTGCAAAACGTTAAATAGGTAAAAATACTACATCTGACGTTTAGGGAATTACATTTTATTGTGACGGTCACATTAAGATCAATTTTGAATACTAACAAATGCAATAAAATGAGTTTTGACGCATATTGCTTCTACAGTTAATCATGTGTTCATTTTGAGATAACACAAGGAATGATGTTTAATGGAAACATGTTACAAGAATTTAAAGCTTAGAGAAGGTTTGCCAGAACTTTTATAAATAACGTTTACAGCAACCGAATCATGTGAGACGACCGACTCGAAGAACAATGAGCCCTGTTCAGATCTGTACTCTCATTCACTGAGTATATACTGAAGAACAGCCTCAATACAACAAACACTCATTCACAGGTTCACTTAAGAGAAATTAAGACATTTCTTTCTGACACAATAATAATAAATTCATATTATAAGATTAAACCTTTTCATTAAAATACCTACGGCTGTAATCCGTAATGTCTGTATTAACATGTGAATCAAACAATAAGTTACACATAATAGCTAGACAACTATGCCAGGAATGTAAAGTTCATCAGGATTACACCAGCTCTTGTGACTTCTTGCTTTACCCAGATTTTTAGTATCAAAAAAATATACCAGGTTTTAATGTTTAGCGTTCCTTGTGTTCTCATGTCTCTTTATTCCAGCACTGAATTCAAAGGCAAACCACTAAGGTATTGACATCAGGTGGAAGCAAAAGTGTAGTTGTATAAAAATCAGTCGTGTAAGAAGCATGTGCAGAATGTGTCACATTATAATATTTTACACTTTTGTTTTTTATAAAGACATCGACAAGTATGTTTCTCATAAAGCATTCATTTACAGAGTATATCAACCACATTTATAAAAGGAGTTCACAAAAATGCAAACCTTTACTTCTGACAAGAAACACCCTAACAATTCGATTACATTCAAAACCTGAGTTCATGTGGTACCACTATAAAACAGAAAACAGTATGTACATTTGATAAAACGCTTTCTTCTGAGAGATGCAAAGAAAATACAGTGGTGACATGAATTGCATTAGACCCACACAAATGCCTTCTCTTGAAACTAAATTGGTGAACATGCTGTTAAAACTCTCATTTTGACTACGAGCATCAGAAAGCTTGATGAGAAGTGCATTATATATAGGGGAATATATGCCAAGATTATGGAAAAACATCTTTTATAGCTTAAATTGTTTCATAGAATTCCACAAATGGCAACATTGGGAAAACGAGGTTATTGAGGAATCCCTGCTACAATCTTAATCAAAGAACGCAACATTTATTCAATCCACTCTCACAGTAGAAATTCCACGCTTCACGTTCTGTCTGCAAATTCAGCGATGAAGAGGCATGCCATGAAATCCACGGGATGAAAGCAATGACATAGTATCACAGGGATCCGTACTGTGATCTGCATTGTTGTGCTATTAACTGCATTCAATTACAAATTTGCTGCATGTACATGATTTCAGATATGAAGACTTGATTGCTTTGAAACATGTTTACATCCAGCTTCAATTAATAATGTGAATGATTTCACGAATCATGGCTAACGGATCTCTTTCCCACATGCAAAAATGACGTTGAGTGTAGTAACCTTCGTTTTTATCACATGATCACAGTTAAACAAACACACATTGCATGTTAAGCGTGCACTACATTCACTCGACCAGTGTCAATGAGCTATTGGCCAAAAATGAATGACAAACATTCAAACAAAGGCTAAGACACACTACAAGACGTTTGCTCAGATTTTCGGTCTGGACTCAGAAAGTCTGTGCCAGTCTGCACTTTGATCAGTTAGTGTGTTTCTACCTGAAACTTTCCAAAAATATCCATTCAAATTTTAAAAGACTTGTAGTGTATTTCAGCCATTAGGAGATCTTACAGTAGAAGGCCCATTTAATTTGATGGGAGACAAAAATTCAAGCTATAATTCATAAAAATGTGTAACGTTATGCATTCATAGAAATATTCAGGCGTAGATGTAGTTAGAAAGTTTAAGAATAGATTTGCTCTGTGCTTCATGTAGAACACTTGTTATCTGATCAATTCATTAAAAAGGTGCAATAAAAAAACTGACAGCAATATATATTTCTAGAAATGCACAGATACTAAAGATCTCCACCAACACCAATTAAATCTGCAGATACCGATAGTTTGGTGTTTATATTAACTCGACTATACATTCTTTCTGAATGTGATTTTCATATAACAACTATTAATAATAAACATCAAATTGGTGATACACCGAGGACAAATTCATAGCATTTCCCCGTCCTCTTTTCAATCTCATCCTGATCATTACTGCTTTTAAACTATTGGCCAATATCGTGAAAACAAAAAAACGCTTTAATGGACCAATTACTGCATGATATATTTCTTCTTCCCATTTGTTTTAATCAAATTAAATACGTAAATTCTGAATAAAGGACATATAGCAACTCCCCTCCATAAAACTTCTCAAAACCGACCCCATTTGGGTTTTCGTTAAAACTAAGAAAAACACAACAAATGAAACAGGCATAAGCAGGACATACTGTTTTAGTGTAAAATGAATGAGTGATTTTCTACAACCATTTAAAACAATGACTGCATTTGAGAATCCTAGATCAATCAGACATACTTGGTAAGTTAGGCATATTCTTGTTTTTGGAAAAATGTAAAAATAGGTTGTGTCGATTTCAGTCATTTACAGAATGAATACAATAAAGTTACAAAAAAAGACCACAAATATTTACCAAACAGAATAATAACATTACTTCAGTAACTACTCATATATTAGGAACATACACTTTGATGCAAACATGGGGATTTGTATGTCCGTTTTTTTTTTAAATACAAGACTTGTCAAGTAAATGCAGACTGGGAAGCAGGTTATATAGGACAGTATAAAAATAAATCCAGATATCATCTGAGATGCATTCAACGACTGCTAATAACTACTGCTTTAAAAGGCTAATAATAAATACCACAGTTGATAAAAAAGACACATATATTGTTAGCAAGACTTAAATTCATGTGTAAAACAAAAAAAACATGTATTTTCCTTTTTGTGTTCAAAGTTCTACTCGTTTTAAAAAGGACTTGTCCCTCTCATTCAGTTATACATACCCTTGATCCATTATGCATTTCAGTTATATAGCACTGTTATAAAACTGAGCGACATCAAAAATAGTATGTACATTTTTTTAAATAAATAACATTTTACTTCTTTTTTTTGCAATATTTTGTTCTATTTTAACATTATTGCCACAGGTGGGTTTTGTGAACACTCACACAAAACGAAAAGGACACGGAGGGGGAAAGTCAGACATATAAAAGGCTGAGATGGAAGGTACACATTACCTTGCTGTCAAACTGAGCATCACAGAAAATGAGACGCACGAGAGGAACCCAGAAGGACGGGTGATTTGATCAGCGCATGTGGACGGATGGCGAGAGCAGTGGAAGTTATTTGGGTAGCGGTGGCATGGGGGGAGGCGGTTCTGATGGGAGGGGAGGGGGCTGGGTTCCTCCACGAGCGCTACTGCTGTATCGGTACTCTCCGAACTGAGAGCGATAGTCAAAAATTTGAGGCTGTGTCGGCTGCACCCCCTGCGCGCTGAGCAGCGAGTTCAACATGTCAAACGTGTCCTGGTAATCGTTGGACTGACCGCCCGCGTTGTGGCCGTTGGTGTCGGCCTTATCCGCCTTGGAGTGTGAGTAGTTTCCCTGATGGTGCGAAAGGCTCAGCGAGGGGAGGATATCTGACCCGTGACCAAGTGAGTGGGAGGGCATGCTGGGTAGGGGCGGGAGCTGAAATGAGTTTCTGGAGGATTTGCTAGCTTTCGAGGGATGGGTGCCTGCCGAAGGCTCGGTCCCGTGAGTCCTTTTTCTGGATGAAGAGCTGCTTCGCACAGAGTCACCTGAGACCTTTTTGCTACTTGCACCGGTAGAATGTTTATGTGCCGAGGACGAAGATAAAGAACTGCTGGAGGACGAGTGGTGGTGATGATGGTGGTGATGATGGTGGTTGGAACGCTCTCTTGGTTTCTCTCGACTTTTACCGTCATCTCCTGATCCACCTCGCCTTTCCGGAACTCGTATTCGCACCCTAATGTCGTGTTCGGACCCCCGGCCACTGTGCCCCCCGCTTCCCGATTGGCCGGCCACAGGGAAGCGAATCGACCGTTCCTCCACCGGGATCTTCAGGACAATCGGCGAGGGGTTGCCAGAGTCAGAGGAACTAGAGGTGGACTGTTGTTGTTGGTGATGGTGGTGCTTATCCTTTCTTTGCTGGTTCATGAGCGCCTGGGCGGCTGTGGCGTATCCCTGCTTTACGCTGGCCTCCATGTTCAGTAGGTTACGCTTCTGCGCTGCCAGCTCGTCCGCGTGTTTTGCCCGGTACTCACTCAGAGAGACTTTGGCAGGTGCGTGGAGCTCATTGGAGGTCGCCAGCTCCTTGCCAGGAGGCTGCCACTGTTGGGATGACGCTCCGATGTTGAGATCATCTGCCGAGGAAGTCGAATCTGAGTGAGAGGCAGAGAGGCTCATCAGCCCAACGAGTGAGGTGTCAGATGATGCCATGGAGATCATGTTCATAATGGCTTCTGATTGGTCACCATCTTGCGCTTTTGACTTTTTGGCAGTTTGACTCGCTGCCTGATTCGCAAGAAACAAGAGACAAATTAAAGGATGCAGTTGGAAGTCAGAATACAAAAAAATTGTTAAATTAACCAAAAAAGTATGGTGTGAAATCGGGGCAAAATTCATACATGCACGGTGTACACCATCCACCCCCCATCCAGAATGAACAAATTTTAAATTAAAATGGGTTCTAACGCGTTCTATTGTCTCGTCAGCGTCTGGTGTAGACATGGTGTTACCGTAAAATGTATTACTATGTTTAAATGGGTCATATTGCGTAAATACGTGTTCTTCTGTGTCTTTGGTGTGTAATAAGTTGCCCATGCATGTATTAGACACGTAAAATTGCTAAACTTATCGGAACAAGTATATACCTATATATATATACACACAAGAATATGCCCAGGCCTGGTTGGAAGAGTGCTGAGAGGGATTGCTTTGCCTACGTTAACTTCCAAGCAGTCGCAAGCAGCGGGGGCCATCGGGCTCGGGCACAGCCTAGAGCAAGCTGGATATATGCGAGAACGCCCTAAAACAAATTGTTTTACGAGGCTGAATCCATCGGGATCCATTCGGCCAATCACAACGCACGGGGTAGCTGGCCAATCAGACCAGCGGTTTTCAAATCAATGAGCTTAGCTAAACATCGAGGCGTTTCAGAAAGGCAGGCCAGAGGAGCAACAGAAATGAACGGTATGTGAAAACTATTTGTGAAAACCGCGTAAACACACTGTATCACACCAAATAAACACAATAATGTTTGTTTTAGTCAAACAGACTTACTTTCCAGTTTCTAATGCGTTTTAAGCGGCTGGGTGTCTTCTCCAGGATCTGAAGGAACTCATTAGTGAGATCTGTTGAATTATAATCAAAATCTTTAAATCATGTGATAAAACATAATTTGAAGTTCAAAGATGTTTTCTCTTATACACTCAATAACAATCAATAGTTACAAAATCAGTGTTAAAGCCCCACTGCAATGCCATGGAACACGCAGCATTATTTGATGATGTAATATCGACTAAACAATGTAGAGGGCGTGAGACATATCGAGTGGCCCCGCCCCTTTTAAAATAACCAATAGCTTTTCGTTTATGGCACAATCAAGCTGTTTTTTTTGAGTGCACGTGCCAATGTCAGTTTTGAACACTTATGTCTTCTAAATGGGAATGTTGTCAGCGTGTGGGCACATCTCAGTTTACCGACATCCTTACGTCGAACATACTTTTAATAAGAGAATGTTCATTATGATTCCACTGGGGATTTAAACTGGAAGTAAACTGTTAAAGTACACAACAAACGCAGGAAAATCTCTATCATAGCCTCCCACATCCAGGGTTTTTCCTGCATAGAGAAATTGGAGGCCGCCGCCTCCATCAAATGTCATGCCGCCTTAGACTCTCGCCAATACTATGTTGGGTGTCTTCACAAGAAATGCTGCGTGCATTTAACAGACTGTCATTTGTAACTGCAGTTGCGGCATTACGCCACAGTAGAGGCGCTGTTTCGTTATCAGCACACTGAGGCACTAAAACAAGAGCTAGCTGTGATTCATGGCTGTTTGTTTGGCATCCAAGTACGTTTAATTTCTTGAAATTTCTTAAATTAACATGACGTACATCATTGTAATGTCTTTAGCTGTGCAGTTGGATCGTTGAATTAGCGTATACTGTACACAGCGACTTCTCCAGAATGAATGCACATTGGGCTCAGACTGACTCGCACATGAAGGACTCATTTAAACTATTGAACTTTTCAGTCACTAGCGAATATATAATCATTTAGTAAGACTAGTTAATTCAGTTGGCTTTAGTGGGCTGAAACTGATAAAAAGCTTTATTTGATTAAAAATACATTTCTGTATGGTTGAATAAAAGTAAATTTTATATAACTTAATAATTGTCCTTTTCATCTAATTTGATTAGAACTTTTATTATGTCAAAGTCACTTTGGTTAAGCCACTTAAAGGTACGGTAGGCTTTGTGTGTGTGTACATAACATTATCAGGATCAGGATGGCACCACCTGCAAAACCCTGCACATCTGTAGCATTCAACTTTCTTTCAGAACGGCTCCATTTACATACCATCCAACAGCTCAAGGGTCACTGTAGGGTCAACATATTCCCACCAGTGTTTGCTGTCTGTGGAAACTGGAATCTCCCAGTTGGACCATTTGCAGGCCAGATGAATACAAATGCAGGCTACGATGGGTGGGCTGTACTGCAAACAGAACGTAGTCAAGTGGAGACTGCGGTGATGAGATCCCCAACGATAACCGAAAACACACAAAAAAGAAAACCATCTGAGAAATCATTACTGAAATCCATAACTCATCCACATGAAAAGAAAACACAACATTATTGTCTTTGTAAGATGACCTCAATTATTTCAAGCGTTGTGCGCTAGTTGTATACTTAAGTTAAGCAAAGATATTCGACGCATAGAAATGTGCAGACATCGCAAAATGATCATCTTAAAGATAATACAGTATACCTGTAAAAAGAATATCATACCTGTTTGTTGCCATGAAATATGACGCCTGAGCCAAATCCTTACTCGCTGTTACCACGCCAACAAAAGAAAAAAATGACAAAATGAAACAACCAATTCTACGCCAATGTCTAATATTTCCAAATGAATGTTTGCCTTAAAACACGTGTGCTAAACATCAATGTAATGTAGGTTACGGCTAAAGAGCCTTACCTCGGACAAGCTGGGTGCACTTGACAACATGTGTGTGGGGATGATCAATGGTGATCTCAAATGCTGAAGAGAGAAAGGCAGATAAGAGGACTTTAGTTTAGGATTGAACTTTAGGTGAAACGTCTACAGATATATACATGAATGAGTGAGTGAATCACAAACACAGGTGTTCCTGTGCTCGAACGGTGAAACACGGTTTGAGGCGAACTCCATGCAAGTGCCTGTGGGCAATTTGGTTACAGTCAAAATCTTACAAACAAATGACCAAAATGGCACCAGGAGAGAAGTGCACGTCACTCAAACTGCTGGATATCAAAGCAAAACAGTGGCAATCGGGCTCTTAAAATTATTTTTAAAAATACACAAAAACGGCTCAAGTTAGGGCTGGGCAGTATGACAGTTTATACACCACAAGAATTCATGTGTTATATCGTTACGCAGTGGATGTATTTTCAGGGGCATTAGTGGGCAGAATTGCTTTGTTATGGCACTCAAGAGGTACGGGTGAAAAAAACGATTTCAGTCAAAACATGGAACATGCCATTACGTACCATAAAGTTATGTTGAACTTTAATGCGTTCTACCATATTAAGAGATTTGATTATATTGTGATGTATGTGCTGTAAAAATTTGATCATACCACCCATCCTTAGTTGACATCATTAAAAAACAGAAAGAATTCCAGTCGACAGGAAAATGACAAAGGCGAGACAATAACAATGAATCCTTAAATTGTCTTGTTGACTCCTGGGAATGTGCAGTGAATGTGGTTATTTGGTGCATTTCTCTAATATGGTGATTCACTGACCCATTCTCACCCCTCCAAACTTACCCAGGGTCTGGAGTATAATGCTCTCAAGAATGACCAGGTCCTGGGCTTGTTGCAGGTATGTCTGAGATTGAGAGGACAGGCAGATTACTCACATGGTCTCTTGGTCATGGACTACACGCTCACTCCCTCCCATCAAAACATCACGACCCTCTTTGAGCAACAAGCCATTCAGCACCTTATCACACTAAATATGGCAGCATGAGAAACCCACATAACGCTACTGAAGGATCTTAGTACCAACTTAACAGGAAAAATACAGACGATTATAAATATGCAACCTAAGAGGAAAAAATAAGTTTTAGCAGAAGTACAGAAATTTTCTTCCTCAGACTATGTGGGTCACACGACCTGTTAAAAAAAGTGGCGTTATTAAAAAGTCAAATTTGATCTAAGTATATAGACACGCATGCTCTGAAATTTATTTAGAGAATCAAAAAGCGAGCGTGAAATAAAAAAATCCACCACTCACAAAGCACCTATGAAAAAAGCCATTAAAATATCAATTAACAACCAAGATCACATGAAATACCTGCATGGTTTTAAACCGACTAGCTCAGCATAGTAACGGTGCAATACTTACATCACTTCTGGTGTCTGGCGGTGGGTCCTGAGGATTGAGACACGCATGAGTCACCTTGATCACATGCTCCAGCTTGCGGGGCTGTTCCTCCACCTTTGCTGCTAAAAACAGAGCTGCAGGGGCAATCACCTGTGAACCATGTGACATTAAAGGGGTGATTTAACGCTGTTTTATGCATTCTGACTTTTGTTAAACGTGCCGTCTTCTCATGCTTAACATGGTCACTTGTCAAAAAAGCAAGTTGGACGTATTACGTAGTATCTCGGTGCTCGATACACTCCCACAAGGCTCGTATAGGTTTGGGAAAGTTTTTTTCGAACATGAAAAGCAGTTACGTGACAACACTTCTCCCAGAAAAGCATGCCCTTGGCAAGGCGAAAGATATAGTCCCGCTTACGATCAAGATTGGCTGCGCTGTGGGCCTGCAGCTGCAGCTTGTTACTCTTGCGATAGTGAGAGAAGTTGAGGCGTGTTTGTTTGTTCAGAGCATTTCAGTGTTGGATGTTATATAAATGGTGGAAGTAACGCTGGATTTGCAGATTGTTTGAAACTGATAGAGGGAGCGGTCCCCACGCTAAAAGATGCCAGACATGAAGCGCACGCGCTAAGTGAAACTAAGTCATATGTCTGTGTTTTGTTGGCAATAGGCGCATAATGTAAACAACACAAATATATAGCAAATCAACAGTTTTGGAGGTATAACGCGATGATGTATTGTGTGCTCGTGATTTAGTTCCGCCAGAGGTCGGTACAGCTGTATCTCTCTTTCATAAATGTGATCAAACTAAATTAGAAGATACAAAGCATGCAATACTACTCTACAGGTTCTCAAGATTAATATGAGATTGGCAGAAACTGCACTTTAAACCGGACCTTTAAGATATAATGCATTCCAGACAAGCAAAAAACTGTCAAAAAACACCTATAAATATGAAAACTTACATTTCGATGGAAGCGGGTGAAGGACTGAATCATGTAGAATCGATGCATATACACAATGGCAGTGTTTATTGTGAGTAGTGACCTGTTCGTCTCAAATTAAGGATTATAGTGGCCTTCACAGTTCAGTAGTGAAAAACAACAACACAGAAAGTCAAACCTGTGATGTTTCAAAGACAGCTCAATACCTCCAAATGCATTATTGTAGACAATAGCTTAGTGAGTAACTTGCATGAAGCTGTAAAAGAAAGTGGACAAGAGTCTTACAAGAAATATTAATTTCCTTAACTAACGGACATTAAGACCCTAAAAACAAAGCTGCACCACTCATTTGGTCTCCTAAATGGCAATAAATAATGGGCAAATAAAGCTATGTCTAAACATGATATTAACCAGCATATGCATGGATTAGTATAGATAACATACAATCAAATAACGAACTTCAAACAAATCATAAAAGACCTAAACGATGTCAAAATGACCGTGGGAACAAGTGACACCGGCAGCGCTTTTGTTTGGTGGGAAACACCAGTTAGGCCTCGAGGCCTAAACTAAGCCAAAAAAATATAAACTAGGAAGCAGAAGTGCGTTTAACAGGTCCCACTAAACTAGTAACGCAACACATATGCGTGTTAGACGTTCCCAGAAATGTTTTAAATCATAATAATGGAGAAACACGCCACCATTCATGCCGCCCAAACCGGCTTCAGTTTCGAAAAGAAGCGACGAAATGAGAAAGATACACGTTGAGTCGCTGTCCCATGTCCTGCAGCAGGTTCGCGGCTTGCTGTCGGTACGAGAGCTCTTTGTCGGGATCAAGTCCCGATCGACGAGACGGACTGTTTTCGATTTGTTCGCGCGTGAAGTACCATTTATTGTTATTTACCGAAGGCGAAGGGAACGAAGCCGCCATTACTGAGAAGGACGATGTTTTAAAATCTATCTGCGTCACAGGAAGCACGTCATCGAGGGGTCGACCGCGACGTGATTTGACATTGAAGTTCCTGTGTAAAAAATCAAATAAATCGTTTTTTTCGGATTTTCTAACATTTGTTTTAGTTTTTAAAATTGATTTCATAGCTGGATGTAACTAACGTAATTTATTGTTTATTGTATCACATCCTAAACATAATGGAAGAATCCTATATTTCCACTACAGATTCAGTACGGGAATAAAAGCCCAAGCTCATGCTAAAATATGTTTTTAATGCGCCGTTTTCTGTTCGAATATGATAACGGAAAGATTACTACTTTTTATTTTGAGGGTTATGGGCTAATAATTATGAGTAAACTACTCACAACCAAATTATAAAGCAGTCCACACATACAATAGAACTTCGGAGATTTTTTTTTTTTTTAAACGTATGACAATTACTCCTTTAGGCTGTAATTTATTTCTGAATTATAGTACAATTTAGTACCACCATTTTGAATACATTGACTTTTTAAAAACATTAAATATTTATTATTTCAAATAATATTTCTGAAGAGCACTATAGCGCCACCCACTGAAGAACACGAGAAAAAACAACCTGTGACGAATGCGGAAGCGTTTGTGCATTTTGTTGAGCTGCTAATACACTGGCGTACAATTAAATAAAATGAGCGATTCAAAAGTTAAGAATACCAGCTCTGTTCCTATTGATGGATACAGCAATGTCCGTATTACATCAGTGTGGACTTTTCTGCAGTCTGTAAGTTTAAATTCTTTGTTTCGGGGTTTAGAAAAGGCTAACGTTACATGTGAATCTTGTCTTTCGGGATAGATCACGTTTAAAACAGGGGGAAGGGATCTGTTTTCATTGTATTTGATAAGAACAATACGTCGATGTTTTTTAGGTTGACTGGTCTGAGTCCTGGCTGATGGGGCTTCTGGCGTTTCATGTCATTTGTTTTGCTGTGACCGTCCTGAGCCGCAAGTACTATCGCCTTCAGATCGGCCAGTTTCTTGTGATGGGTGAGATTTTACTTTACTTTGTTACACACAGTTCCAGTTAAATATTTCATTAGAATGCTTTATCACGGTATCTGTAACACGTAACGTAATATTTTTTGACTAAAAACAAGATTTATTTGCTTGGGTCAGTTTTCTCATCAAGAAAATGCATTTGATTCAAGAATGTTTAGACATTTTTACTGGGAAACAAGAAAAAAGACAAAGTAAGAAAGTCATTTTTTGCAGTGTAGTCTTATGACTCGTGTCAGATTGCTCGGCCAAAATATAAAATCTTTTTAGGAGACACTTTAGATTGTGTTTCTTTAAACAAACATTTAACATGTTCTTTTCTCTCTTTGCAGTTGCTATGGTTTATACTGCAGAATATTTGAATGAACTGGCAGCAATAAATTGGAGGTGAGTGTCCACCGAATACAAGGGTTGAGGGTCACATTGTTTTGTTGTTTATGAAAGAGTCTGTATTTCTGTTTCTAGGTCTTTTTCAAGGTTCCAATATTTTGATTCGAAAGGAATGTTCATATCGCTAGTTTACTCCATCCCGCTTTTGCTCAACACAGTTATTATTGTGGTAAGCATTTCAACTTTCCATTTAAAACGATGATGTCGTACTATTAGATGTTTTTTCAATTCTTACAGAATTCAACAGAAATTTTAAACAGATTTTCTGTGTTTTAGGCTATGTGGGTATGTAGGACGTTTTCGACTATGGTTGAACTGAAGACTGTGCAATTAAATAGAAAGGCTGCCAGAGAGAAGCAAAAGAAAAGTCAATAGAAGACATGCAGAGAGACGGGACATGAACCGGACACATCCCAGTGGTGGAGGGAACATGTGGCACTCTCATTGAGATTTATACTGCTGATGGACAATTTCTCCACCTGCTAACATGCACAGCGATAAGACCTTATCAAAGGCAATATTAAAGAATGCCACGGATTTTACTATACAACTGCTTTTTGTGTATATATGCCATTTCAGTTATGTTTGCATTGAATTTTTAAAACATCCTTGTCTTTGACTTTGGTCATAATGAATGTGGGAATGTAAATTGTATATTTATGTCAATAAACAAGAATGCGTTTTTTAAGACATTATGGGGGGAAATTTTCGGACTCATTATTTCTTCTTGTTAGATTTTCAATAGTCAATTGTACGTGAAATAACTTCCTTTAACCAGAAGAGGGGGTTATCTGCCTATTGGCCAGGGTTTGACATAGAATATTGCAGTGCACCCTATACCAAAAGGATGCATATGTTATTATAAGTATCATAAGCAGTGTTTGGTGTAACTGCTTACTAAGTAATTAGTTACTGTTATTTATATAAGGGATTACTTGTATTTTTTTGCAATTTAATTACATTTGTAATAAAACAAAATACTTTGTGTAGTATATGCAATGTGCAATAGCAGAATTGACATCAAAATTAAAAGTCTAACTTTAAAATGTGTGCTTTAATGTATTATTCTCACATTTGTATACTTTGGACAGTTAAAATTAATACTTTATTTAGTTTTATATTATTTATCTGAATTAATTAAAAGAGCCGTTTCATGTCTATCCTTGAATCACTGAACTCATTAAGGTTGATGTAGGATATAGAAAGTCATTAAATGCCTTTTGGAGAGAGTAATATGTACAGTAATCTAATGACACTTGAATAACTTACCCAACACTGATCATGAGTAATATGGAACAGCTGATTGAACAGTGTATTTAAAAAAATATGTCCTTGATAGTTTTATGTTTAGAGTTTCTGACCTTTAATATATGAAATAGCATATTTGATCGGTGTAAAGATGAGGATATTGATCAGGTATGCTTTATGAAAGTGTACTTGTTTTAACAGCAGCCAACATACAAGTCCGTACTGGCCTCTGAGACCACTCTCCCAAAAGGTCAATAAAAGCACTGATGCCGCCACCTGAAAGTTTAAAGAGTGATTCTGTGTTTTAGAGTTTTGATGTGTGTTACATAACTTTCTTTCCTGCACTTGTCAGACTTCACGCTGACAAACTTTCCCAAGGTCCTGACATTGTTACTGTATGCCAACAATTTTCCAATTAACCTGTTCTTATAACTCCCGACTCTAATATAATCACAATGTTATAGAACTAAATTCCTCCCCCATCTTTTTCTCTGATGTCTGTGCAGCTGTGGATCTCACACACATCATCTGCAAACAATCCGCCTTAAAAACTCCGGTTGCTAAAGAGTCCAGTTAAAACAACGAGGAATGGACAAATATGCTCATATTTCTTTGCACTTAACCTCCTCCTCCCCAGAGAGACAATAGATGGTTTGCACATCAGAGATGAATGATGAGTTTTTAACGTTCCACGATATCAGGCCGACAGATAAAACGGGTGTAAAAATTCCAGTTACACTGATAACAGCGCGTGACCTTGAGAACTTATCTGTTGTATCTCAGATGGTCTGATAACCTTACCATTTTCTTGCATGTGATGTGAATATCAGCATCCATTATTCCATCTATTTATCAATTGTTTTAGTCATCAACCTCAGAAGTAAATATCTGTTTTCTGGGACGTCAACGAGTATTTGTAATCAACGTCATCATTTCCACTAAATGAAAATATCTCTTACATTACGATAAGTGCTGTGGGGAAGAGCAGTTCCGGTTAGCGTCACAGTACTTCCTGGATTATCGCGGGAGATCTGGCAAAATATTCTGACAGGCGTCAAAACCTTGAGCATACATACATACATGTTTTTAATTAATTAATTCCTCAATATAAGGTATTAATTATGCTTTCAAGAAACCCTTAAAGGGACAGTACACCTATAAAGTCATTCAATCAGCCCCTCTCCCAAAGCTTTATTTTGATTTGCCTAAGGGTAAATCACTTTCTTTCTTTCGTGGAACACAGGGATATAAGCGTACAAGGATATTGGACAACATGTTAGAGTCCGACCACCTCAGTCACCATTCACTTTCATTGTATGGAATGCAATGCAATGAAAGTGAATGGTGACTGAGGGGAAGCCCTAGCATTTCGCCTTTTGACCTCCAATGAATATAGAAAGTCAATACCATGACAGCATGCACAGTAAATGGTGAGAGTATTTGTATTTGTAGGTGAGCTATCCCTTTAACAGAGGTTTTTCTCAGCTGTATACGAGTGTGTCTGTGCCGTCTCCAGTTTCTCTGAAGGAATCACTCTGACGACACAGCGCTCTGACGGGAAACGTAGCGTCGGGATCACATGACTGGACAAAAGTGTGATGCAGTCAACGTTGGGGATGCTGGGAAGGCAGAGAGACCTGATTAGCTCTTAACGGCTGCCGAATGGTGTGACTGCCCTACTGTTCTGATAGCCTTCAAACCATCCCACAGGCGATCGATAGCTGTGATACGGTTACAGTAAACCACGCTGAGCGTAGAGAGCACAGAGAGGCATGCTGACAGAGAGCATGAGACAGGTTTATCCTCTGTTGTGCGAAAGAGATCAAGTGCAGGTGTTACTGAAGGAGGACAGTCATGCATCTGTCACGAAGTGAATGTATAGACACCAGAAGCTACTTTGGGACTATGCTTAGAATTGAATTGTCGATACTAGCACTTAATTTATGAATCATGACATTATTATTTCATGCCAGTACTTTGAAACTGAATAAATGTAAGAGATAAAGTTAAACGTCCAGTGTGTGAAATTTAGCGCCATCTAGCTGTGAGGTTGCACATTGCAATCAACAGCATGCTCCACCCCTCCCTTTAAAAGCACTACGGTGGCTAACAATGGACAAAGATGTTGTCACGTTTTCATTTATGCATTTAGCAGACACTTTTATCCAAAGCGACTTACATTGCGTTATCCTATACATTTTACATAGGTATTTTGCAATCCCCTGGGATCAAACCCACAACCTTGCGTTGTTAACGTAATGCTCTTACCACTGAGGTACAGGAAAGCTGTAGCTCAGGGGTAAGAGGTGGTTTTCACTTCTTTCCTGAAAGAGATAATATATTTATGAAACACGCTCTGTAGAGCAGTTTGTCCATTAAGGGCTCCTGTAGAAACAACATGGTGAATTCCATGTAAGGGGACCCGCGGTGTGTGTAGATAGAAATTACTCATTCTATGGTAATAAAAACATAACGCTTCATTATGAAAGCTCTTTATACACACCTGAACACATATATTATATTGCATTTCTGTTAATAGATCCTCCACAAAAAAGTCACACATTGGAGCTTTAAGTGTACTGTATGTTTTATTCATAATATGCAGTCTGAAGTCTGGGTTCATGCTGGTTTCTATCAGTATGTGGGTAATACAGATACTCTGCCAGGCCTAAATGATGGAAAACAGATATCTAGATGAAATCCGCCAAGCTGCCTAAAGCAAGAAATTGTAATTTTCGCTAGAAACAGTGAAGTCTTAAATAAATATTATTTGAGAAAGAAATCATTAAAATTCACAATCAAGATACAAATTTCTATAGACTATTGTACTGAAAGATTAAATGCTAATGTGGGGAATATGTGCAATATGAGAATAAAAATAACTTGGACTTGGGCCTAGCAACCCCTTAGCAACTGTATGGCAACGGCTTGGCAACTTTCCACAACACATTTTATTCATGTCTGCGTTGTGGGTCAAATGGTGTGGGAATGACCCAACATTATATGTGCCTTGCATGAAAGTTAAATTTAGCCCTGGTGCTAAATGCAGAAGTGATTGTGAAGCTTCAGTTGATCTGGGTTATGTCTCATCCACATGTGTTTTTATTACCAAATCCAATAGGTCATTACACTTACTCATGGCTTGTGTGTTCCAAGAACTTTATCAACGTCTCTGCGTGAAAAAAGAATTCTTGTCCTGATCTGATTCTGGGAGCCCAGAAAGTCTAGAGAGGAGCGGCTCTCATGTTTCATCCGTTTCGTCCTTTTGCTCTCTTGAAGTTTATCCTTTATTTAGACTTTATTATTTGGGAGAGGCTATACAACGATTTATTTTCTTTCGGGGAGGAAGAAACAGAACATTCCAGAACTGAACAGATATGTACCAGTCACTTTTCTCCGGGTTGGCTCTTTGGCCTGAGCTTTTTTTATCTAGACAAGATGTTGTTGAAATGGGCGTGTGAACAATCACAAATTGTTTTTCTTAGACAGCGTATGATTAAATAAAGAGTTTAATGCCTCCTGATTCCCAGATTATCTTCTGAGAAAAGGAAATCTCACACCCTAAACAATCTCTCTGCGCTCAGATTTGTCAAGTCTACATCAAATGTTGGAGATTTTAAAGGTCCACAAATCTAAAGCTCAATTCTCACTTTTTCAGACATTCTTCTGGGAAACGTCTTCTACTTTCCATCAGAAGGGGGTGAAGTGGGTGTGTCCGTCTGTTTCCAAAGATCTGACCACTCAACGGCCCACAGTTTGACCTTCTCTTCTGCTCCCTGCCATCTAATCTCGTTCTGTCCTGTATCATGTTAAAAGGACTTCCCTCCACAGAGCATCAATAGAGATGATAAAGGGTTCTCTGTGACTGAATATCGTTGTGTAGGCAGACTGCATGTATGACCTCTTTGAGAAGACGTTTGTGTGGGTGGGTGTCGGGTGCATTTGCACTTTAAAGGTTTAAGACGGTACAGCGATTACCCTTCGGTTTGATAAAACACACGGACACGCTTTTATGTTCGACCCACATGTACTGCTTTCTGACCTTTATATACAGGGAGGAGGGAATTCTGAACGAGAATAATAAGGGAAGATAGATGTTGGCAGAATAAATGAGACAGATATGAGAAACGAGAGTCATCCATGACTGTGTGCCTATTTGGGTGATGCCGGATCATCAGACCTCAATTCGACTGCTGGTTTGTCAGAGGTATTGTTCAAAATGTAATATTGTATTTTCAGATTTGAGGGGAAACATGCCTTGTCATCTTTCTGAATGTGTCATCTATTGAGTGAAACTCTATAGAGTGAATGTTGAGATTTCGTCTCATGTTTCTCTGGACCTGAGCTTTCTTCTGGATGAAGAGATCTCTAAATCATTTTACTTCTCTGAAGTTATCGATACCATATGAGGTCATATTCTGGTAATGCAGAAACACACTGAAACTCTTTTAAACAAAATATAATCTCTTGATAAATCACATCTGTATTTGGAAATAAGGCAATAAATCCACATTTCTGTACGCTATCAGATCTAGCCGGTTGACATTTTCAGTGGGTCGCCATCTAATTGGTCAACCAATTTGTCGAGCAATGACATCATTACGATTGTGAGTTCAAAGCCATCGGACGCATCGCCAGGTTTGGCCATGATGTTCGTCTTCATTTCTCACAACTTGAAGCATATTTTGGGGATGGAGGGCCGGAGCCATGTCCTAACGGCTAGCTGACAGTGTCACGGTTTGTTTTGACAGAAGCAGGCTGTGTTGATGCAGAAATACAACAAAATGTTAATTAATGTGAAACCAGGGGTGAAAACTTAAACAATGGCTCAGGACGGAGGGTAAATGTTAAGAGAGCATGATGACAGATGAAACAAAGCCCAGAGATGTGGTTTTTTTATCTGAAGAATGTGTCAGATCACAATAGCTTTCCTATACATTAAGTCATTTAGCAGACGCTTTTATACAAAGTTCAGGGAGCAATAAAGCGATACGTCATACAGGAGCAATAATACAATAGGTGCTCATACAAAGTTACTAGTTTTAACAAAAGCCAGAGCAATACCTTGGTGGTGTGTGGCGCTGTGTCATAGTTGAGTTTCAGTTTGCGTGCTGTTGTTGATGTCATCACAGTTTTTCTATGTCATTCACATAAAACATGAAGGTCAGTGTCCCTCAATAACCTGAGTCACCGATGGACTGATCAGATAAGTTTGCAAAAAGGGAATCAAATCAAAAGTTCTCTCCTGAAGTTCATGTTCATGCTTGTAAAATTAGCTCCTGACGGATTTGGAAGTAATGCAGGATCTCAATGTCAAAGCCAAATTACTTACTATTTAGTCTGTTGTCACGTAAGGGATAATCCACAGCTAGCCGTGTGTTAAAGGTTTTTAATGCACAACTTGAAGGCCTGCACTGCAAAAAAAATCTTGGAGAAAATAAGTCTTGTTTTAAGTGAAAAAATATGAAATTTCAGTGAATTTGTGCTTTAAACAAGCAAAATGATCTGCCAATGTTGTAAGAAAAAGAATTTTGAATTGAGTGACCACAAAAAAGATAAACATTAATTCAAGATTATTTTTCTTACACAATTCTATCAAATGTAATTGTTAACGCGTGTTATTGAAACAAAATTCTTAAATGTTTTTTTAAATTTGTTTATATATACTGTGCGTCTTCAAACTCTCTCCAATGTAACCAAACATTGCAAAGTTAAGTGAGTCACTCACTCCACTCGTAAATAAAAATCATTAAGTCTTTTATTCAAAAAATGTATATGAATTCTTTTCTTTTTAATAAAGGAGTGTTGTGGGAGAAAGGGGTAAACAAAAAGATGTTTGTTGTTTGAAGTGGATTTGGGAAACACTGCAGAAAGAAATCCAATTTAATATAATATTTATCATGTACATTTTTGCCAAAAGTTTGCTGCATGAAGGTAGACAACTTTCAATTTGCTGATAAAATTTTTGATGGGCTTCGGGGTCTTTGTTTAATGGAAATCCCATTAGATGTGGCAACCCATGTTTGTCCGAAGGAGTCTTCCGGAAGAGTCTGTGTTTGAGGACGTGTCTCAGAAACAAAGCGGTTGGTGAATCTCTTCAAACAGACCTGATGACGCAGGAAAGAGCCAAACAGCAGATCAATTCAGTCAGAGAAGAGGAAGACATGAAAAGAGAGAGGTGATTTCGAATTTTAAACATGTCTCACTCAGCATCAAGGAAAGAAGATAATTACACAAAATTGCCTCCCTGTTTGGGTCAAAGAAACCCATTACTGTAGACAAACACATTTACAAGTTTAATGTCGCATGATCTCTTGTTTTTCCATGACGTTCCTCTATGAATCTGGTAGGCTGATAGTGATAGAAGATCTGGCAGCTGGTCATTATTAGAAGATAAAGACGAGGAGGGTGATGATGTCATCAGAAATGCCTGATGACTGGACATTATGCTTTTTAAACAACAACCAAACAAATGAATACAATTTTTATTTGATTTTGTATTATTTGAGAAGAGACTGCAGAGTTAAATGAGAGGAATGAAACCAATACATAAGTATTTTGGGAAAACGGTGAATTTCACAGTTTGGCAGACTTTTGTGTTCATACAATGTAAGTCAATGGTAGCCAAAGCTGCAACATATCTTGTGTAATACCTAAGTATAAATGTATAGAATAATACAATGTTAATCGCTTTGGATAAAAGCGTCTGCCAAATGCATACATTTAAATGTAAACGTGTGCATGCATGTGAATTTTGGAGCATGTTCAGTTTTTATTTTCTTCGACTCAAAAGGTGGTGGAAAGTTTTCAAGTGTATTGCCTGCTTGTACTTGTGGGTCTTTTTGTGTGTTTATGTGCACTGTGTGATTTAGAAGATATACTGACTGAGGTGATGAGTGACAGAGCTTGTCCTGATCTGAAGATTTGTATTAATGTAGCAGAATTATTTGTTCATATACCTGACATCTGTGGATAAAAGCTTACAGTGGCACGCAGCCAGACTGACCAAACACCACAATAGGCCAAATCAAAAACAGAGTCTAAGAGCTCCCAAACACATCCGTGTTGAAATAAACTGCATATGCTGGTTTGGTAGGTTTTAACGCATGGTACCTGGTTTGTGCTGGTTTAATGACCAGTTAAGTACCAGCACGTTGCCAGTTCAAACCAGCACAAACCAGCTGCAATGCTTTAAAACCTACCTAACCAGCGTTTCTTCAACTGGGATGGTTATGCAAACCATTATCATTGTCTATTTAATATCTGAGATATATATTAAAGAGGTCATATGACACGGCTAAACCGAATATTTTCATTTGTTTGAGATGTAATGTAATGTGTAAACATGATTTAAGGTTGTAAAACGCTGTATTTTCCGCCTCTCTGAAAAGCGAGGTGTGCTGTGATTGGCCAGTTCACCAGTGTGTAGTGATTGGTGGAATACTGCGAGCGTGTGATGGAAATGTAACGCCTCTGACCATATTTGGAACATCGGTTTCCTCTTCAATTGTACTGACAGGTACACCACCTTACTTGTGTATACATTTGGGCGGTCTTATTCAAATCAGACCACTAACTGATGTAGATTTGTGGGGGTGTGGCTACACAAGGTGTTTCAGGCAGGTCTGGGTAAGCATTTGTTTTTACATAGAATGCATCTTTTCTTCCCACACTTTATTTTTTTGCAATTTTACCTGTCTAATACATGCATGAGCAACTTATAACACACCACAGACACAGAAAAACATGTATTCTTGTCATATGACCCCTTAAAGGATTGAGTCGATATTTGCAGCAACATTGTGATTATTCTAACATGTTTTGTTGCTCCATTTCTTAAAAAAATGTTGTGATGTTGTGAATCATCATGTGATCACACAACAATGGGGTTTAAGATGTTTTAGTCCGACAGTAGATCATGATTATAACAGATGATTGTAATGTCTTTATTAGTGGATTCATCATTAAGTAGCGAGCGTTTATTTGATTGTAGCATGTGTACGTGCTAAATGTTGTGAGCCAGTGGGAGAACGCTGAGTGAGGTTTTGCTGGACTCAGCGCTGATAGTGTTTTAATGACATGGTGGAAGCCCCATTTCAACACATTACTGATATCTAAACATTTATTTGCAGCACTGCTCAAAGACAGAACAGACACAAGTTTGTTTAAAAAGATTGTTTACCTAAAAGTGAAAATTCTGTCATAATTTATACCCTTTTTTCATATCAAACCTGTATGACTTTCTTTCTGCCACAGAGCACAAACAAAGATATTTTGAAGAATGTTGGTAGCCGAACAATGGCAGTAACCATTGACTTCTATTGTACGGACACAAAAGGGCGAGTAAAGAGAACATCATTTTCATTTTTGAAGTAGAAGAAGTTCATTTTTATAAAGCGCCTTTCCACAATCTCAAGGTCGCTTGTGCACTTTCAAGCAGAAATACATCTTCAAACAAACATACAAATATACAGGAAAAGGTGCAAGATTATTGATAATTCATTTCAAACAAGTATGTTTTCAATTGTGTTTCGAAGATGGATAGAGATGAAGAGTTACGGTGCGATATGGGTAAAGAATTCTAAAACCTTGGGCCATTAACATTATGTGACCTTCAACCTGCAGTGGACAGTCTAAACTTGGGAATGCTAAGAAGCCCCAAATCAGATGATCTAAGAGACAGAGTTGGCATGTATGGGTGAATTAGGTCTTTGATATTGCCAGGTGCAAGACCGTTCAAAGCCTTAAATGTCAACAGGAGAATCTTAAACTGAATGTGTGAGGAAACAGGTAGCCAGTGAAGAGTGTGTAGAAGTGGAGTAATGTGAGCACAGCGCCTGGTCGTGGGAAGTACCCTAGCAGCAGCATTCTGGACTTACTGCAACCTTTCATATGTCTGTATCAGCCAGATTAAGAAAAGAGAAAAGACGTGCAATATTGCGCAGATAGAAATAACTTTTAACCACTGCAGCAATATGAGAGTTGAGTGAAAGAGATGTGTCAATCAGGACACCTAGATTTCAAACACAGGTTGTAGGTTTAATAAGAGCCCCATCAATGTCAAAATATAAATCTTCTTCTGTAAGTGTAGCAGGCAAAGTTGATTTCCCCATAGGCAGTGGATAAATACATCTGGATATCATCAGCATAAAGATGAAAATGTAGACCATATTTACAAATGATGTCACCTAGAGGCTGTATATAAATAATGAAAAGTAATCGACCGAGGACAGATCCATGTGGAACACCTTGAGTGAGTGAAACAGTAGGAGACCTTGCGTGGCAAAAAAGTATTTTCTATGGTTGAGATATGATTTGAACCAAGAAAGAACAGTGGCCTTGATGCCAAGTTCTGATAGACGAGTAATGAGAATGAGATGACAGACATAAGTCTAGTAAAATTATTATGTTAGTAAACCCAGAAAACGTCAATAGT